>NC_136262.1:141422447-141671204 GCF_964187855.1 Myxine glutinosa | reverse complement strand
AGAGAGAGGGAGAGAGAGGGGGTGGGGAGAGCAGGTGGGGAGAGTAAACACAGGACACAAAGTGAAGGGTCCTATGAAAAGAGGATTCATGATGGTCCAACAATCAGGACACCATAATTCATGTTAACTAATCACTAACCTATTTAGTTACCCAAGTAAAATTGGACTTCATAGACACAAACAGTAGATTTTCAGCAAAATTACGTAAGAAACCTCACCGGCTTCCACACACTCCATTATGAGGCCCACTCGGTGATTGTATGGATCTGTTGTCAGGATGTCGATCAACTTCACTGAAGGGAAACAAGATGGTGGAGCACAAGTTAAATCTGGCATAAGAAAGTCGTCCAAAGTCAAACACCTTTAAACAATATGATAAACATGCACATTTTGTGTGATGACAAGTTGTGAACAGGTGAAACACAACATGGTCTTTTCACCATCACCATTCATGATCTTGTCAATGAACATTTGGGCAGAACCGCACCACTCATGAGTGCATCGTTTAATTAAACATAGGTGAGTGCAGGAAGTGTTGAGACCAGCATACAAATGGTCCAAACGAGGCTGCAATGGCAGGGGGTTATCTGGGTCGTGTGTGTACGAATCGGAATTCGTATCGAGGAGACTCAGGTTGACGCAAACAACTGATGAGAATTTTTTTTTTTTTTTTTTGTATACTGAATCGAGGCTCGTGAAAGAGCTAACATTTACTTCACAAACAAATCGACCAGACAAACAAAATACACAAAAAGAGGGAGCGGAAGACAAGATGGGGAGAAAAGGGGAAGCACACAAACACAACATCCGAGAGCAGGGAGATGTGTGGAAAGGAGAGGGCCCGGGGGGAGGAGGCATGGGAAGGGGGGGGGGGGAGGGAGAAGTATAAAGCACAAGGACACCAAGGACTTCCAGGACAGAAGTTGGTATTTCAAAAAGGGGAATTGGGGTGAAATTAGCGGGGGTACAAAAGATCAAGGTTTTGGATGGGGGAAGATAAGAGATGGTGGTGAACAGCTGTTTTAAAGACTTGGAGGGTGGAGTGGGATTGAAGAGAGTGAGGGAGTTTGTTCCAGAGGCGGGAGAAAAGAGGAATGAAGGAGTGAAGGTGAGCAGCGAGTCTTGATTTTGGCAGTTTAACCAAAAGAGGGTTGCAGGCAGATCTTGTGCGACCTGTAGGAATATTTGGGGGACAGAGCCCAGAGAGAGCTGGAGGGGCAAGGCCAGAGAGGAGTCGGTAGAAGACGGAAAGACCACCAACCTGCCTGCGGTGAGTGAGTGAGAGGCCCTTGGAGTTAGCTTCATCGCGGGAGATTCCAATGATTCTGAATGCTTTGGTTTCAACAGCGCGAAGGTGAGCTAGGTGTGAGGCAGGAGCACCAGCCCAGAGGGGAGAGCAGTATTCCATTGAGCTGCGGATGAAAGCCTTGTATGTGGTGAGGAGCTCAGGTGTGCCAAGGAAGGACTTCGCACGACGGAGGATGCCCAGTCGGCGACTGGCTTTGGAGGCCAGATTTGAAATGTGGTTTTTCCAGGAAAGATCATGGCAGATAGTGAGACCCAAAAGCTTGAGTGACAGAACTTCTTGGAGAGGATTATTCAGAAAGTGGATGGGAGGGTTGTCCAGTCGGTCTTTTCGGAGAGACATCGTAAGAGTGTGAGATTTGTCAGGATTGAAAGACATGTTCCACTTGTTTGCCCAGTCTGTGATTTTGTCAAGGTCTGCAGAGAGTGAGGAGGCTGCAGATTGCCGATCTGAGGGATGAAGAATGGAGCGACAGAGAGTAGAGTCGTCAGCAAAGAGATAGAGAGGATTTTCAAGAGAGTCAGAGAGATCATTGATGAAGACCAGAAAAAGCACAGGGCCCAGAACACTGCCTTGGGGAACTCCAGCCTGAACAGGAAGAGGAGATGAGAGAAAGCCATTCAGGGCCACACGTTGACTACGACTAGAGAGGAAGTCCGCCAGCCATGCGTGGAGATTTCCATGGATACCAAAAGAGGAGAGTTTGGTGAGCAGAGCGGGGTGCCAGACTGTATCGAAGGCACGTGATATGTCAAGGGAGACTGCTCTAATTTCCTGTTTGGCATTGAGGACCTCCATCCATTGTTGAGAAAGCAGAAGCAGCATGTCCAGAGTGGAGTGTCCAGGTCTGAAACCAAATTGATGATCAGAGATCAAGCCATTGGAGAAGAGGAAAGATTTCATATCTGAAGCAATGATGGATTCCATGACCTTGCTGATAATTGGGAGAAGGCTGATTGGTCTGTAGTTGCTGGGATCTGTTTTTGCACCTTTTTTGTGCAAAGCGGTGATGTTGGCAGATTTCCAAGCAGATGGAAGATGACCTTGAGCAAAAGAGGGTGAAGAGAACAGAGAGAGGGAGTGAAAGAGCGGAAGCACAGGATTTTAGGACCCGTGGGCTGATGCCGTCAGGTCCAGCTGCAGAATCAGAGTCGAGGGTTGACAGAAACTTTTCCACCTTGTCAGGAGGAAAGGAAACAGAGTCCAGGAGCAGCTGGGTACGACTGGGTACGGTGGGTACAGAGAGGGATGGGTTTGGGACACAAGATTTACAGGCAAACACAGAGTTGAGGCATTCGGCTTTTTCACGTGCGGAGTCAGCCGTGTGGCCATTTAAGGTGAGGGAGGGGATGGAGGGGGAACAAACACCAGAAACAGATTTTACCAGACGCTACCAGGATTTGGAAGAGGGAGACAGATAAGAGAGTTCGGTCCTGAAGACGGAGAGATATTGTTTCCTGGCTCTCCTGAGGGTGGACACACACTTGTTTCGGGCTTTGTGAAAGGAAATGAGATTTCCTTCCGTTGGATTTGCTTTCCAGGAGACGAAAGCAAGTTGTTTCTGGGCAATAGCCTCACCACAAGATTCCGTGTACCATGGACGGGAGGAAGGGTATGACAACTGAAGACGAGAAGGGATAAAACTGTGCATGAGAGAGAGCAATTTACTTTGGAAGAATTCCCAGGATGAGTTGATGTCAGAGGCAGTAGAGATGGGAGACCAGTCCAGATGATTGATGGCTGCTTGAAGACCGTGCCAGTTGGCCTGAGTGAAATGCCAGACTCGTCGACGCTGAGGAGGCTCTCTGAAAATGGTCAGAGAGATGTCCACTTTAGCAAGCACATGATCAGAAGAGCCGATTGGAGCAGAAGAAGAGCAGCAGACATTTTCAGGGAAGTTAGTCATAACCAAGTCCAGAAGAGAAGATTCTGCGTTGACTGAGATCCGGGTTGGGAAATTGACAGATTGTGTCAGTCCCAGTGAGTCACATTTGTCGTGCTTTTGTTGTGCTTTGTTGAATCGTGCTTCCTTTGTACAGCTGATTGTCGTCCGCAAAGGCGTGGTGATCAACTGAATGTCTGGCAACAAGATCAAATAGAGGCTGAGTGTACAAAAGAAATAGGATAGGTCCCAGGACTGAGCCCTGGGGAACGCCAAAGGAAAGCGGAGAAGGGGCTGATTTCTGGCCATTGACAACTGTTTGCACTCTATCAGTAAGATAGGACATCAGCCAAGAAAGGGGAGTACCAGTTATACCAAATGTGATTTCAAGACGACGAATTAAGACACTATGGTCAATCGTGTCAAAGGCGGCAGACAAGTCCAAAAGAGCAAGAACGGAAACCTTACCACAGTCGAGAGGTCAGAAGATCATTGGTTATTCTTAGGAGAGCGGTCTCGGTGCTATGGCCTGGCCTATATGCTGACTGGCGAGAATTGAAAAGATTATTTGAAACTAGATGGTCATTCATCTGTGATAGCACAATTCTTTCTGTGATCTTTGACAGGAAAGACAGGTTGGAGATAGGACGGTAATTTTTCATGTCGTTAAGGTCAAGGGTGGGCTTTTTAAGAAGTGGTTTAACAAGAGCTTGTTTAAAGAGAAGCGGAAATGAACCCATAGTCAGAGAATCATTGATAACTGCAGTAATAAATGGGAGGAGGGTGTCCAAACACTCAATGAACAAATCGGTGGGAGGGGGTCGAGATCACATGTTTTTGTGTTTGACTTGAGGATTGTACATTTGACAATTTCCTCAGGAACAGGAGTAAACGAACTAAGAGGTCGTCCGTGAAAGCAGTGTTCAGCATCATCGAAGGAGAGGAGTGACTGCTTGTCAAGATTGTTTCTTATCGACTGAATTTTATTGTGAAAGAAATGCAGGAAGCGTTGGGGTAGTTCATTTTGAGGAAACACAGTGGGAAGAACGGATTTATTTTTGGTGGCAAACAGGTGGTTGGTAATGCTGAACAGTTGCTTGCAGGAGGAGCTCCTAGTAATCCAATCAGAAATATATGACGTTTTTGCTTTCAGAACGATTTTTATGACGAGTCTTTTAGCTATGTTATACAACTGTTTATCGACTGTGAGGCCAGTCTTCAGCCACTGTCTCTCGGCACGTCGTCGTTCCTTTTTGGCAGCCCTGACTTCGTTGCTGACTGCGCTGAACCACGGAGTACTCCTGCGCTGGGAACAGCGCGCCGTGTCGCTGGAGCATGACAGTCCAACGCTGTGCGGAGGCAACAGACGAGGTCTTCTGCAGTGACATAGGAACGGCCAGAGAGACGGGTGTGAAGGTCCTCTTTAAAGGCGGAACGGTCGATGGCACGAATGTTGCGGGCAGTGATGAAGGTGGGCTGAAGACGAGGAACAGCAATACTCAGGTGGCTGGTGACACATAAGTGGTCCGAGGTGATAGCACAGGTCACTGACGTGGACTGCACCAACTGATCATCGCATCTGTGCACTAACCAATCCAGGATGTGTCCTTTAACGTGTGTAGGTTGGGAGACAGACTGAGACAGACTAAAAGTAGAAAAGAGGTCAATGATCTTTGAAGCGAGAGGATGTTGTGGTTGGTCGTAGTGGACGTTGAAATCTCCAAGAATTAAGACGAAATCAGGAAGAGTATTGCAGTGGTCGAGCAGATTAGGAAGCTGGGTCACGAACATAGAATCAGTAAGCTTGTTTTTCCGGTTAGGTGGAGGTCGGTAGAGGCAGAAGAAATGAAGAGTGTTTTCTGACAGAGTGAAGGTGACATGGGCTAGCTCGTAGGATGAATGGTCAAACGAAAAAGTCGTGGTGAAGGAGACAAAGGGAGAGAAGTTGTCTCTGTAAATAACAGCCACACCCCCACCCCTAGAGGGGCGAGGAAATGACTGCAGGGTGTATCCAGGTGGGGTGAGATCAGCACACCTCACTTCGTCGCCACTGGGTCGGAGCCAAGTTTCGGTCAGAAAAAGCACGTCAATATCATTATCTTGAATAAAAGAGGTAATTTTGGTTCGCTTTTCAGGACTACACAGACTGAGCATTGAATAAGGCGAGATACAGGTCAGAACGGTGTTGTTTCGGTGCTGTGTATGTTCTACAGGGATAGATGAGGTTATTGAAGTTGACAGGGGACACCTTTTCACAGGAATTATTAAAATGTGGGTCGGGCCGTCGATGGTCGCAAAGAGAAATCACAATCTGTATTTTTCTCTGCTTTCTCCTCCCGTCTCGCTTTGCGCGTTTTCTCGGGAGACCAACGCCGATTTCAAGTTCTCTGAGGCCTGACATGAGTCCAGGAGTCAATCGAGTGGTGTTGTTTAAAGACAAACGTTTTTGCCGAGTGTAGCGAATAGGCCTCGGGATGGAGGAGTTAGAGTGGATAGTCGAGCTCGGTACATGCAGCGGTGCGTGCAGAGGTAGGGCGTGCGATGGGCCGGGCGATGGGCCGTGCGATGGGCCGGGCGATGGGCCGGGCGATGGGGCGGGCGATGGGGCGAGACGGGGAAAAGGACATGTCTTGTTGAGAGGCACACACCGGGGCTGCGTGAGGCTCAACGAAAAAACATGGCGGGTACTTACAGTTCGAAATTTTCAACTTGGTGGCGAGTAAAAACCAAAGTACGGCAAATCTCACGGGCAGACACGCCGCCATAAGCCAGGAAACGAAACAGGGATCCATCACAATCATTCACACAAAGCACAACACAACAGCACATGCTAAATCCAACAGAATCAATCAAATACACAGGACGACCGACTCAGCTCAGCCTGCTAGGCGAATGACCCGGAAGCAAAAATCCGGGCCACGTGATATCCATTCATATCCACGGGCCATTCATATCACACGGTGTAGGCATCAGGCAGTATCTGTGGAAGGCTCTGAAGGTGGTATGGAGGCAAGGAGTGGTGCCCAGTCAATGGACTAGGGCGGAAGGAGTTTATATTCCAAAGCAGGAGGAGGCTGTGACACTGGAGCAGTTTAAACCAATATCATTGCTCGATGTAGATGGGAAGATATTGATGAGTGTCTTTGCGGCACGGCTCTCAGGCTTCATCAGAGGGAATGGTTTTGTAGATGGTTCTGTGCAGAAGGCAGGAATACCAGAATCACCAGGATGCATTGAACACTCGGCAATGGTCTGGCAAGTGTTACAGGAGGCAAAGTGGCAAAGGAAGAATGTGGCGGTGGTATGGCTGGATTTGGAGAATGCATATGGGTCAGTGCCGCATGCCTTGATCAGGTATGCCATGGATTTCTTTTGGGTGCCACGGAGATTTGGGGATTTTTTGATGGCATATTATGATCAGTTTTGGATGCGGTTTGCGACACAGTCCTATGTAACAGAGTGGCAGAAGTTGGAAGTGGGGATCCCGATGGGATGTACCATCTCCCCGATTTTGTTTGTGCTGGTTATGGAGTTGTTGATAAGTGCGGTGAGTGGACATGGGAAAGAAGCGGAGCTAGCCCCTGGTCAGAGGTTGCCAGCAATGTTTGCTTTCATGGATGACCTGACAGTTGTCCAACAGTCCGCTGATGCAGCAGTAGAGGTACTGGGACGACTGGAAAGGTTGATGCGGTGGACAAGAATGGGATTTAAAGCAAGAAAGTCGAGGAGTGTGATAGTGAGACGAGGAGTGGCGGATAACATGCACAGGTTTGAGCTGGGAGGGGAGGTGGTTCCATCATTGGTGGAGGCCCCTGTGAAGAGTTTGGGAAGATGGTATACAGTGGAGTTGATGATGTGGGAAGAGTGGAGGAGGTCAGAAACAAGCTTTTGAGAGGTTTGAAGAGGTTGATGGATGTGGTTTGCCAGGAAAGTTGAAGGTATGGTGTTTGAAGTTTGGGTTGATGCCACGAGTATTGTGGCCATTGATGATGTACGATATTGCAATTGGGCATGTAGAGACGATGGAGGTTGTGGTGAGTGGGTTTGTGAGGAGGTGGTTGGGAGTGCCACGCTGTTTGACGAACATTGCCTTTTATGGTCAGGGTGGAAAACTCCAGATTCCCTTGACATCATTAACCGAGAAGTTTAAGTTGGTGAGGGTGCGGGAGTTCATGATGTTGCGGGATTCAAGTGATGCAGTGGTAAAGAATGCTCTCCCAGAGAAGAAGGGAAGTCGGAAGTGGAATGCAAGAGCAGAGGTGGACGAGATGGAGGAGCGGTTGCAACAGGACGTCATGGGGATGGTACAGCACGGGAAGCATGGCTTGGGGTGGATGGAGCATGAGCGATGGGGAAAGGCATGTGTGAAAGAGAGGAGGAAGATGGTTGAGAGGGAGTTGAGAAGAAAGGAAGAGGAGGGGAGATATGTGAAAGCAGTCGGTCAGGCACAGCAAGGTGCTTGGACTAAGTGGGAAGGTGTGTGGGTGAGGATATTGAAGTGGCAAGAGATTTGGAGGATGGAGCCAATATTGTTGAATTTCCTGTTGCGGGCAACGTATGATGCGCTTCCGTCACCAGTAAACTTGATTGTGGGGGTTGTTGCAGGAGGAGAGATGTTATTTGTGTGGAGGTGTGGGAACGGTGCAGCATGCACTGAGTGCATGCTCAGTAGCATTGGCAGCAGGAAGATACAGGTGGCGACATGATCAGGTGCTGGCGGTGGTGTTGCAGATGGTGCAACAAGAGGTGCTGAGATCGAGAGAGAGAAAAGTGGAGAAGGAGACTGATGGGGGAGAGGTGTCGTTTGTCAAAGAGGGCCAAGTAGAAAGAGGTGGAAAGCAAGAGGGCTGTCAGATGCTTGTGATTGGCAGGTGGTGGCAGACCTAAAGCCACAATTGGTATTCCCAGAGGAGATCTGTGTGACAAGGTTGCAGCCTGACATTGTCATTTGGTCAAGTGCAACAAGACAGGTCATCTTAGGGGAGTTGTCGGTACCTTGGGAAGAGAACATAGAGGAGGTGCACGAGAGGAAGAGAGGAAAGTACAGTGAGCTGGAGGCAGAGTGCCGGGAGAAGGGTTGGCGCGTTTCGTGTCAGCCATTTGAGGTGGGGTGTAGAGGGTATATTGGCAATTCCTTTTCTGCATTTCTTGCTAGGCTGGGAGTGTGTGGGACAGAAACAAGGAGGATGTGTGACAAGGTGGCCCAGGTTGCCTTGAAAGGCTCATTTTGGATATGGAGGAAGTTTATGGAGGCACATCGAACGGTGTAGGTTGTGTGTGTGTGTGTGTGTGTGTGTGTGTGTGTGTGTGTGTGTGTGTGTGTGTGTGTGTGTGTGTGTGTGTGTGTGTGTGTGTGTGTGTGTGTGTGTGTGTGTGTGTGTGTGTGTTGTTTTTTGTTACCATTATTACTTCTTATTTTGTGTATATGAATGTGGGTGAGGGTGTGTGTTTTTGCATGAATTAATTTTTGCATGAGTGTGTGTTTTTGTGTGTTGAGTGGTGTATGATGTAAGTGTAGGTGGTTGTTTGGTTGTTGTTTGGTTGTTGTTTGGTTGGTATTCTGTATGTGTGTGTATGGGTGTGTATGAATGATCTGGTGCGTTTTGTTGGTGAGTAGTGAAGGGTATAAAGGTGGGTGATCGAGTGTTCCACCATGTTTGTTTGGTGCTGTGGATTCTGGATGTGGAGGTGTTGTTGTTGTTCGCACTGGCTGGGGTGGGGGCATGTATGCATCCAGATGCAGTTGCTGCATGTGGATGTGTACGTGCCCCTGCTGGCCCACCTTAGCTGACCGTATCGAGGTTGAAGGGCCGAAATGGGATGATGCTGAGGACCTCGACTGAGGACCTGGTCAGTGCAGCACACTTATGACCAGGTGTGTTTTGAACTTATGTATATATATATATATATATATAGATACCCAAATATATGTTCAGTTCTCCAGCTTTCAATGAGCGCAAGTAATGACGTCACTGCCATGTACATACGCTCTGCCTGTCAAGCTCTCAAGAGAAACCTCTGACAGAGCAGATTTTGATCTTTAGTTCAGATACTGTCTGATTTCAGATATTTTGGATTGGTTTGCTCCCGGCTGCATCCAGGGGATTCCATATAATGAGTGGATACCAGAGATAATGTGCCATGTGGCAGATGGTACGTATCGCTCCCATTAAGGTACAGCATAGCTGGATGGGATACCTTAATGGCGGTTCACCACTGATGGTATCAAATCGCATAGTGACTGGTATATAACCGAAAGGTTTTCAGAGTCATAAGTGTATGCAGGACTCACTGCGTTGCCCTGATGAGCCCCAAAAAGGGCGAAACCAAGTCGGTAACTGTGAGTTTTACATATATTTATGACAGTATCTGAACCAAGATCAAAATTCTGCTCTGTCAGAGGGTTCTCTTGAGAGCTTGACAGGCAGAGCGTATGTACATGGCAGTGATGTCATTCCTTGCGCTCATTGAAAGCTGGAGAACTGAACATATATTTGGATTGGTTTGCTCCCGGCTGCATCCAAGGGATTCCATATCATGAGTGGATACCAGAGATAATGTGCCATGTGGCAGATGTTACTTATCGCTCCCATTAAGGTACAGTCTGTACCTCATGGCCCCTCCCAATTGTTACGCATCTCAGCCAGCAGCAGCTGCCTTGGCGCTCGCTCAAGACCGCCATAAGCCACGAGGTAAGGCCCGGAAAAAGGGGGCGAAACGCCAGGAAGAAGGTGTGGCCACGTCAACCCACCATCAGGGCGTGGCCGGTAAGCGATGCCCAGCCAACCAGGGCTGAGGTAGGATCGCCTGAGAGGCGTGGTTTTTGGGCTCGCGTAGCGATCGCCGCTTGACTTATAAAAGCGCGAATGCAAAGCCCTTTCACAGGACTTATGGGAGAGAGCGCATTGAGAAGAACTTACCAAAGGACTCTTGTTGGAAACACGCTTGGTAAAATAACTCGTGGTTATATGCGCTTTGCGAAAGAACTTGCTCGCTGGCGTTGATTTGAGAAGGCTTATTGGGAAAGCACACATTTCACCGGACTGCACGGAAGCGCGCTGATGAGAGAACTGTCCAGGACTACTGTAATTAAAGAGGGCTCGCTGGCATTGGGAGTTAAAGGCAGGACTTTGGAGAGAGGGCGTTTGGCAGGAGTGTGCACGTATTACATACGCCGCGAGGACACCAGCCTTCCCCACGTTATACAATTGTCCGTTCGCGTTCCAACTAAACGCGGAGCTGCCTGCCGAGTTTCGTCCGCTGGATCGGTGCCTGGACTCGCTGGTGACCATCAACCATCCCCGTGAGTGTGTATGTGAGACGGGCCTGTTTGTCCTGGGGTATTAAGAATAAGACTGTTTAACGCTGCCCTGTGTGCTTCTTCTTCCTCTTCCTATCTTGTACATTCCTTTAGTTTCCTCTTCTCCTTGTAAATTGTTAATAAATTGCCCTGTTCTTTCTGGTTTCCTCTTATCCGATCGCATCTGTCTTTTCTCTCATTGGGTAAACATGGCACGATCGGAACTGCCATAATAGGGTTTAGTCCTTGCTAACGGCCCGAGTTGCGGCTCGCTTCGCTCGGCGTGTCCACCAACGCCGTGGTTCGGGCGGGAGGTATTTCCCTGCTTCATGGTCAGTGTTAGTAATTAGGTATTAGGACTAAGTTGACCAACAACCCTACCTAATACCGACCGGAAGGAGCGTATAACTTCCAGGACTCGGGTCGGCCAGATAAAAGGACAAGGGGATGAACCCCCCCTTGATAAGGGGAGAGCCGACGTACGAGATCCACAACAATATATATATATATATATATATATATAAATATATATATATATATATATATATATATATATATATATATATATATTTGTTGGTCTATATACATAAAAGAAAGTTGTTGTTTGTTTGTCTGCACGAACTCATCTCCTGAACGGTGAAAGATAGGAGGAAACCGCTGAAATAAAAAATGTCGAGATGGGCCCGGGGAAGGTTATAGGCAATGTGGTGAGGCCGGTCGGGGCCGCCTCGGCCAGGTTGGGTCCATTTCACAATTAAAAGCTGAGCTGAATTATCGCAGTCAATCTCCTACGGCCGCGAGTAAAAGCTGAATTATAGGAGTAAACATATTTAAAAAGAACCCGGGCAACGCCGTGTGCTTTCAGCTAGTATGTATGTATGTATGTATGTATGTATGTATGTATGTATGTATGTATGTATGTATGTATGAATGTATGTATGTATGTATGTATGTATGTATGAATGTATGTATGTATGTATATGTATGTATACATTATATATAGTCACTTTTAATAATAATAATAATTCATTTATTTTGTATAGCGCTTTTCCAGAAGCCCAAAGGCGCTTTGACAGAGTGGCAAACATAATGCATAACAATACATGAAAACAACAATTGCAAAAAAGACAAGAATCAATAGGGAAATATTTAAAGCAAAAGGAGGGAGAAGGAGAAGAGATAGTCAGGGGTTAAATGCTGTGGGTTGAATGTTGAATGCAGTGTTGAACATGTGGGTCTTTAGTGATGTTTTGAATGTGGTGAGTGAGGAGGAGTCTCTGATGGTGTGAGGTAGTGAGTTCCAGAGGGTGGGCGCAGCGATGGAGAAGGCCCTGTCCCCCCAGGATCTGAATTTGGTCCGGATGGAGGGGGTCAGGAGGTTTGTACCAGCAGAGCGGAGGTTGCGGGTGGGAGTGTGTCTGGAGAGGAGGTCAGCCAGGTAGGATGGGGCCAGGTTATGGAGGGCTTTGTATGTCAAGAGGAGGATTTTGTACTGGATTCTCTGGGGGATGGGGAGCCAGTGAAGCTTGTAAAGGACGGGGGTGATGTGGTCATGGGTCCGGGAATGGGTGAGTAGACGGGCAGCGGAGTTCTGAATGTATTGGAGTTTATTGGTGATTTTTGAGGGTGAACCATAGAGGAGGCTATTGCAGTAGTCCAGACGGGAGGTGATGAAGGCGTGGATGAGGGTTTCTGCAGCCGTGGAGGAGAGTGATGAGCGGAGACGGGCAATGTTTTTCAGGTGAAAGAAGGCTGACTTTGTGATCTGTTTAGTGTATTTGTCGAAGGAAAGGGTTTGGTCAAAGATGACGCCAAGATTCCGGATGTGAGGGGAGGTGGATACTGGGATACCGTCGATGTTGAGGGCAAAGTTATGGGTGGATTTTGTGAGCGTTTTTGGGCCAATGATGATTATTTCAGATTTATCACAGTTAAGCTTGAGGAAGTTGATTTGAAGCCAGGATTTTATTTCAGTGATGCAGTTTGTCAGGATAGAGTGGGTGTCGGTGGAGACGAACTTGGTGGAGATGAAAAGCTGGATGTCATCGGCGAAGCAGTGGAATTGGAGACCATGACGGCGGATTAAGTGACCGAGCGGGGACAGGTAAAGGATGAAGAGGAGGGGGCCAAGAACTGAACCTTGGGGGACACCTTGGGGGAGGGGAGCAGTGGGGGATTTGCAGTTATTGATGGAGATGAACTGGCATCTGTCATAGAGGTATGATTTAATCCAAGAGAGGGCAGTGCCGGTAACGTTAAAGGTGGATTCAAGTCGGGTGAGGAGGATAGTGTGATCGATGGTGTCAAAGGCAGCGCTGAGGTCGAGGAGGATGAGAATGTTGAGGTTGCCAGCGTCAGAGGAGAGGAGAAGGTCGTTGGTGATTTTGAGGAGAGCAGTTTCAGTACTGTGGTTGGACCGGAATCCGGATTGGAATGTTTCATACAGGTTATTGGCAGAGAGATGATGTTTGAGTTGAGTGGCTACAGCGCGTTCCAAAACTTTTGACAGAAAGGGTAGGTTGGAGATGGGTCTGAAGTTGTTTAGGGTGTCAGGGTTTAGACCAGGTTTTTTTAGAATGGGGGTAACAGCAGCAATTTTGAGGGAAGGTGGGACGATGCCTGTAGACAGGGAGGAGTTTATTGTTGCAATGATGAGTGGAGAGAGAGCAGGGAGGGAGGCTTTGACAAAGCTGGAGGGGATGGGGTCAAGAGTGCAGGTGGCAGTTTTCATTCCTATGAGGAGTTCAGAGAGGTCAGTAGGGGAGATTGGGGAGAACCGAGACAGGGGATGGCAGGACAAGGGGGGGCAGGTGGTTGGAGGGGGAGCGGGTGCGGCGGTGGTCAAGCTGTTGTAGATGTTGTCAATTTTGCGTTGGAAGAAAGAGAGGAAGGAGATGCAGTTGTCTACTGTGAATGACTGGGTGGTGGTGTTCAGGGGGCAGAGGAGTTTGTTTATTGTCGAGAAGAGTGCTTTTGGGTTTCCGGAGCCAGAGTGGATAATTTGAGAGTAGTAGGCAGAGCGGGCGCGGGAGAGGGCATCTTTGTAGTGTTGTAGGTGGTCCTTGTAGGCTTGGGAGTGAACTGTGAGACCCGTTTTATTGCGGAGTCTTTCAAGTTGGCGAGCACGAGTTTTCATCAGGTGGAGTTCAGGGGTAAACCAGGGAGCAGAATGGGTGAAAGAAACTGTTTTGGTTTTTACAGGCGCAAGCTGGTCAAGGCAGGAGGAGAGAGTGTGGTTGTAGTAGTCAGTGAGGTCAGAAGGGGTGTGGAGGTCAATGAAGGGAGAAGTGGACATTTTTTCAGAGAGGGTGGATGAGAATGAGGTAGGTGAAAGAGCGTTTAGCTTACGGAAGTCGATTGTGCGATAATGCCTTGGTGTTGGGGCGGGGATGTTGATGGTCAGAGTGATGGCTAAGTGGTCAGAGAGGGTGAGGTCAGAGCCATAGAGATGGTGCAAATTTAATCCAGTGGAGCAGACAAGGTCCAAAATGTGACCACGGATATGGGTAGGAAAGTCGACATGTTGAGTGAGGTTAAAGCAGGTGAGTAAATCAGTGAAGTCAGTGGTTATTGTGGAGTCAGTGGAGTCCATGTGGATATTGAAATCACCAAGGAGGAGGATTGAGGGGGAGAGGGAACATAGCTGGGTCATGAAAACCAAACCAAAACTTTACATGAAAACGGAAGTGTACCCCATATAAAGTTTTGACTTTTTCAACATCTTTCACCACACAGCTATTTGATATAATATAATATAACAAATATCATGAAACATTTACATTTTGTCGTCCATTGTATAATTTAAATAAACATAAATGCAAATTTTGCATGTGGAAAAAGTATGTACACCCCTACATTTATCACTACTTCAAATACCTAAAATTAGAATCAGGTGCACCAGCTCAGGTGCAATGATTTGAACATCATTGGAGAGGATCTTGGAGGAACCTGTCTTAGTTAAACCTCAGACATGTCGTTTCTTTTGCTCTTTGTTGTTGAAGTGTGCGGTGTCACCATGCCGAGATCAAAAGAGCTCTCTGAGGCCTTCAGAAAGAAGGTTATAGATGCCTACGAGTCTGGGAAGGGATTTTAAAAGATCTCCAAACAATTTGAAATCAATCATTCGACTGTCCGGAAGATCATCTACAAGTGGAGAAGATTCCAAACAACTGCCAACTTGTACAGGCCAGGCCGTCCCAGCAAGTTCAGCCCGAGAACAGACCGCAAGATGCTGAAAGAAATCTCTAAGAACCCCAGAATGTCATCATGGGACCTACAGGTAGCTCTTGCCACTGTTGATGTCAAAGTGCACGAGTCTACCATTAGAAAGAGGCTGCACAAATTTGATCTACATGGGAGGTGTGCCAGGAGGAAACCTTTGCTGTCCAAAAAGAACATCAGGGCAAGACGAAAGTTTGCCAATGAACACCAAGGCAAAGACCAGCACTTATGGAACAATGTGCTCTGGACAGATGAGTCAAAGGTAGAGCTATTTGGACACAGTACCAGAAGACACGTTTGGCAAAAACCAAAGACAGCATTTGACCACAAGAACCTGATACCAACTGCAAAGCATGGTAGTGGGAATATTATGGTTTGGGGCAGCTTTGCTGCATCAGGGCCTGGACAGCTCACCATCATAGAATCCACTATGAATTCTTCATTGTACCAGAGGGTGCTTGAGGATAATGTGAGGCCATCTGTCGGAAAGTTGAAGCTCATCCGAAGGTGGACCTTTCAACATGACAATGACCCGAAACATACCAGTAAATCCACCAAGGAATGGCTGAAAAGAAAGAAATGGAGGGTTCTGGAATGGCCAAGTCAAAGCCCGGATCTAAATCCCATCGAGATGTTGTGGGGGGGATTTGAAACGAGCTGTGCATTCAGGAAACCCTTCAAACATCGCACAGCTGAAATAATTCTGCATGGAGGAGTGGGTAAAAATTTCTCCCAGTCGATGTCAGACACTGGTAGACAGTTATAAGAAACGCCTACTTGAGGTTGTTTCTGCCAAAGGGGGCAATACCACCTATTCGAGCCAAGTGTGTACTTTCTTTTTCCACATGTGAAATTTGCATTTATGTTTATTTAAATTATACAATGGACTACAAAATGTAAAATTTTCATGATCTTTGTTATATTAAATCACCTTTATCTGTCAATATTGTTGAAAAGAAGATCAAATAGCTGTATGTTGAAATATGTTGAAAAAGTCAAAACATGGGGTGTACTTACTTTTTCACGTGACTGTAAAAAAAAAAAAACACACACAAACAAACAAACAAACAAACACACACGCACGCACGCACGCACGCACGCACACACACACACACACACACACACACACACACACACACACACACACACACACACACACACACAAAGTAACCTTAAAAGGGCGATATAAATTCGAGAATGTAATGTGTAGTTGTGGACGACATCTGTTATATTTATGGGCAAGAGTCATGTTTTGCCTGTTTTAGATCTGCCTACTTTGATCATATGACGTCAGCAGAGCAGTTCCAAGAGGGCGGCTCCTGGACTAGACGGATTTATGGAAAAAGGCCATGTATAAGCTTATCGGTGCATTTTTGGGTAAAAGTTCGGAACTTTACTTTTTAACATAATTAGGGTATGCTGAATTCGATTAACCCGGTCTGGAGACTGTGCTGGCCATTCCATGATTTGAAGCCTCCCGTCTTGTTCTTTTCCTCAAAGGTAGTTTTGACATAGCCTGGAGGTGTGTTTAGGGTCATTATCTTGCTGTCGGATGAACCCCTGACCAACTCGGTGTATGAATGAATGAATGAATGAATGAATGAATGGATCGTTTTTAGGCCATTTTCCCCACTAGAGCAGGGGTTAGCCTTGCGGGCCCCATGACAATCATGGTTCCCTGTTTGAGGCAATGTTTTTTTTATGGTCGGATGCCCTTCCTGACGCCAACCCTTTGTCACCTCTTAAGATGCGCAGGGATACGGTGTACCTATTCTAAACCGGGGTACACACCGGGAAGTATACCAGAGGGTATTGCATGGCGCTGCAAAATGCTGTGGTAGCCCTTTTGTTTCAGGGTGCCAGTCACTCTGTGCAAGTCGCCGACTCTGGATCCAGCAAAAGAGCCCCAGACCATCACGCTTCCTCCTCCATGTTTGACAGTTGGTGTCACAAACTGAGGAACCATCCTTTCGCCGAGTCAACGGCATACAAAAACCCTGTGTGATGAACCATAGATTTCAAATTTTGATTCATCGGTCCACAAGACCTTCTTCCAGTCTTCAGTAGTGCACTGGCGGTGCTTCATGGCCCAGGAAAGCCTCTTTTTCTTATTTTGCCATCTTAGCAATGGCTTTCTTACTGCCACTCGACCTGTCAAACCTGCAGCTTGAAGGAATTGTTTGCATCAACTTTCAAGGCTTAATTGACTAACATTGTCTTGGGCTTCTCTATTTGCTGCAGAACATCTGTAAGTTGTTAACCCATTACTTGTTATCTGAAGACCTTTTTTTTTTTACAATATAACCGTGTAATTTACATTATTTTCCCGTTTTTGCGAACCGAAACTTTTTTTTAACCTCGAGCAGTTTACTGCTTACCTTTGTACCATTTCAGGTTATTCACTGGACTTGAATTGCTTAAATTTCAATAAAAACCGGAAAAATTGAGGTGTTCTAAAACTTTTGACCGGGAGTGTACATTCAAAGTGTTAATAGAATTTGCTTATCAGTTATCATCTTCTGTGCAATTCCATAAGATCTCAGCATCTTCCACAGGCTTGCTCTATAAACATGATCAAATTCCTTCTTGAAGTCATGAAGTTGATTGATATAAAGAGGTGTATTTCATTCGAAGCATTCATATTATTTTTCTATTATTGTATTCTATTACACTCAGACATCATTAAGTTTCAGTGATATCCATACTTACTAATGTTTGGGTGATTTAGATTCTCCATTATCGAAGCTTCATGCCAGAGCTGAAAAAAAAAAAAAAAAAAAAAAAAAACGAAAGGAGAGAAGAGAAAGAGAAAATTATACAAATTCCTTCAATAAGGTGGATTAAGGTTAAGTCACACCATCACAATAACCACAAGATTGTAACTCAAACACAGACGCACAGTCTCAGGGGGCAAGAGACGAAGATGTTTCACAGATAAAGGTTCGACCAGGACAGTTCAGGGGTAAGTTAAACTGTGTTGTTAGTTTAACAATTAAAAACACCACGATATCCATGTGAACACAAACTTACTCCTAATGAAGCGTGCACAGATTTTCCCTTCTTCAAAGCAACCTGAGAGAGGCGACAAGAGATTGTATTTAAAAACATCTCAGTTGCAATGTGGGAAAATGAGTAAAACATATGACATTGTTGTGTCGTGATAAACAATTATTACATCCGTTTATACTGAAGTCAACGCCGGAGACAAATGACAGAAAGGAACAACTTCAAATAGGCGGGGGATAAAAAGGGGAATTCGGTAAACAATTACATCAACACACCACAAGTGAATCTAGTCATGTGGTCGGAATTGGTAAAGGACAAAACATTGACGCACAAGGAATGAGGGAGTCGAAGAAAGTTTGGGGCAGTGAGGGGCATCAAAGTGTTAATTGGGGGAAAAAACGAAAAGAAAAAGCAATGGTACGAATGAAGAAGCCCCCATGACTTTGTATCAAGTGGTTTTCCCCATTATTTTGGTGAGATTTCTGACACACATCCATCACCTGTCACAGATTACACATAATTTGTACAGTGTAATCATATCTATGATGTAATCTTCTACTGGGGATGTGGAGCCTGCAAGTCAAAACAAAAAGCTTCGTTCATCTTATCAGAAATAGAGAAGATGCATTCAGATGCAGGAGAATTTCCCGATCCCTTTGCTCTCATCCTTCTTCCATGTCCCTCTACCCTGCTATCTGTATTTTCCACCGTGTTCTGTTCTGTGTTCTATCACACTCTACCACGAGCTGTTACATCTCCCAGAAAGTGAAATGAAGACACAGGAAGCATATCACAAGCTTGTACCTCTTCTGAAGAGTTGACATTCTTTATTTTGTAAATGAATCCAGTTCTTCCTTCTCCAATTTTCGAGATAACCTCCCACTTCCTGAACTGAAAACAAAGGTAAAAATGGAGCATCACAACAGTGCTTCTGAAATAAAATAGAACATAAAATGATACAACCGGAATGAGGCACCTATGACATCATCATTACCCTGTGCTCACAAAGCCAAAAGCGTGGTTAAGCATTCATTTACGTACGTACGTGTGTGCCGTGTCTGCATTTTAAAAATTCATTTTCTCGGCAACCGTTGGTCCGAATGACATGAAATTTTCACCTTGGGAGGGCCTCCCCCTTTAGAATATTTTAATGATTATTATGACGCCATAGGTCAAGTGCTGCAGGCACCATCTTGGAAAAAACTTCGCACCTCTATATCTCCGAAACTACTCCATGGAAAAAATTGAGACCCGGCTCATTGTCAACTACTCTCCATGGAGAATAAGATATGTTAATGATGATGTCTTCGGTGCCTTCATTATGACGTCATGATTCGACAAATACAACACTTATCCTTCCGATCATTGTTAGCAACGTTATAATTTTTCTGCACCTCTATATCTCCAAAACCGCTGCATGGAAAAAATTGAAACATGGCTCATTGTAAAGAACTCCATATGGGGAATCGGTGTTAACGATGTCATTGGTGCCATAATTATGACGTCATAATTCGACAGGGACAATGCTTAGTCTGATCAGTTTGATATGTATTGAGCTTGATTTATGCAACAATTATATTAGAGAATATAAATTTATGATGTCATCACTCACATGGTCTGGCAGCCATATTGTATCAAAGAAAAGAAATGTTCAAAAACAGAAGAGTTGGCTCGCACCAAGTTGACTGCGCAGGGTAAGTATTCTATGAATACCATCTAGTTAGCGTATGTTATTACCCATGGAGAGTTCTTTGCAATGAGCAATGTCTCAATCTTTTCGATGCAGCGCTTTTTGGAGATATAGAGGTGCAAAGATTTTCGGTTTTTCCAAGATAGCGCCCATATCACGTGACATGACTATCATTCTCATGACAAAATTTACAGGAGGAGGAGGAGGAGCAGCACCTATGGTGAAAATTTCCTGTCAATCGGACCAACGGATGCAGAAAGCCTGGTGTTGGCTTAGCAGTTGCGGTACCTGCTTGGGATCCTAGGATCCTGGGTTCTAATCCCAGTCAATCGCTGAATTAATGCCAGGGGGGTTGACTCAGCCTGTCATCCCTCCGAGGTCGGCAAATTGAGTACCGGTTTACTGGTAATTCCCTGTGTGTCGCAAGAGGCGACTAACAGGGTTGGCGGCAGGAAGGTCATCCGGCTGTAGAACTGCTTCAAAAAGGAGACCACGGTGCCCAAAAAAGGCCAACCCCTGCTCTGCGGGGGAAAAATGGCCTATAAAGGTGGTTTAGGGGGGTGAATGCAAGAGTTGATTTGATTGTGGTTTTTCATTCGAATCCATTTTATTTTATTTCGATTTTTTGGGGATGCCAAAATTTGCTCCAAAACTTGGGATTCGAACCGCAAACGGAGCGGCATGTGATCATGTTAAACCCCGAGTTTACCGTAAGGCCGTCACATTTACGATTTCTCTGCAACGGATGCAGAGAAAATCATATTTATTTATATAAATATGATATTCATATTTATGATATTCAGTCATATTTATGACTGACAAAATCATATTTATTCTGTGCAGACAAACAGACAGACAGAAAAACAGACCAGACAGTCCAACAAACAAACGGACTCAAATGCAATACCCTCTCCTCTGACGAGGGTCATAATAAAGCCATGTTTAAATGATTATTTCACATCAACTCGATAATAATTATCATCATATTCACATTCATGTACCACACTCTAGGCAGAGCAGATACTTGGCCACAATGCTGGTTAGTTCACCACTCCAGCTCAGTGTACGGAAGTTGCGGCAGGAATTTGAAATGTGTTCAGGTTGCCAGCGATAGTTTGTCTCCTCTTTGTGAAGGACACCATGACCATTTGTTTGTTGATTTGATTTGTGAAGGATCATTAATGCCCACCAACTAATTCCGGCAGACGGATGACCAGTTTAACGTCCATCCGAGGGACGGCACACGCATTGATGAATCACCCTGCCTATGAAACACCGGAATGACAGTTTATAGCTGTGTTGGGATTCAAACCCAGGCTCGACAGCTCATATCAATGACGAAGATATCTCATGGGAACTAAAAAGGAGGAAATAATTGGTATAATAAATAAATAGAGAAATACCATCCATTATGTCATCACGTAATTATACCACTACCCGACTTGCGCCGCCTGAACTCACACGTACATCACTTTATAAGACATAACTTTTATTCTCGAACGTTTTCAGAACTTACAAGACTGACAAAAACACCACAATACATCGCAAAGTACAAAATTGGGAAATCGCAAAATCGTCGACAGAACGACTGTACGTTTGTGTTCTTGAATATAAATAACTGCCATGAATCAAAAAGAGAGGAATATCACCGGTAAGAGGTGAAATACGATCCGTGAAGTTGCGACGTTGGGAACACATCCCACGCTTATCCTATTAATGGTAATGAGAACGAGAACGACATTCTTCGACGTCATGACATCGACTGATATGCCTCCACACACATTATTACATCATTATACATACTTATAACAAGTTTGATTTAAATCCATTCAGATGATCTCAAGAATCACATTTTACCTGACATGACCTCTGACCTCACCAAAATCACCAAATCACCTCAATTCTCACATTTGATGCCAAAATATAAGAAGTTCATCTTTGCATCATAATATATACTGATACCAAGTTTGGGCAAAGCCCATTGCCAGTTCACAAGTTAAAAGAGCAACAGATTTTTTTCCTTAACAGGACCTATGACCTCTTCACCCCAAAATGTAATCAGTTCATGCTTACATCATTATAATACCTGTACCAAGTTTGATTTAAATCCCATCAGCTATTATTAAGTTATCACATTTTTACCTGACATGACCTCTGAACTTTGATCTGTTGATGCCACAATCCAATCAGTTCATGTTTGTATCATAAACACCAATACCAAGTTTGTTCAAAATCCCATGACTGCTTTACGAGTTGGTGCAGCAACATAATTTTTACATAACATGACCTGTGACCTTTGACCTCTTGACCCGAAAATCTAATCAGTTAATCCTTGCATCATCATACATACCTGCACCACGTTTGACGAAGATCCCTTCAGCCCTTCTCAAATTAACGTGGTAACAAAATCCTATCACGGACGGATGCACGAACGTACAGATGGTCATTCGGACAGACTTCGTCGGCAGAGGCACAAAATTTGTTTTGATTTACGTCGTTTTGATGATCGCACTTTTCAGGAACACATCCCCGACGTAAACCGAGCTATTACTGTAAATAGGTAATTGAATGTCTTGCTTACCACAACCTGCCCCACATCACGATCATCCTCAATCCTGAAAGTACTCTCATCATCTTCACCATGAAGGAGAGTAGATTCTGGAAAGAAGAGGAAAAATGAACATAAAACAGATATTGTGAGAGAAAAAGATCAATGAACAAAATATCACCAAGCTCAGTTGTATGTGCATTGAAGAAATGAGACATCAATCTCATCAATTCGTCTTCATCTTCATCTTCTTCTTTGTCAGCCAGGTGTATACCATATCATATGAGACATACCATATCCCCGAGTAAGAGATCAAGGGCTGAGAACATACAGAATTGGCCCAAGTCTTTCAGGAGCTGGTTGGCTAGGCCTGACATGATTGTAGTGGATAAAGGCAGGAATTCGTAATTTGCTCAAGGTGCCGGTGTCGCGAAATAAATCCGCCCCCGTATAAACTCTCCCCCCGGCGAATCTGTACCGGTATAAACTCGCCCCCCCCGGCGGATACGTTTCTCGCCCCCATCAGAATAGAATCGCCCCCCATTCTCGTTTGCGGATATATACATATACATATGGAAATATTGGTTTACAAGAGGGGACGTGATAAAAGTACGACAAATATTGTTTGGGGAATTGATTGAGTGCGCACTTACACATTTTCTCAATCTTTTTAAGACATACTTGAACACTTGATATAGTAATTATTGATAGATTTTTATTGGTTTATTTTTATTTTGGTTATGGTTTTATGGTTTTAATGGCTATTTTTATGGTTATTTATGGTTATTTTATGTTATTTTTGGTTATTTTTTATTTATTTTTATGGTTATTTTGGTTTTATTTTTATTGGTCTACACCAATATTCAGTTGCTCTAGTTGTAGATTAATTGTAAAATACATCTTCCACAATCACCAAGAGCCATACAATTGTTACACTTATTTCCAAGTTTGAATATCTGCTGAAACATGTACATATATATTATGAGGGGGGCAATTTTGTCACGGGGGAGAGTCTATTTCGTGGCAGGGGGGCGAATCTATTTAGAGGGCGGCGAATCTATTTCGAGGGCGGCGAATCTGTACCGGTACAGAATCGCCGGGGGGCGGATCTGTTTCGGGGGCGGATCTGTTTCGTGACACCGGCATTGACTTGCCAACTCTTCATGAAAGACACTGAGAGATGTTTAATGTCTCCAAACTAATGCGACCAGACAGAATACCCAACACAAGGTCCACCTGAGGGACCACACATTTGTGACCAAACACACGACCTGTGAAGCACCATTTGATTTTATGAAACGGATGGAATCAGCAGGAACGACATTGATCAGGCTAAGCTTTCCACAGTTGGAAGTGAGGGGAAGCCGACATTCCTGGCATCAACCCTTCGTCGGACCAAAAAAGCCAAAACAGTCTGACACAGGGCCTCACAAGCAAGACTAGCTCTTGATTCGACAGGGTATGGTCAGGATGAGAAGCAAATCAGACTTCACAGTTCAGAGGTAAATTCGCTTTGTCTGTCCAGCCCTGTTGGACACAGTACAATTTATAAATGGGGAATTCCATTCGGAAATGGATAAAGGAATAATGGTGGAAAAAACACACAAAAATGCATCTGAAACGGTCTTGGACAATAATACAACAGGCATTTTAAGGCCATTTTCCATGCAAGAGCGGGGGTTAGCCTTGCGGTCCCCATGACAATGTTCTCCATTTTGCCCTATTTTCTGCATCTCCCCTTGTTAACCCCCTTGCCCGCATTTCTTCTTCGACCATCTTTAGCCAAGTCTTTCTCGGTCTTCCCCGTCCTCTACTTCCTTCAACATTCATTTCCATCACTTCTCAACCAGCCACTTTCATCCTTCCTCAACACATGACCAAACCATCTCAACCTGTTCCTCTTCATAGCATCCATCACAGGCTCTTTTCCCATCATCTTTCGCCATTCATCATTTGTCTTCCCCTCTCTCAACGATACTCCACACATCCACCGAACGATTCACATTTCCACCCTTTCCAACCTTCATTGCTGCTCTACGTTCATTACCCATATCTCGCTCCCATAAATCATAACATTTCTCACACATTCAGCATACACCTTTCCCTTCAGCTTCAACGACTTCCATCTCGTCTCCTGCACACAACATATGTCCACTCTTCTTCTGACCAATACTTCCACAACTTCTCCTGATCTCCCTGTCATTGTCCCTACATTCCATGTCCCAAATCTCAGATACCGATCTCCACGTCGGGCATCAGACGTTTCATCGTCATAAATGGAATGATTTCCACCCTTGCTTCGATCGGGTTCCCCACCTTGTTTTGACGAGAGGGAGTGGGGTCCCCCACGGGTTACTTCGGGCTGAACCCTGCCCATATGGAGTCGTAATTGTCATGGTTCTCTTTTTGAGGCAATGTTTTTATGGCCAGATGCCCTTCCTGACGCCAACCCTTTTAGTCGCCTCTTACGACACGCAGGGATACGGTGTACCTATTCTAAACCGGGGTACACACCAGGTGTCTTGGACAATAATAATGAGGGCAAATTTGCATTTATAGATGGATATAAAAGGGATTTATATTTTAGAATCAAACAAAGCAGTCTTCTGCCGCCATGTTCATACTTAGCACAAGACTGTGGAGCAGCAAGCACCATTGGCTGAGAAGGTGGACGTACTGCTGATGCAATGCCCTCTCCTGGTTATGGCAGGAATTTGGAATTTGTCCAGGGTGCCAGTGATAGCCCCTCTACTCTTGGCGGGGGTCACCATGTGATTTTTAATGCTCATCACCTCATGCCGGCACATGGGACACCCAGTTTAAGCATCATCTCACGGCATCCATCCTCATGACCATGATCCTTATGAACCGCATTAACCTTTCCCAACCGAAACCTATCACTTGCTTCCTTTCAACGTTTCCTCCACCTCAATGATCATGTCGTCTTACATTTTCATTGAAATTGATTTGCACTCTCACCATCATCTGGTACCGTCTCCGATCCAGAGGTTGCTTCTAACGGAACGCCATTCAAATGTCGATCCAGCAGCTCGATCTTTAACTTCCTCATCTATTCCATCATCTGGCTCGCCCATTTTAATCCTTGCCTTCCTCCTCTTCCATCAATATTACCAATCAGTATTGTTTTGTATTGTTGAGGTGATGCTCAGCTCAGCCAAAAATTACACATTGGGACCCTCTGCATTAAAGTTACACCTGTGACCAAGTGAAGCTGCTAAAACACTGCCATGGCGTGACTGGAGGATAAAAACAAAAAGTTTGGAGCATGCATGGGAAATATTACTGTGATGAGAAGAAGTTGTTTGTGTCACTGTCATGCGGAACAAGCAGCCACCACCAGCAAATTCAAAAATAAAGAAAACACCAAAACATTTTCAGGTCTCTTTTATTGGACTTGGAAATGTGTTTATTTTGTGAAAAGATTAATTCTCAAAACTTACCAGTTAGCGGCCCACCAACAGATCCATTTGTGACTTGAGGCTCAGCATTCCTGCAGAAAACAAAGATTTTTTAAAGCTGTTACAAATGTCCCCCGGTATGTACCCCGGTTTAGAATAGGTACACCATATCCCTGCGTGTCGGAAGAGGCGACTAAAAGGGTTGGCGTCAGGAAGGGCATCCGGCCATAAAAACATTGCCTCAAAAAGAGAACCATGACAATTACAATTACATATGGACAGGGAACAGCCTGAAGTACCCCGTGGGGGACCCCACTCCCTCTCGTCAAAACTCTTCCAAGAGACTCCATTTTGCAAAGAAAAATAAGATTGGTAAAGGCAAAAAGAGAACAAAAGGAGCGTCAGTTACCGGAAAAAGTCCACCCGGTAATTTTCCTTGAAAAAGGTGTGGTTCACAATCTCCTGCAAAACAATGGATGTGTTGGAATCAAATATAAATACGGTCAGGAAACACCTCCACTGATGAGCAATTGCATTTTAACCACAATAAGAAGAGGTCAGTGACCCAAGCATGTGAGAACATTCTTGTCCGTGCAAATAAAACACTGCAGTTGAAAACTGTATCAATCCCTCACCATCATCGTGAGCCTCTGCAATGGATGCTTCCGAAGCATCGCAGTCAGAAGGGAAACCAATGTTTCCCTTGCAAGGGTTGGTGGACTGTTTCCCACTTTGAAGTCAGTCTTGTCAGATGACATCTGCAAAGAAGCAAAACAAGTGTATTTGTGTCCGAATCCGAAACAATCGTCGCAATCGAATACTTACATTTGCATAATAAGCATATTCCCAACAAACACTCAATGATGCAATGACCAAGGTTTGATTCAAAACACATAAAATACATTTTCATTCATCAAATAAGTTATGGTGTGCAACACAAAAGTTTTTTCTTCGCTGAAAAAGAAACCCTCTCACCTCAATCATTGGATATCTGAACAACAACAACAACAAGAACCATTTTAAGGCCATTTTCCCTGCTTGAGCTGGGGTTAGCCTTGCGGGCCCCATGACAATCTTCTCCATTTTGCCCTATTTTCTGCATCTCCCCTTGTTAAGTCCCTCACCCGCATTTCTTCTTCGACCATCTTTAGCCAAGTCTTTCTCGGTCTTCCCCGTCCTCCACTTCCTTCGACATTCATTTCCATCACTCTTCTCAACCAGTCACTTTCATCCTTCCTCAACACATGACCAAACCATCTCAACCTTTTTCTCTTCACAGCATCCATCACAGGCTCTATTCCCATCATCTTTCGCAATTCATCATTTGTCTGCCTCTCTCTCAACGACACTCCGCACATCCACCGAACCATAACGCATTTCCACTCTTTCCAGCCTCCCTTGCTGCTCTACATTCATTACCCATGTCTCGCTCCCATAAATCATAACACTTCTCACACATGCAGCACACACCTTTCCATTCAGCTTCAACAACACCGAATTTGCTGTATCAATGGAATTTTTTTCCTTTGGGGGTGGGGGGCGGATTTTGCAAGTATCATGCATGATAATAATAATAATAATGAAGGAGTCTTATATAGCCCCATCAAGCAGAGTAAACTACCCTCATGGCGCTTTACATTATCATGCGAACGCACACACCGCACGCACACACACAAACAGACACACCTTCACTCTTGCCCTATTCCTCTCCCTCCCCATTCAAAACCCACAGATGTGTACTCCCCCTCCTCCTCCCTTCCCTCCCTCCCCCGCACATGTACACAGACATCCTCTCGATCTCTGTCCCACCTCAAACCAAAGGGAAAACAGGACTAAGCCTTTAAAAGACTTGTGAAACAGATAGGTTTTGAGGGAGGTTTTAAAGGCAGGAAGAGAGTCAACATGTCGAACAGAGGAAGGCAAGTCATTCCAGAGCAGAGGTGCAGCAAAGGAAAAGGATTTCTCGCCAAACGACTTGGTGCTGGTGCACGGCGGCTCCAAGGTCATAGAGTCGTCGCTTGAACGAAGCCGTCGCCGAGGTTCATAGAGAGTGAGCAAATCGGACAGATAGTGAGGTCCCGTTCCACACAATGATTTATAACATAGTGTGCAAATTTTGTGTTGGACACGAGTGTGTTGCACACGAGACACATGATGTCTTCTTGTTTAAATTTCAGCTTTTCAATTTAAATTATTTTGTAAAAAAAATTATTTTTTTTATATCTACGTTGACATTATGGGGCATTATGTGTATATCACTATATCAGTGACAAAAAATGGGAATTTAATCCATTTTAAATTCAGGCTGCAACACACCAAAATGTGAAAAAAGTCGAGTGGTATGAATATCTTCTCAAGGCACTGCATGTGAAATACTCAAGACTCCCTTCACGCAACACATCCTCAGCATCAGCATCTACTTCACACCATATTCATTATCATGACACCATTATAAACAATACTCACTTCAATAATATTAGGTCCGACAAATTGAAGTCCAACAAATAATGTCATGAAGAGGATGCCAAGTGCCCACACATCGACTGGGGGACCTTCGTAGCCATGCTCTGTCATCTCTGGTGCCATATAGGCAGGTGTGCCACAGACATCATACAATTTTTTACCATGTATGAAAGGTGTGGCAATGTTAAAGTTGATGATCTTCACAAACCCCGTATTGCTGCAAAGCAGCACGTTTTCTGTCTGGAGAATAAACATAAATCAATATGTTAAAACCCTTGATGATAAATTATGTTGAGGGAAAGATGCAAATTTAAATGCGATGGGCGGCAGGACAAAAAATTCGAGAAAGAGAAAACTTTTTAAAAAACATCCGCTACCAATGTCAATCAGGAGTTTACATAATATGGAGGAAGTGGAAGCGAGAGTAGACAGCGAGGAGTACAAACGAGAGAGTCGCAGGAAGTGAGACTTGGTTTAGCTAAATGACAGGAATTGAAGGACACAATATGTGCAGGAGGTGTGAAAGGAAAGAGAAAATCTGAGGAAGTGTTGCAATCTTGGTAAAGGACAATATTATATCAAGAGAAAAGGGCGACCTGGAGCAGGGAGTTAATGAAGAGTGTTCTGTGTGGACAGAGATTAGAGATGGAAGAGTATTTAGGGATAAATAATCAGGCTCTTGGTGTGACAGAAAGGTAAGATAAAAAGGGCAGAGGAGGAATTTCGTGATCTTGCCCAGGATTGCTTTTTAATGCAGTTTGTTGATAATCTCATGAGGAGCGGAGTGTTAGACCTCTTATGAGGTAATAATCTGAATATGGTGGAGAAGGTTGAGGAAGAACAGAATTTATGGACAAGACACCATAACATAGTGTGTGTAAGTGGATTCTGGGAAGACAAGATTGAGATTGTAGGATGAGGTTATCAGAAATCAAGGTAAATTTTGAGAGTATGAGGAGAGTTGCCTTAAATTGGGATAAATGGACAACCTTCGAGGAGGAAATGTGAAACAACATCTTCATAATGTCACCGTGAATAGAGATATTAAAATTGAACACAAATTCCAACAGTGGGGGGCTGTCTTTTTCAGACAACAACCGAGCTGGAATGGGTATTTAATTTTGATACCTCTCTTTCTATTTATATATTTCCAATTATATTTCAAGTTCAATTCATTATGTAATGAACACAAAAAGGTCTATATGTGACAGGTGCTCCCCTCTTTCTCTCCATTGTAACTCATTCCCCAACAACTTGAATTTTGTTCCTTCCTGCCCCCTCCACTTCCCACTCCCATTCCTTCCTTTGCTCCACCAAAACATGGTTTTCATTGCAGTATTACGCAGAACGTATCACGGCCTGCACTGGTGTAGTTGGTTACCTTTATATCCCTGTGCACAATGTTCCGGGAGTGCAAGTACTTAAAAGCATCAGCCATCTGGGGGGAGGAGGAGATGAAATATTCCAACATGAAGACAGATTGTGGTTGTTAAGATTTTACAATTTAGAATGCAATTCTTTCTGTTATATTTCAAACCACGTCATAAACATCACACTGAGGCTGAAACCAACTTCAGCTCACCTGCTTCATGGGAATCCACAACTCTCTATCTGGAATACTCCTCAGAAAATGAATTTGGGAAGCGATTGAACCTGCACACATGAGACAGAAACATACAAGAGCAAGGCAATGAGATTTTTCATTTTGAGAAACGAGGAGAGGAAAAGTTGTTTTGTTTTTGAATGTTTCATTGTTAAAATAAACAGAAAATGATAAAGAGAAAAAAATTCCTTGCAAAATCAAAGGTCATGGAAGAGTAAGGTGATAGAGGGGCACAGTTGGACACAAGTAAGGGAAAGAATGAGCAGGAGAGGGAGAGACAGAGACAGACAAAAAGAGAGAGAGACAGAGAGACAGAGAGAGAGAGAGACAGAGAGAGAGAGAGACAGAGAGAGACAGAGAGAGACAGAGAGAGAGAGAGAGAGACAGAGAGAGAGAGAGAGAGAGAGAGAGACAGAGAGAGAGAGACACAGAGACAGAGACAGAGAGACAGAGACAGAGAGAGAAATAGAGAGAGAAAACACAGGATACTGGAAGTCAAGTGAAGAATGAAAAGAGGGTTCATGGGTAAAAAAAAAAAATTGAGGAAAAGATGGAGGATGACATGAGATGGTGGTGCACCACCTGCATTCGAGGGGAGAATGTGATTGAATAATTTCTGGAGGACAGTTGCAGAAGTGTGAAAAAAGAGGAACAAAAAAGTGGAGGTGTGTGGAAAGTGTGCGCTTTGAATTTAACCAGGAGGGGATTACTGGAGGAACTTGTGCAGTGAAGGAGCGGGAGACTTATCAGTCTCTTCCAAGACACTCTGGGTCTTTTGACAGGCCGCATAAATGAGATGAGCCGCCCCGTCTCCCATGTGTGGATCTGGCAATGTGTTTCAGCCTCATCACGTGGCACGATTATAATTTTGAGAGCTTCTTATTTAACAGAAACCAAATCGGCATGTGATGCTGCCATCTCATCACCTATGTGGGAGGAAGCACAACCACAAACAGGTCTCCTGAATCCTGTGGATTATAAAACTCAAGAGGTCTCCATTGACCAACACAGACACCATATAGGCTATGAGTTTAAGGAATTATTTGGAATGATGGAATGTGCAGCTGTTTGGAAGACAGCATTGATATGTGATCCACGTCATGCTGATGGTGAAGCGTATAAAGTCAAGAAACCGAACCACTTCCTGTGTCTGACCAGGAAAATAGATCAGTTGGTTGTTTTTTAGCAATCGTGCCAGAGTGACAGGGTGAAACTGAGATTCGTCAGAACTGAAAGAGTTGGTCCAACAATCAGGACACCATAATGCATGTTTACTAATTACTAACTTATTTAACTACTCAAGTAAAATTGAACTTGATAGACACAAACAGTAAATTTTCAGCAAAATGACGTCAAACCTCACCTGCTTCCACATACTCCAAAACGAGGCCCACTCGGTGACGGGACAAATCTTTTATCAGGATGTCGATCAACTTGACTGAAGGGAAACAACATAGTGGAGCACAAGTTAATATGGCATAAGAATCTTACCCAAAGTCAAACACCTTTAAACAACATGATAAACATGCACATTTTGTGTGATGACAAGTAGTCAACAGGTGAGCCTTAACATCGTCCTTTCACAATCACAATTCATGATCTTGTCTGTAAACATTTGGGCAGAACCGCACCACTCAAAAGTACGACATCGATTAAGCGAGAACGGCACTCGGTGGAGCGCAAACCTCTGCCAGGCTGAACAGTTTGTGTTTTGTATCCCACTGACAGGTCGGATCTGGATTCTGACCTGAACCAAAATCTAATCCGCTTGTTATTGTCACCTAACCAACTCATCCACCTAGTTGTCATAACTCCTCCACAACTTTTTAAAATATCATGTTATATATCGTTTTTGGAACCATCTCCAAATGGTGAAGAATCACTTAAACATTAAATAATTATCGTTTCCGAATCCATATTCAGATCTTCAAAAACATTGAATAGATTGATCCTTCTCAGACACCCAACCTCTCCACCACGTTTCCTCTAAATCCGTCCATAACTTTGAGATATCCTGATATGTATCGTTTTTTGGGCCTATCTCCCAATGGTGAAGAATCACTTTAAAAATTTAATAATTCTCGTATCCGAATTCATATTCAGATCTCAACCAAAATAGAATCGATTGATTCTTGTCAGACACCCAAACTCTCCACCACGTTTCGTCCAAATCCATCCATAACTTTGAGATATCCTGATATGTATCGTTTTTTGGGCCTATCGCCCAATGGTGAAGAATCACTTAAAAAATTTAATAATTCTCGTATCCGAATTCATATTCAGATCTCAACCAAAATGGAATCGATTGATCCTTCGTCGAGGGGCCAATACTGATATTTTAACAAATTTGTACCACCCAAGGTCAGCAAACAATTTTGGTATTTTTGTCTTTCTACATGTGTCTAGTTTATATTTTGGTATGATAACCCTGCCTATCTTGGTATGATAACCCTGCCTATCTTGGTATGATAACCCTGCCTATCTTGGTATGATAACCCTGCCTATCTTGGTATGATAACCCTGCCTATCTTGGTATGATAACCCTGCCTATCTTGGTATGATAACCCTGCCTATCTTGGTATGATAACCCTGCCTATCTTGGTATGATAACCCTGCCCATCTTGGTATGATAACCCTGCCGATCTAGTAGCTTAATGATAGTTTTCACTCTGTAAACAAGCGTTACGCCTAGGTCCCCCGTCGGGGAAGTGATGTGAGTTGACAAAGTGGAAGACGCAGAAAACATGCTATGATATATTTCGCTCACAAGGCTCAGACATATATATGGTGGCGGCCATCTTGGATTTTGACGTGGCGCCCCAATTTTCAATAGCGTTCTTCCTTATGCCGAGGTACACCCACACACCAAATTAGAAGTTGGTACTTCACTTATTTTTCAAGATATTCATCTCACAAGGTTCAGACATACATGGAGGCGGCCATCTTGGATTTTGACGTGGCGACCCAATTTTAAATAGCGTTCTTCCTTGTGCCTAGATACACCCACATACCAGATTAGAAGTTGGTACTTCGCTTCTTTTTCGAGATATTTCGCTCACAAGTTTCAGACATACATATGGTGGCGGCCATCTTGGATTTTGACGTGGCGACCCAATGTTCAATAGCGTTCTTCCTTATGCCGAGATACACCACACACCAAATTAGAAGTTGGTACTTCGCTTATTTTTCAAGATATTCATCTCACAAGGTTCAGACATACATGGCGGCGGCCATCTTGGATTTTGACGTGGCGACCCAATTTTCAATAGCGTTCTTCCTTATGCCGAGATACACCCACACACCAAATTAGAAGTTGGTACTTCGCTTATTTTTCAAGATATTCATCTCACAAGGTTCAGACATACATGGCATCAGACATACATGGCGGCGGCCATCTTGGATTTTGACGTGGGTTGCACCCACACACCAAATTCGAATGCGGTCCTTCACGCACGCACGCACGCAAACACGCATGCCTGCACGCACGGAGGGGAAAGCCATAGTCCCCCTTTCGCTACGCTGTGCGACGGGGGACAACAAACCCACCTCCATATAATCTGGAAGTTGAATTTTAGGGGAGAGGGGTAGCATTTTTGCTGATGACTTCAGTTCTACTGAACATATTTTGACAAATTATGATTCATTGTGAAGCTACATCATATATCTACACAACTGTAATCCAATTTACACCTTTAATTATCAGGTGACTTCCTCGGAGGTCAAAAGGTCATGTTTCATTTGCAAAATCTAAAATTTAGCGTGTTTTTGTTTTCAACTGATCCGATTACTATTTCGTGATATGTAGATGCTGAAATTATTTCACAATGTATATATAGGACATTGTAGATGATTTAAAATAACATATCATTCACAAAACTTCAACAATTAACCCTTTGTTAACCCTTTTTATGCAAGTATCATTTCTTCGATTTCTGAAAAATTTAGTCATTGCCTGCAAACAAACCCGCCCCATATAAAATGACTATGTATCATATTATGACTTCTAGACAATATTTTTGGAAAACCAATGAATAAGTCTCCAATGTGTTTTATCATTCACATACCCTCAAGCGTTGGTATAAAGTTACACATTTATAAGAACATAAGCAGATAAAACAATCATCAGAAAAGAAATAAACAAGTTTTATTATCTCTGTTTCAATAATGTACAAAAATATTCAAATTGTCTAATAAGCCATTGCACTTGTTGTGAACACCATCGAGGTAATGCTCATACATTACAATCTTGTTATTTGAAGTGCGTTTAGACTACAAACAGTTTCTTTCATGTCATTGGGACAAACTTAGTCTGTGTCACAATCTTCCACATCACCATCATTCAGCTCTATTTGTTCTAGTTCATTTGCTTGGTTGCTGCAGGTTTGAAGCTTACACATGTCTGTGCATTTCAGACCACTTCCAAGGCATGTGCAGATTGGTAATTTGCATGATCGTACACATGAGCAGGATAGCAGGTCCAACACAGCCTCTGGTGCAGGTGTACCTCGCATCCACTCAATGGCCAGATCCCCATCATGAATCTTCCATCCATGAGCCATTGGATAGGGTACACTAGGATTGCACTCCAAACACCTCTTCCAGATTGCAGCCTGATAGTTTGCTCGTAAGGCATGCATGAAGAGACAATATTCACAAGGGGGAAGCTGACTGGAGTCAACTTCTCCACACCTTACACAAAACAGCTGGTAGCGAAGCTTGTTGACTTGAGTTGTGTTTGTGGAAGGCAAATACATCCGACATGTTACTTCCTGAAGCTTTCCAAATAGTTCATCAGAGACCTCCCAGGACCTTCCCAACTCTCTGAATGTGTCTTGACAGGTCTTGTTAGTCTTCAGTTGTTTGAACATGGCCGACTTTCCATGCCCAGTGAAAGCACTGACTATCACAGCCCGTAAATGAATGCATTCCAAACAGAGCATCACAGACATTATCTCCTAGTGCATGACTTAGCTTGCTGATGTCATTGAACCTTGTGCGGTTCTTGGTGCCACATTTCTGGAACATGGGACATGGAATTCTCTTGCTGACTCCAATGCTTATAATCATTACATCTGTGTCCTCTGCTGTGACTACTATACCCTTGTGGCCTGATTCAGCTGCATAGAGAGCATGGAGTAGAATACGGGTACGGGTGTCTGCTTCTTCCTGGGTACTTGATAGCTACGGAACCTCCTCCCATCGTTCCCTTGTGAGCTTGAAACAGACATCCTCACAGGTAACATACAGATCTTTGTCCATGATCTTCTCAAGTTGACCTTTCCATTCTTCCACAAAGAACCTGATGTGTGTTTTGTTTTTAGAGCTACACAAAAGCTTCCTCCACTGGTGTATATTGTGGCCAGGCGCCATGCTCCTTCGCTCAATACCTGAATCTGCGCCTCTTTGCTCTCTCCAAATCTTTAATGGACATCTCTCTATATACATCAAAGATAACATCAATGTGCTTGCTCTGACCACCTTCATTGATAACTTGAGCCAATACTGATTCTGCCAGTTGGGAGAACGTTTTGTCTCTCCCCTTCATTTTTTGGACCAGGCTCATTCCATCGATCAGAGGGGCTGAAGGTTGAGGGATTATTTCTGCTGGTGAGACATGCTTCTCCAACACCCTGGCAAGAGCAGCCTTGTTGGTCTTACGAAGAGACCCATCAATGTTGGCTAGGGCCCAAGGCAAAGATCCAAGCAGGTGGGCTAAAACCTCACCCATGTGCAGCTGCCTGCTTTCTGCAACAAGAATCATCTGCCCAAACAGCTTCCTATCAGCCTTGAGGATAACTTCCTTTCTGTTGCCAAGGGTACATGATTTCTTGCCAATGTTTGAGAATGTTTTCAGCTTCTTCTTTGTAATCCTGTCATGAAACTTTATGGCTGGACTGTCTGACTCCATCCTCGCTTGTTTGAAATCTTCATAAGTGTCTTTACCTATTTGGTGGGCTTCAATGAGGTTTTCAGCAACACCTGGAGGTGCAGCAGTGCCAGTCGACAAACTGACAATGTCTTCATGGTCAGGATCGAAAGGACTGATCCAGCTGGACTCCATCATTTCAACAAGTGACTGAATATCAGCTTCATCCTTCCTGATTCTTGGTAATTGTAGATCAGGATGACTAAAGTTGGAGTCATTCTCACCAATCATGTCCTGATCCTGCAAGATCATGCAAGATCCTGCAAGGAAAGCAAAGCATCAGACATATTTCATTTAGCAGTTACTCGTCACAATATTATTTTAATGTCATAATGCTCTATTTAAAGCAGGTTTCACATTTGTGCAGACAATGACAAAAATTTTCGGAAATCGAAGAAATAATACTTGCATAAAAAGGGTTAACAAAGGGTTAATTGTTGAAGTTTTGTGAATGATATGTTATTTTAAATCATCTACAATGTCTTATCCATACATTATGAAATAATTTCAGCATCTGCATATCACGAAATAGTAATCAGATCAGTTGAAAATAAAAACACTCTTAATTTTCGATTTTGCAATTGAAACATGACCTTTTGACCTCTGAGAAAGTCACCTGATAAATAAAGTTGAAAATATAATACAATTGTGTAGCTATATGATGGAGCTTCACAAAGAATTATGCTTTGTTAAAGTATGTTCAGTAGAACTGAAGTTATAAGCAAAAATGCCACCCCCTCCCCTAAAATTCAACTTCCAGATTACATGGGGGTGGGTTTGTTCACAGAGTGATAACTATCATAAAGCTACTAGATAGGGAGGGTTATCATACCAAAATATAAACTAGACACATGTAGGAAGACAAAAATACCAAAATTGTTTGCTGACCTTGGGTGGTACCAAAATCTGTATTGGCCCCTGGACTACCTTGTCAGACACCCAACTTCTCCACCACGTTTCGTCCAAATCCGGCCATAACTTTTTGAAACATCGTGCTTTGTATTGTTTTTGGGCCTATCTCCCAATGGTGACGAATCACTTCAAAATTTAATAATTCTCGTATCCGAATTCATATTCAGATCTCAACCAAAATGGAATCGATTGATCCTTGTCAGACACCCAACCTCTCCACCACGTTTCGTCCAAATCAGTCCATAACTTTTTGAGATATCCTGCTATATATCAGTTTCGCCCCATTTCCCAATGGTGAAGAATCTTTTTATTTAATCTTCTAGCCGGATCCGGATCTTCATCTTCACCAAAATTGAACCAATTCTTCCTCGTCACATACCCAACCTCTCCACCACGTTTCGTCCAAATCCGTCCATAACCTTTTGAGATGTCGTGCTTTGTATCGGTTTTGCCCCATCTCCCAATGGTGAAGAATCTTTTTATTTAATCTTCTAGCCGGATCCGGATCTTCATCTTCACCAAAATTGAACCAATTCTTCCTCGTCACATACCCAACCTCTCCACCAAGTTTCGTCCAAAGCCGTCCACAACTTTTTGAGATATCCTGCTATATATCGTTTTTGGGCCTATCTCCCAATGGTGAATAATCACTTTAAAAATTAAATAATTCTCGCATCCGAATTCAAATTCAGATCTCAACCAAAATGGAATCGATTGATCCTTGTCAGACACCCAACCTCTCCACCAAGTTTCGTTCAAATCCGTCCATAACTTTTTGAGATATCCTGATATATATCGTTTTTGGCCCGATCTCCCAATGGTGACGAATCACTTAAAAAACTTCTACTAGCCGGATCCGAATCCGGATCTTCACCAAAATCTAATCATTTCGTCCTTGTCACATACGCTACCTCTCTGCCAAATTTCGTCCGAATCCTTCCACAACTTTTTGAGATATCTTGTTCACAGACAGACAAACAAACAGGATGTGTGAGGCTTGGTTGTGGAAGGGAATCAATTAATTAATTGTCAGGAGTGACAAAAGGAGGGACTTGTAGAAGTGGGATAAATAACGATCGTCACTCATGTCCAATCAGGAAAGCAGGATTTATCCGCATGAGAAACTTCCTGTTGATGAGCAAAAAGCGCTAAATATCTGCTTGGAACAAATTCAAGGTTGGCCACCTGGTTCATGTTATCTTTTTTGGCATGCTTGTGTGCAACTTTGGTGAGAAGGTGGGCTGAACTGCATCCCTATCCTGTGAGTGGATTTTGCCAGCATCTATCTATAATTCCATTAATCTCTGTGTGTATGTGTGTTTGTATGTGTGTATGTGTGTTTGTATGTGTGTATGTTTGTCTGTGACCGCTGTTTCTCGACAACTACCGGTCCGATATACTTTAAACTTGCCAGGTATATTGCTGGGGACCCGAGGATGTGCCTTTTCAAGGTTTCATATTAATCGGAGAAGTAGTTACCGAGCTATGGCGATTTCTTTACCAAACACTGCAAGCCGTTCGCTTTGGACCAAACCATTGCATGTAAATAGAGGGGGGGGTTCTGTGGTCGTTGCGAATGGACCAAACCATTCATGTAAATAGAGGGGGGGGGGGGTTCTGTGGTCTTTACTGCCACGTGGTTTCAAAGTTTTTTTTTGTTGTTGTTGTTTGCACGCATGTTTATAGATGGCGAATAATCGTAAAGACTACACTTCCGGCAGCCAATCACAGAACCCGTTGTTGCGTAGCCTATTAATGCTTTTCCTTTTCATTGCGAATTCCGGCAGCCAATCACAGAACCCGTTGTTGCGTAGCCTATTAATGCTTTTCCTTTTCATTTTTTAAATTGAATTGCTTGATTCCTTGCGATTAAATTTCAAAAAGCCAAAATACGTTGGCGCTAATTGAATTAACACTAAATGGCGAATAATCGTAACTGCGACATGCGAACTTCCGGACAGTGAGGACTTCACTTCCGGCCTTACGAAAGCTGCGATATACGACCTTCCGGAGCTCCTGTGAGAGCGTGCGCCATTACGGATAGTACGGGTACGTGCATGCCATATGTTGGCGTTAAACTATGTTTTAAAACTAATTAAACGGACAAATTTCATGTCATGTTTCATGTAAATAGAGGGGGGGGGGGGGATTGTCACTGTACTCGCAAGCCGTTCGCCGTTCGCTTTGGCGTTGCGAATGGACCAAAACATTTCATGGACCAAACCATTTCATGTAAAGCGTTCGCCGTTCGCTTTGGCGTTGCGAATGGACCAAAACATTTCATGTAAATAGAGGGGGGGATATAATTTTAGATATAGATATAGTACGGGCATGCCCTAGTATTATAAATGTGACGGCTTCACAACGATCTCTTCAGATATCTGCCAGGGTTGGATATATATTATTTATTTACGTAGATGCTTATCACGACATGTACACAATGAATGAATGAATGAATCCACTCATTCATTCATGCATATCACTCCATGTACACAATACTCTGAATAAATTTCTCTATTCCAGTCTGAAGTCTATTGGTGACCCATTCCAGAGTGGCTTCAACACAAACACACACACACACACACACACACACACACACACACACACACACACACACACACACACACACACACACACACACACACACACACATTTTGGTTAAAACAAATGAAGAAGAAGAGAAAAAAAGAGAAGGAGAAGAAGAGAGGGAAGAAGAAGACTGAATACAAACGGACGAGGGTGGGCTTTGCATTTTCAGATGCAACTGGTCCTTCCCCTGCCGCCCCCCCCCCCCCCCAACCTCACTCCACCCCTTTATTTAATTTCCGCACACAGTTAAAAACCACAATGCGATAAACTCCACAAACTCGTAATCCGAACCGATCTTCAAAATTCGAACATCAGAATTGACTAACAGCAGTCCCAACTACTAAAAAAGTGTTCTTTGTTAAAAACGTTTCATTCAAAAAACGCGTCTCCAAGCAATTCCCATGGAAGTCAGAATTAAGTTAAAAACAATTAAGTTAAATAAAACCTGAATTAAAAATAAAAACCTGAATTAAAAAATAACCCCAAAATGAGAACCATAGCCTCCGTAAAATAAATGCATATGTACACTTAGTTATAAAATCGAAGATATGGTAAAATTTTTCAGATTTCACTGCAGATTCGGAAATTATTTAGTTTACAGCATACAATCCTAATATCAGAATTGAGATTTCTATGGTATGCTTCAATTATGTGATGATAAATCGATCATGTTTCCAAGGCAAGGCACGTTTGAGCAGACCAAAACAAAATGGCGGCTCAAGAACACAGCGAGGTGCAGTGTGCTGACCAAGATAGCGGTCCGCCATATTGGTAAGCCACAACATCGGGTTTCCAGATTCGCGACAGGTTCATATCAATTTAATTTCAATATCATAATGTTACCGAGGAATTTTTGAAACCTCCTACTAACCTTACTTAGAACATCCGCTGGGACCCCAAAACGTTCCACAGGAGATTTGGCGGGGCTCGTCCCAAAATTGAGGGAGTAGTTTGGGGACGAACGGACAGACACTCCCGTTTTATAATATAGATTATGTTATTATTACTTACGTACTTATCCTCTTCGTCCCAATGGGACATAAGGCTGCCACAAGCTTTCGTCATTTATCTTGATACTGAGCTACATTCTGTGCCTCACACCATGACAGACCCAACTCCTCCAGATCAATTACCATAGTCCTACGCCAAGTTGTTTTTGGCCTGGCTAGTTCCCTCATTCCTGGTGCTGTCCATCCGAAAGCAACATTGGGGATTCGGACAGGGGACGTTCAAAGCACGTTGCCAAGCCATTGGAGGTGGCGACACTGAATATCAAGGGCAATGCTGTGGTAACCGGATTTTTCATGCAAGTCTTTGTTGGATATCTTATTTCACCAGAACATGCGGCAGATTTTCCTGAGGTATACATTGTGGAAAGATTCCACCTTGCCCATATCTGACTTAAGGGGAGGGGGCATTATACCATTGAAGGCAAAAAAAAAATTTTTTTTACAAATATACAAATGCATCAATTAAAATGTTTGTTTCCTAGTATTGTATATATGTACCAAGTTTGAACGTAAATGGACTTGTCATAGAGAAGATATAAGCTGTAAAGTGGTAATTCATCATTTGTATGCATCTGGTTACCATGGTAACCATGCATAATATAATGCTATGTAATGTATACCAATGTAATGTTCATATATCAAGCAACATGTACATATATAGTTTTGCATATTTTCAATCAAGACAGTTTATCAAAAAGTGCATTACTGTGATTCAGTGTTGTTTTTACTGTGTTCAGTGTAATGGGGAGCTTATATCTTCTCTATGACAAGTCCATTTACGTTCAAACTTGGTACATATATACAACACTAGGAAACAAACATTTTAATTGATGCATTTGTATATTTGTTAAAAAAAAAATTTTTTTGCCTTCAATGGTATAATGCCCCCTTAATTAGCACTCAGAGCTATACAAAACATACTTGGCATTGCTGTTATCAAGTCTTATCTTCGGCTTTAGGCTGTACTGCTTTGCTTCCAGATATAATGGAGTTGACCGAATGCATTACACGCTTTGCGGAGTCTTGCCTTGATGTCTTTCTGGGCTCCATTGTCTTTGCTGATTAGACTGCCAAGGTGTGTTAACTCATCTGCAGTCTCTTGGGCTTCTCCATTTACAGTAATTGATGCAGTAGGTATGGTGTTGATGTTCATCACCTTGGTCTTGGTGGTATTAATATTAAGACCTGTCCTTCTGGCAAAGCTTGCTAGCCTGTCAGTTTTTCCTTGCAAATGCGTGTTCTTTGATGACAAAACAGCTAAATAGTCAGCAAAGTCCAGATCTTCAAGTTGTGTGGAAAGGGTCAAATGGATGCCTCCAGGTCTATCTGATATGGTGTTCCTCATGATCCAGTCGAAAGTAATCAGAAAGAGGATAGGTGATGTAATACAACCTTGGCGAAGTCCAGATTCTACCGGGAACCACTCTCATGAGTTGTTCATGATGACACTACATTCAAAGTGTTCATAGAAGATCTTAGTATCTTCCACAGGCTTGCTCCATGAACACCATCAAATTCCTTCTTGAAGTCAATGAAGTTGATATAAAGAGGTATATTCCATTCTGAGCATTCATATTATTCTATTATTGTATTCTATTACACTCAAACATCATTAAGTTTCAGTGATATCCATACTTACTTATGTTTGGGTGGTTGAGCTCCTTCAACATAGAAATTTCACAGCAGAACTGCAAAAGAAAAAAAAACAAGTGAATAAAAAAAGAAGAAGGTGGATTAAGGTTAAGTCACACCATCACAATAACCACAAGATTGTAACTCAAACACAGAGACGCACAGCCTCAGGGGTCAAGAGACAAAGATGTATCACAGATAAAGGTTCTACCAGGACAGTTCAGGGGTAAGTTAAACTGTGTTGTTATTTCAACAGTTAAAAACACCACGATATCCATGTGAACACAAACTTACTTCGTATGTAGCATAAAAGGATTTTGCCTTCTTCAAAGCAACCTGAAAGAGGCGACAAGAGATCGTATTTGAACATCTCAGTTGCAATGTGGGAAAATGAGTAAAACATATGATATTGTTGTGTCGTGATAAACAATTATTACATCTGTTGATTCTGAAGTCAACGCCGGAGACAAATGACAGAAAGGAACAAGTTCACAAAGACGGGGGATAAAAAGGAGAATCGGTAAACAATTACATCAACACCACAAGCGAATCTAGTCATGTGGTCGGAATTGGTAGAAGGACAAAACATTGAGGTACAAGGAAAAAAAAAAAATTTTTTTTTTCGTATACTGAATCGAGGCTCGTGAAAGAGCTAACATTAACTTCACAAACAAATCGACCAGACAAACAAAATACACAAAAAGAGGGAGCGGAAGACAAGATGGGGAGAAAAGGGGAAGCACACACACACACACACACACACACACACACACACACACACACACACACACACACACACACACACACACACACACACACACACACACACACACACACACACACACACACACACACACACACAACATCCGAAAGCAGGGAGATGTGTGGAAGGGAGAGGGCCCGGGGGAGGAGGCGTGGGAAGGGGGGGGGGGGGGGGGAGGGAGAAGTATAAAGCACAAGGACACCAAGGACTTCCAGGACAAAAGTTGGTATTTCAAAAAGTGGAATTGGGGTGAAATTAGCGGGGGTAGAAAAGATCAAGGTTTTGGATGGGGGAAGATAAGAGATGGTGGTGAGCAGCTGTTTTAAAGACTTGGAGGGTGAAGTGGGATTGAAGAGAGTGAGGGAGTTTGTTCCAGAGGCAGGAGAAAAGAGGAATGAAGGAGTGAAGGTGAGCAGAGAGTCTTGATTTTGGCAGTTTAACTAAAAGAGGGTTGCAGGCAGATCTTGTGCGACCTGTAGGAATATTTGCGGGACAGAGCCGAGAGAGAGCTGGGGGGGCAAGGCCAGAGAGGAGTCGGTAGAAGACGGAAAGACCACCAACCTGCCTGCGGTGAGTGAGTGAGAGGCCCTTGGAGTTAGCTTCATCATGGGAGATCCCAATGATTCTGAATGCTTTGGTTTCAACAGCGTGAAGGCGAGCTAGGTGTGAGGCAGGAGCACCAGCCCAGAGGGGAGAGCAGTATTCCATTGAGCTGCGGATGAAAGCCTTGTATGTGGTGAGGAGCTCAGGTGTGCCAAGGAAGGACTTCGCACGACGGAGGATGCCCAGTCGGCGACTGGCTTTGGAGGCCAGATTTGAAATGTGGTTTTTCCAGGAAAGATCATGGCAGATAGTGAGACCCAAAAGCTTGAGTGACAGAACTTCTTGGAGAGGATTATTCAGAAAGTGGATGGGAGGGTTGTCCAGTCGGTCTTTTCGGCGAGACATCGTAAGTGTGAGATTTGTCAGGATTGAAAGACATGTTCCACTTGTTTGCCCAGTCTGTGATTTTGTCAAGGTCTGCAGAGAGTGAGGAGGCTGCAGACTGCCGATCTGAGGGATGAAGAATGGAGCGACAGAGAGTAGAGTCGTCAGCAAAGAGATAGAGAGGATTTTCAAGAGAGTCAGAGAGATCATTGATGAAGACCAGAAAAAGCACAGGGCCCAGAACACTGCCTTGGGGAACTCCAGCCTGAACAGGAAGAGGAGATGAGAGAAACCCATTCAGGGCCACACGTTGACTACGATTAGAGAGGAAGTCCGCCAGCCATGCGTGGAGATTTCCATGGATACCAAAAGAGGAGAGTTTGGTGAGCAGAGCGGGGTGCCAGACCGTATCGAAGGCACGTGATATGTCAATGGAGACTGCTCTAATTTCCTGTTTGGCATTGAGGACCTCCATCCATTGTTGAGAAAGCAGAAGCAGCATGTCCAGAGTGGAGTGTCCAGGTCTGAGCAGAAGGGAATTCTGGGCAGTGAGGGGCATCAAAGTGTTAATTGGGGGAAAAAAAGAAAAGAAAAAGCAATGGTCGGAATGAAAAAGCCCCCTCGACATTGTCTCAAGTGGTTTTCACGAATTATTTTTGGTGAGATTTATGACACATCCATCACCTGTCACAGATTACATATTATAATCACATCTATGATGTAATCTTTAACAGGTGATGTGGGGCATTCAAATCAAAAGAAAAAGCATCGTTCATCTCATCAGAAATAGATACATTCAGATGCAGAATTTTCCGATCCTTTTCTCCCATCGTTCTTCCATGTGTCACTCCATCATGTCCCTCTACCCTGCTGTCTGTATTTTCCACCGTTCTCTGTTCTGTGTTGTATCTCGCTCTCCCATGAGCTGTTCCATTTCCCAGAAAGTGAAACGAAGACACAGGAAGTTTATCACAAGCTTGTACCTCTTTTGAAGAGTTGACATTCTTTGCTTTGTAAACGAATCCAGCTCTTCCTTCTCCAATTCTGGAGATAATCTCCCACTTCCCGAACTGAAAACAAAGGCACAAACAGAGCTTCAAAACAGTGCTTCTGAAATAAAATAGAAACAAGAAAGAGCAATCAGAGATTGCAGACCATCGCGAGAACGTATTTTAGTGGTTTTAAGGCTTTTGTGTCAAAACAAACATTACAGCCGGACCACGTGACCGATGACGTCATTTTTTTTCCCTCCATGAACTTATCCCAAGATGATGTTCAATAAATTTCATGTTGATTGGATGAAGTTTTGTACTTGTCAAATTATGACGTCATAATGGAGGCACATCTGACATAATCATAAACATATGTTATTAGCCATGGACAGTTTTTACAATGAGCCATGTCGCAATCTTTTCTATGCAGCGCTTTCAGATATAAAGGTGCAATGTTTTTCGGTTTTTCCAAGATGGAAACCCTTCCCCTTCAGCCCTTCCAAGATGGAAAAACGTGTCGTTTTTCGGATCTTAAATCAAAAACAAAGAAATATCACCGGTAAAAAGTGAAATACGATGTGTGAAGGTGCAACGTTAGGAACACATCGCACGCTTATCCTATTAATGGTAATGAGAACTAGAACGACATTCTTCGACGTCTTGACATCGACTGATATGCCTCCGCCCATATTATTACATCATGAGACATGCTTGAACCAAGGTTGAGTTAAATCCAATCGGATGATCTCAGGTATCACATTTTACCTGACATGACCTCTGACCTCACCAAAATCACCAAAGCACCTCAATTCTCACATTTGATGCCAAAAATATAATCAGTTCATCTTTGCACCATAATATATACTGATACCAAGTTTGGGCAAAATCCCACCACCAATTCACAAGTTAGAACAGTGACAGATATTTTACTTAACGGGACCCTCTGACCTTTGCCCTCTTGACCCCAAAATGTAATCAGTTCATGGTTACATCATTATAATACCTGTACCAAGTTTGATTTAAATCACATCAGCTGTTCTCAAGTTATCACATTTTTACCTGACATGACCTGTGAACTTTCATCTGTTCATCCTATAACTGCCGGATGCACGAACGGATGGTCATTCGGACAGACTTCGTCGGCGGAGGCACAAAATTTGTTTTGATTTACGTCGTTTTGATGATCGCACTTTGCAGGAACACATCCCCGACGCAAACCGAGCTATTACTGTAAATAGGTAATTGAATATCTTGCTTACCACAACCTGCCCCACATCGTACTCTTCATCCTCAATACTGATACTGAAAGAACTCTCATCATCTTCACCATGAGGGAGAGAAGATTCTGGAAAGAAGAGGAAAAATGAACATAAAACAGATATTGTGACAGAAAAAGATCAATGGACAGAATATCACCAAGTTCAGTTGTGTGTGCATTGAAGAAATGGGACATCAATCTCATCAATTCGTCTTCATCTTCATCTTCTTCTTTGTCAGCCAGGTGTATACCATATCATATGAGACATACCATATCCCCGAGTAAGAGATCAAGGGCTGAGAACATACAGAATTGGCCCAAGTCTTTCAGGAGCTGGTTGGCTAGGCCTGACATGATTGTAGTGGATAAAGGCAGGAATTCGTAATTTGCTCAAGGTGCCGGTGTCGCGAAATAAATCCGCCCCCGTATAAACTCTCCCCCCGGCGAATCTGTACCGGTATAAACTCGCCCCCCCCCGGCGGATACGTTTCTCGCCCCCATCAGAATAGAATCGCCCCCCATTCTCGTTTGCGGATATATACATATACATATGGAAATATTGGTTTACAAGAGGGGACGTGATAAAAGTACGACAAATATTGTTTGGGGAATTGATTGAGTGCGCACTTACACATTTTCTCAATCTTTTTAAGACATACTTGAACACTTGATATAGTAATTATTGATAGATTTTTATTGGTTTATTTTTATTTTGGTTATGGTTTTATGGTTTTAATGGCTATTTTTATGGTTATTTATGGTTATTTTATGTTATTTTTGGTTATTTTTTATTTATTTTTATGGTTATTTTGGTTTTATTTTTATTGGTCTACACCAATATTCAGTTGCTCTAGTTGTAGATTAATTGTAAAATACATCTTCCACAATCACCAAGAGCCATACAATTGTTACACTTATTTCCAAGTTTGAATATCTGCTGAAACATGTACATATATATTATGAGGGGGGCAATTTTGTCACGGGGGAGAGTCTATTTCGTGGCAGGGGGGCGAATCTATTTAGAGGGCGGCGAATCTATTTCGAGGGCGGCGAATCTGTACCGGTACAGAATCGCCGGGGGGCGGATCTGTTTCGGGGGCGGATCTGTTTCGTGACACCGGCATTGACTTGCCAACTCTTCATGAAAGACACTGAGAGATGTTTAATGTCTCCAAACTAATGCGACCAGACAGAATACCCAACACAAGGTCCACCTGAGGGACCACACATTTGTGACCAAACACACGACCTGTGAAGCACCATTTGATTTTATGAAACGGATGGAATCAGCAGGAACGACATTGATCAGGCTAAGCTTTCCACAGTTGGAAGTGAGGGGAAGCCGACATTCCTGGCATCAACCCTTCGTCGGACCAAAAAAGCCAAAACAGTCTGACACAGGGCCTCACAAGCAAGACTAGCTCTTGATTCGACAGGGTATGGTCAGGATGAGAAGCAAATCAGACTTCACAGTTCAGAGGTAAATTCGCTTTGTCTGTCCAGCCCTGTTGGACACAGTACAATTTATAAATGGGGAATTCCATTCGGAAATGGATAAAGGAATAATGGTGGAAAAAACACACAAAAATGCATCTGAAACGGTCTTGGACAATAATACAACAGGCATTTTAAGGCCATTTTCCATGCAAGAGCGGGGGTTAGCCTTGCGGTCCCCATGACAATGTTCTCCATTTTGCCCTATTTTCTGCATCTCCCCTTGTTAACCCCCTTGCCCGCATTTCTTCTTCGACCATCTTTAGCCAAGTCTTTCTCGGTCTTCCCCGTCCTCTACTTCCTTCAACATTCATTTCCATCACTTCTCAACCAGCCACTTTCATCCTTCCTCAACACATGACCAAACCATCTCAACCTGTTCCTCTTCATAGCATCCATCACAGGCTCTTTTCCCATCATCTTTCGCCATTCATCATTTGTCTTCCCCTCTCTCAACGATACTCCACACATCCACCGAACGATTCACATTTCCACCCTTTCCAACCTTCATTGCTGCTCTACGTTCATTACCCATATCTCGCTCCCATAAATCATAACATTTCTCACACATTCAGCATACACCTTTCCCTTCAGCTTCAACGACTTCCATCTCGTCTCCTGCACACAACATATGTCCACTCTTCTTCTGACCAATACTTCCACAACTTCTCCTGATCTCCCTGTCATTGTCCCTACATTCCATGTCCCAAATCTCAGATACCGATCTCCACGTCGGGCATCAGACGTTTCATCGTCATAAATGGAATGATTTCCACCCTTGCTTCGATCGGGTTCCCCACCTTGTTTTGACGAGAGGGAGTGGGGTCCCCCACGGGTTACTTCGGGCTGAACCCTGCCCATATGGAGTCGTAATTGTCATGGTTCTCTTTTTGAGGCAATGTTTTTATGGCCAGATGCCCTTCCTGACGCCAACCCTTTTAGTCGCCTCTTACGACACGCAGGGATACGGTGTACCTATTCTAAACCGGGGTACACACCAGGTGTCTTGGACAATAATAATGAGGGCAAATTTGCATTTATAGATGGATATAAAAGGGATTTATATTTTAGAATCAAACAAAGCAGTCTTCTGCCATGTTCATACTTAGCACAAGACTGTGGAGCAGCAAGCACCATTGGCTGAGAAGGTGGACGTACTGCTGATGCAATGCCCTCTCCTGGTTATGGCAGGAATTTATATTTTAGAATCAAACAAAGCAGTCTTCTGCCATGTTCATACTTAGCACAAGACTGTGGAGCAGCAAGCACCATTGGCTGAGAAGGTGGACGTACTGCTGATGCAATGCCCTCTCCTGGTTATGGCAGGAATTTGGAATTTGTCCAGGGTGCCAGTGATAGCCCCTCTACTCTTGGCGGGGGTCACCATGTGATTTTTAATGCTCATCACCTCATGCCGGCACATGGGACACCCAGTTTAAGCATCATCTCACGGCATCCATCCTCATGACCATGATCCTTATGAACCGCATTAACCTTTCCCAACCGAAACCTATCACTTGCTTCCTTTCAACGTTTCCTCCACCTCAATGATCATGTCGTCTTACATTTTCATTGAAATTGATTTGCACTCTCACCATCATCTGGTACCGTCTCCGATCCAGAGGTTGCTTCTAACGGAACGCCATTCAAATGTCGATCCAGCAGCTCGATCTTTAACTTCCTCATCTATTCCATCATCTGGCTCGCCCATTTTAATCCTTGCCTTCCTCCTCTTCCATCAATATTACCAATCAGTATTGTTTTGTATTGTTGAGGTGATGCTCAGCTCAGCCAAAAATTACACATTGGGACCCTCTGCATTAAAGTTACACCTGTGACCAAGTGAAGCTGCTAAAACACTGCCATGGCGTGACTGGAGGATAAAAACAAAAAGTTTGGAGCATGCATGGGAAATATTACTGTGATGAGAAGAAGTTGTTTGTGTCACTGTCATGCGGAACAAGCAGCCACCACCAGCAAATTCAAAAATAAAGAAAACACCAAAACATTTTCAGGTCTCTTTTATTGGACTTGGAAATGTGTTTATTTTGTGAAAAGATTAATTCTCAAAACTTACCAGTTAGCGGCCCACCAACAGATCCATTTGTGACTTGAGGCTCAGCATTCCTGCAGAAAACAAAGATTTTTTAAAGCTGTTACAAATGTCCCCCGGTATGTACCCCGGTTTAGAATAGGTACACCATATCCCTGCGTGTCGGAAGAGGCGACTAAAAGGGTTGGCGTCAGGAAGGGCATCCGGCCATAAAAACATTGCCTCAAAAAGAGAACCATGACAATTACAATTACATATGGACAGGGAACAGCCTGAAGTACCCCGTGGGGGACCCCACTCCCTCTCGTCAAAACTCTTCCAAGAGACTCCATTTTGCAAAGAAAAATAAGATTGGTAAAGGCAAAAAGAGAACAAAAGGAGCGTCAGTTACCGGAAAAAGTCCACCCGGTAATTTTCCTTGAAAAAGGTGTGGTTCACAATCTCCTGCAAAACAATGGATGTGTTGGAATCAAATATAAATACGGTCAGGAAACACCTCCACTGATGAGCAATTGCATTTTAACCACAATAAGAAGAGGTCAGTGACCCAAGCATGTGAGAACATTCTTGTCCGTGCAAATAAAACACTGCAGTTGAAAACTGTATCAATCCCTCACCATCATCGTGAGCCTCTGCAATGGATGCTTCCGAAGCATCGCAGTCAGAAGGGAAACCAATGTTTCCCTTGCAAGGGTTGGTGGACTGTTTCCCACTTTGAAGTCAGTCTTGTCAGATGACATCTGCAAAGAAGCAAAACAAGTGTATTTGTGTCCGAATCCGAAACAATCGTCGCAATCGAATACTTACATTTGCATAATAAGCATATTCCCAACAAACACTCAATGATGCAATGACCAAGGTTTGATTCAAAACACATAAAATACATTTTCATTCATCAAATAAGTTATGGTGTGCAACACAAAAGTTTTTTCTTCGCTGAAAAAGAAACCCTCTCACCTCAATCATTGGATATCTGAACAACAACAACAACAAGAACCATTTTAAGGCCATTTTCCCTGCTTGAGCTGGGGTTAGCCTTGCGGGCCCCATGACAATCTTCTCCATTTTGCCCTATTTTCTGCATCTCCCCTTGTTAAGTCCCTCACCCGCATTTCTTCTTCGACCATCTTTAGCCAAGTCTTTCTCGGTCTTCCCCGTCCTCCACTTCCTTCGACATTCATTTCCATCACTCTTCTCAACCAGTCACTTTCATCCTTCCTCAACACATGACCAAACCATCTCAACCTTTTTCTCTTCACAGCATCCATCACAGGCTCTATTCCCATCATCTTTCGCAATTCATCATTTGTCTGCCTCTCTCTCAACGACACTCCGCACATCCACCGAACCATAACGCATTTCCACTCTTTCCAGCCTCCCTTGCTGCTCTACATTCATTACCCATGTCTCGCTCCCATAAATCATAACACTTCTCACACATGCAGCACACACCTTTCCATTCAGCTTCAACAACACCGAATTTGCTGTATCAATGGAATTTTTTTCCTTTGGGGGTGGGGGGCGGATTTTGCAAGTATCATGCATGATAATAATAATAATAATGAAGGAGTCTTATATAGCCCCATCAAGCAGAGTAAACTACCCTCATGGCGCTTTACATTATCATGCGAACGCACACACCGCACGCACACACACAAACAGACACACCTTCACTCTTGCCCTATTCCTCTCCCTCCCCATTCAAAACCCACAGATGTGTACTCCCCCTCCTCCTCCCTTCCCTCCCTCCCCCGCACATGTACACAGACATCCTCTCGATCTCTGTCCCACCTCAAACCAAAGGGAAAACAGGACTAAGCCTTTAAAAGACTTGTGAAACAGATAGGTTTTGAGGGAGGTTTTAAAGGCAGGAAGAGAGTCAACATGTCGAACAGAGGAAGGCAAGTCATTCCAGAGCAGAGGTGCAGCAAAGGAAAAGGATTTCTCGCCAAACGACTTGGTGCTGGTGCACGGCGGCTCCAAGGTCATAGAGTCGTCGCTTGAACGAAGCCGTCGCCGAGGTTCATAGAGAGTGAGCAAATCGGACAGATAGTGAGGTCCCGTTCCACACAATGATTTATAACATAGTGTGCAAATTTTGTGTTGGACACGAGTGTGTTGCACACGAGACACATGATGTCTTCTTGTTTAAATTTCAGCTTTTCAATTTAAATTATTTTGTAAAAAAAATTATTTTTTTTATATCTACGTTGACATTATGGGGCATTATGTGTATATCACTATATCAGTGACAAAAAATGGGAATTTAATCCATTTTAAATTCAGGCTGCAACACACCAAAATGTGAAAAAAGTCGAGTGGTATGAATATCTTCTCAAGGCACTGCATGTGAAATACTCAAGACTCCCTTCACGCAACACATCCTCAGCATCAGCATCTACTTCACACCATATTCATTATCATGACACCATTATAAACAATACTCACTTCAATAATATTAGGTCCGACAAATTGAAGTCCAACAAATAATGTCATGAAGAGGATGCCAAGTGCCCACACATCGACTGGGGGACCTTCGTAGCCATGCTCTGTCATCTCTGGTGCCATATAGGCAGGTGTGCCACAGACATCATACAATTTTTTACCATGTATGAAAGGTGTGGCAATGTTAAAGTTGATGATCTTCACAAACCCCGTATTGCTGCAAAGCAGCACGTTTTCTGTCTGGAGAATAAACATAAATCAATATGTTAAAACCCTTGATGATAAATTATGTTGAGGGAAAGATGCAAATTTAAATGCGATGGGCGGCAGGACAAAAAATTCGAGAAAGAGAAAACTTTTTTAAAAACATCCGCTACCAATGTCAATCAGGAGTTTACATAATATGGAGGAAGTGGAAGCGAGAGTAGACAGCGAGGAGTACAAACGAGAGAGTCGCAGGAAGTGAGACTTGGTTTAGCTAAATGACAGGAATTGAAGGACACAATATGTGCAGGAGGTGTGAAAGGAAAGAGAAAATCTGAGGAAGTGTTGCAATCTTGGTAAAGGACAATATTATATCAAGAGAAAAGGGCGACCTGGAGCAGGGAGTTAATGAAGAGTGTTCTGTGTGGACAGAGATTAGAGATGGAAGAGTATTTAGGGATAAATAATCAGGCTCTTGGTGTGACAGAAAGGTAAGATAAAAAGGGCAGAGGAGGAATTTCGTGATCTTGCCCAGGATTGCTTTTTAATGCAGTTTGTTGATAATCTCATGAGGAGCGGAGTGTTAGACCTCTTATGAGGTAATAATCTGAATATGGTGGAGAAGGTTGAGGAAGAACAGAATTTATGGACAAGACACCATAACATAGTGTGTGTAAGTGGATTCTGGGAAGACAAGATTGAGATTGTAGGATGAGGTTATCAGAAATCAAGGTAAATTTTGAGAGTATGAGGAGAGTTGCCTTAAATTGGGATAAATGGACAACCTTCGAGGAGGAAATGTGAAACAACATCTTCATAATGTCACCGTGAATAGAGATATTAAAATTGAACACAAATTCCAACAGTGGGGGGCTGTCTTTTTCAGACAACAACCGAGCTGGAATGGGTATTTAATTTTGATACCTCTCTTTCTATTTATATATTTCCAATTATATTTCAAGTTCAATTCATTATGTAATGAACACAAAAAGGTCTATATGTGACAGGTGCTCCCCTCTTTCTCTCCATTGTAACTCATTCCCCAACAACTTGAATTTTGTTCCTTCCTGCCCCCTCCACTTCCCACTCCCATTCCTTCCTTTGCTCCACCAAAACATGGTTTTCATTGCAGTATTACGCAGAACGTATCACGGCCTGCACTGGTGTAGTTGGTTACCTTTATATCCCTGTGCACAATGTTCCGGGAGTGCAAGTACTTAAAAGCATCAGCCATCTGGGGGGAGGAGGAGATGAAATATTCCAACATGAAGACAGATTGTGGTTGTTAAGATTTTACAATTTAGAATGCAATTCTTTCTGTTATATTTCAAACCACGTCATAAACATCACACTGAGGCTGAAACCAACTTCAGCTCACCTGCTTCATGGGAATCCACAACTCTCTATCTGGAATACTCCTCAGAAAATGAATTTGGGAAGCGATTGAACCTGCACACATGAGACAGAAACATACAAGAGCAAGGCAATGAGATTTTTCATTTTGAGAAACGAGGAGAGGAAAAGTTGTTTTGTTTTTGAATGTTTCATTGTTAAAATAAACAGAAAATGATAAAGAGAAAAAAATTCCTTGCAAAATCAAAGGTCATGGAAGAGTAAGGTGATAGAGGGGCACAGTTGGACACAAGTAAGGGAAAGAATGAGCAGGAGAGGGAGAGACAGAGACAGACAAAAAGAGAGAGAGACAGAGAGACAGAGAGAGAGAGAGACAGAGAGAGAGAGAGACAGAGAGAGACAGAGAGAGACAGAGAGAGAGAGAGAGAGACAGAGAGAGAGAGAGAGAGAGAGAGAGAGAGACAGAGAGAGAGAGACACAGAGACAGAGACAGAGAGACAGAGACAGAGAGAGAAATAGAGAGAGAAAACACAGGATACTGGAAGTCAAGTGAAGAATGAAAAGAGGGTTCATGGGTAAAAAAAAAAAATTGAGGAAAAGATGGAGGATGACATGAGATGGTGGTGCACCACCTGCATTCGAGGGGAGAATGTGATTGAATAATTTCTGGAGGACAGTTGCAGAAGTGTGAAAAAAGAGGAACAAAAAAGTGGAGGTGTGTGGAAAGTGTGCGCTTTGAATTTAACCAGGAGGGGATTACTGGAGGAACTTGTGCAGTGAAGGAGCGGGAGACTTATCAGTCTCTTCCAAGACACTCTGGGTCTTTTGACAGGCCGCATAAATGAGATGAGCCGCCCCGTCTCCCATGTGTGGATCTGGCAATGTGTTTCAGCCTCATCACGTGGCACGATTATAATTTTGAGAGCTTCTTATTTAACAGAAACCAAATCGGCATGTGATGCTGCCATCTCATCACCTATGTGGGAGGAAGCACAACCACAAACAGGTCTCCTGAATCCTGTGGATTATAAAACTCAAGAGGTCTCCATTGACCAACACAGACACCATATAGGCTATGAGTTTAAGGAATTATTTGGAATGATGGAATGTGCAGCTGTTTGGAAGACAGCATTGATATGTGATCCACGTCATGCTGATGGTGAAGCGTATAAAGTCAAGAAACCGAACCACTTCCTGTGTCTGACCAGGAAAATAGATCAGTTGGTTGTTTTTTAGCAATCGTGCCAGAGTGACAGGGTGAAACTGAGATTCGTCAGAACTGAAAGAGTTGGTCCAACAATCAGGACACCATAATGCATGTTTACTAATTACTAACTTATTTAACTACTCAAGTAAAATTGAACTTGATAGACACAAACAGTAAATTTTCAGCAAAATGACGTCAAACCTCACCTGCTTCCACATACTCCAAAACGAGGCCCACTCGGTGACGGGACAAATCTTTTATCAGGATGTCGATCAACTTGACTGAAGGGAAACAACATAGTGGAGCACAAGTTAATATGGCATAAGAATCTTACCCAAAGTCAAACACCTTTAAACAACATGATAAACATGCACATTTTGTGTGATGACAAGTAGTCAACAGGTGAGCCTTAACATCGTCCTTTCACAATCACAATTCATGATCTTGTCTGTAAACATTTGGGCAGAACCGCACCACTCAAAAGTACGACATCGATTAAGCGAGAACGGCACTCGGTGGAGCGCAAACCTCTGCCAGGCTGAACAGTTTGTGTTTTGTATCCCACTGACAGGTCGGATCTGGATTCTGACCTGAACCAAAATCTAATCCGCTTGTTATTGTCACCTAACCAACTCATCCACCTAGTTGTCATAACTCCTCCACAACTTTTTAAAATATCATGTTATATATCGTTTTTGGAACCATCTCCAAATGGTGAAGAATCACTTAAACATTAAATAATTATCGTTTCCGAATCCATATTCAGATCTTCAAAAACATTGAATAGATTGATCCTTCTCAGACACCCAACCTCTCCACCACGTTTCCTCTAAATCCGTCCATAACTTTGAGATATCCTGATATGTATCGTTTTTTGGGCCTATCTCCCAATGGTGAAGAATCACTTTAAAAATTTAATAATTCTCGTATCCGAATTCATATTCAGATCTCAACCAAAATAGAATCGATTGATTCTTGTCAGACACCCAAACTCTCCACCACGTTTCGTCCAAATCCATCCATAACTTTGAGATATCCTGATATGTATCGTTTTTTGGGCCTATCGCCCAATGGTGAAGAATCACTTAAAAAATTTAATAATTCTCGTATCCGAATTCATATTCAGATCTCAACCAAAATGGAATCGATTGATCCTTCGTCGAGGGGCCAATACTGATATTTTAACAAATTTGTACCACCCAAGGTCAGCAAACAATTTTGGTATTTTTGTCTTTCTACATGTGTCTAGTTTATATTTTGGTATGATAACCCTGCCTATCTTGGTATGATAACCCTGCCTATCTTGGTATGATAACCCTGCCTATCTTGGTATGATAACCCTGCCTATCTTGGTATGATAACCCTGCCTATCTTGGTATGATAACCCTGCCTATCTTGGTATGATAACCCTGCCTATCTTGGTATGATAACCCTGCCTATCTTGGTATGATAACCCTGCCCATCTTGGTATGATAACCCTGCCGATCTAGTAGCTTAATGATAGTTTTCACTCTGTAAACAAGCGTTACGCCTAGGTCCCCCGTCGGGGAAGTGATGTGAGTTGACAAAGTGGAAGACGCAGAAAACATGCTATGATATATTTCGCTCACAAGGCTCAGACATATATATGGTGGCGGCCATCTTGGATTTTGACGTGGCGCCCCAATTTTCAATAGCGTTCTTCCTTATGCCGAGGTACACCCACACACCAAATTAGAAGTTGGTACTTCACTTATTTTTCAAGATATTCATCTCACAAGGTTCAGACATACATGGAGGCGGCCATCTTGGATTTTGACGTGGCGACCCAATTTTAAATAGCGTTCTTCCTTGTGCCTAGATACACCCACATACCAGATTAGAAGTTGGTACTTCGCTTCTTTTTCGAGATATTTCGCTCACAAGTTTCAGACATACATATGGTGGCGGCCATCTTGGATTTTGACGTGGCGACCCAATGTTCAATAGCGTTCTTCCTTATGCCGAGATACACCACACACCAAATTAGAAGTTGGTACTTCGCTTATTTTTCAAGATATTCATCTCACAAGGTTCAGACATACATGGCGGCGGCCATCTTGGATTTTGACGTGGCGACCCAATTTTCAATAGCGTTCTTCCTTATGCCGAGATACACCCACACACCAAATTAGAAGTTGGTACTTCGCTTATTTTTCAAGATATTCATCTCACAAGGTTCAGACATACATGGCATCAGACATACATGGCGGCGGCCATCTTGGATTTTGACGTGGGTTGCACCCACACACCAAATTCGAATGCGGTCCTTCACGCACGCACGCACGCAAACACGCATGCCTGCACGCACGGAGGGGAAAGCCATAGTCCCCCTTTCGCTACGCTGTGCGACGGGGGACAACAAACCCACCTCCATATAATCTGGAAGTTGAATTTTAGGGGAGAGGGGTAGCATTTTTGCTGATGACTTCAGTTCTACTGAACATATTTTGACAAATTATGATTCATTGTGAAGCTACATCATATATCTACACAACTGTAATCCAATTTACACCTTTAATTATCAGGTGACTTCCTCGGAGGTCAAAAGGTCATGTTTCATTTGCAAAATCTAAAATTTAGCGTGTTTTTGTTTTCAACTGATCCGATTACTATTTCGTGATATGTAGATGCTGAAATTATTTCACAATGTATATATAGGACATTGTAGATGATTTAAAATAACATATCATTCACAAAACTTCAACAATTAACCCTTTGTTAACCCTTTTTATGCAAGTATCATTTCTTCGATTTCTGAAAAATTTAGTCATTGCCTGCAAACAAACCCGCCCCATATAAAATGACTATGTATCATATTATGACTTCTAGACAATATTTTTGGAAAACCAATGAATAAGTCTCCAATGTGTTTTATCATTCACATACCCTCAAGCGTTGGTATAAAGTTACACATTTATAAGAACATAAGCAGATAAAACAATCATCAGAAAAGAAATAAACAAGTTTTATTATCTCTGTTTCAATAATGTACAAAAATATTCAAATTGTCTAATAAGCCATTGCACTTGTTGTGAACACCATCGAGGTAATGCTCATACATTACAATCTTGTTATTTGAAGTGCGTTTAGACTACAAACAGTTTCTTTCATGTCATTGGGACAAACTTAGTCTGTGTCACAATCTTCCACATCACCATCATTCAGCTCTATTTGTTCTAGTTCATTTGCTTGGTTGCTGCAGGTTTGAAGCTTACACATGTCTGTGCATTTCAGACCACTTCCAAGGCATGTGCAGATTGGTAATTTGCATGATCGTACACATGAGCAGGATAGCAGGTCCAACACAGCCTCTGGTGCAGGTGTACCTCGCATCCACTCAATGGCCAGATCCCCATCATGAATCTTCCATCCATGAGCCATTGGATAGGGTACACTAGGATTGCACTCCAAACACCTCTTCCAGATTGCAGCCTGATAGTTTGCTCGTAAGGCATGCATGAAGAGACAATATTCACAAGGGGGAAGCTGACTGGAGTCAACTTCTCCACACCTTACACAAAACAGCTGGTAGCGAAGCTTGTTGACTTGAGTTGTGTTTGTGGAAGGCAAATACATCCGACATGTTACTTCCTGAAGCTTTCCAAATAGTTCATCAGAGACCTCCCAGGACCTTCCCAACTCTCTGAATGTGTCTTGACAGGTCTTGTTAGTCTTCAGTTGTTTGAACATGGCCGACTTTCCATGCCCAGTGAAAGCACTGACTATCACAGCCCGTAAATGAATGCATTCCAAACAGAGCATCACAGACATTATCTCCTAGTGCATGACTTAGCTTGCTGATGTCATTGAACCTTGTGCGGTTCTTGGTGCCACATTTCTGGAACATGGGACATGGAATTCTCTTGCTGACTCCAATGCTTATAATCATTACATCTGTGTCCTCTGCTGTGACTACTATACCCTTGTGGCCTGATTCAGCTGCATAGAGAGCATGGAGTAGAATACGGGTACGGGTGTCTGCTTCTTCCTGGGTACTTGATAGCTACGGAACCTCCTCCCATCGTTCCCTTGTGAGCTTGAAACAGACATCCTCACAGGTAACATACAGATCTTTGTCCATGATCTTCTCAAGTTGACCTTTCCATTCTTCCACAAAGAACCTGATGTGTGTTTTGTTTTTAGAGCTACACAAAAGCTTCCTCCACTGGTGTATATTGTGGCCAGGCGCCATGCTCCTTCGCTCAATACCTGAATCTGCGCCTCTTTGCTCTCTCCAAATCTTTAATGGACATCTCTCTATATACATCAAAGATAACATCAATGTGCTTGCTCTGACCACCTTCATTGATAACTTGAGCCAATACTGATTCTGCCAGTTGGGAGAACGTTTTGTCTCTCCCCTTCATTTTTTGGACCAGGCTCATTCCATCGATCAGAGGGGCTGAAGGTTGAGGGATTATTTCTGCTGGTGAGACATGCTTCTCCAACACCCTGGCAAGAGCAGCCTTGTTGGTCTTACGAAGAGACCCATCAATGTTGGCTAGGGCCCAAGGCAAAGATCCAAGCAGGTGGGCTAAAACCTCACCCATGTGCAGCTGCCTGCTTTCTGCAACAAGAATCATCTGCCCAAACAGCTTCCTATCAGCCTTGAGGATAACTTCCTTTCTGTTGCCAAGGGTACATGATTTCTTGCCAATGTTTGAGAATGTTTTCAGCTTCTTCTTTGTAATCCTGTCATGAAACTTTATGGCTGGACTGTCTGACTCCATCCTCGCTTGTTTGAAATCTTCATAAGTGTCTTTACCTATTTGGTGGGCTTCAATGAGGTTTTCAGCAACACCTGGAGGTGCAGCAGTGCCAGTCGACAAACTGACAATGTCTTCATGGTCAGGATCGAAAGGACTGATCCAGCTGGACTCCATCATTTCAACAAGTGACTGAATATCAGCTTCATCCTTCCTGATTCTTGGTAATTGTAGATCAGGATGACTAAAGTTGGAGTCATTCTCACCAATCATGTCCTGATCCTGCAAGATCATGCAAGATCCTGCAAGGAAAGCAAAGCATCAGACATATTTCATTTAGCAGTTACTCGTCACAATATTATTTTAATGTCATAATGCTCTATTTAAAGCAGGTTTCACATTTGTGCAGACAATGACAAAAATTTTCGGAAATCGAAGAAATAATACTTGCATAAAAAGGGTTAACAAAGGGTTAATTGTTGAAGTTTTGTGAATGATATGTTATTTTAAATCATCTACAATGTCTTATCCATACATTATGAAATAATTTCAGCATCTGCATATCACGAAATAGTAATCAGATCAGTTGAAAATAAAAACACTCTTAATTTTCGATTTTGCAATTGAAACATGACCTTTTGACCTCTGAGAAAGTCACCTGATAAATAAAGTTGAAAATATAATACAATTGTGTAGCTATATGATGGAGCTTCACAAAGAATTATGCTTTGTTAAAGTATGTTCAGTAGAACTGAAGTTATAAGCAAAAATGCCACCCCCTCCCCTAAAATTCAACTTCCAGATTACATGGGGGTGGGTTTGTTCACAGAGTGATAACTATCATAAAGCTACTAGATAGGGAGGGTTATCATACCAAAATATAAACTAGACACATGTAGGAAGACAAAAATACCAAAATTGTTTGCTGACCTTGGGTGGTACCAAAATCTGTATTGGCCCCTGGACTACCTTGTCAGACACCCAACTTCTCCACCACGTTTCGTCCAAATCCGGCCATAACTTTTTGAAACATCGTGCTTTGTATTGTTTTTGGGCCTATCTCCCAATGGTGACGAATCACTTCAAAATTTAATAATTCTCGTATCCGAATTCATATTCAGATCTCAACCAAAATGGAATCGATTGATCCTTGTCAGACACCCAACCTCTCCACCACGTTTCGTCCAAATCAGTCCATAACTTTTTGAGATATCCTGCTATATATCAGTTTCGCCCCATTTCCCAATGGTGAAGAATCTTTTTATTTAATCTTCTAGCCGGATCCGGATCTTCATCTTCACCAAAATTGAACCAATTCTTCCTCGTCACATACCCAACCTCTCCACCACGTTTCGTCCAAATCCGTCCATAACCTTTTGAGATGTCGTGCTTTGTATCGGTTTTGCCCCATCTCCCAATGGTGAAGAATCTTTTTATTTAATCTTCTAGCCGGATCCGGATCTTCATCTTCACCAAAATTGAACCAATTCTTCCTCGTCACATACCCAACCTCTCCACCAAGTTTCGTCCAAAGCCGTCCACAACTTTTTGAGATATCCTGCTATATATCGTTTTTGGGCCTATCTCCCAATGGTGAATAATCACTTTAAAAATTAAATAATTCTCGCATCCGAATTCAAATTCAGATCTCAACCAAAATGGAATCGATTGATCCTTGTCAGACACCCAACCTCTCCACCAAGTTTCGTTCAAATCCGTCCATAACTTTTTGAGATATCCTGATATATATCGTTTTTGGCCCGATCTCCCAATGGTGACGAATCACTTAAAAAACTTCTACTAGCCGGATCCGAATCCGGATCTTCACCAAAATCTAATCATTTCGTCCTTGTCACATACGCTACCTCTCTGCCAAATTTCGTCCGAATCCTTCCACAACTTTTTGAGATATCTTGTTCACAGACAGACAAACAAACAGGATGTGTGAGGCTTGGTTGTGGAAGGGAATCAATTAATTAATTGTCAGGAGTGACAAAAGGAGGGACTTGTAGAAGTGGGATAAATAACGATCGTCACTCATGTCCAATCAGGAAAGCAGGATTTATCCGCATGAGAAACTTCCTGTTGATGAGCAAAAAGCGCTAAATATCTGCTTGGAACAAATTCAAGGTTGGCCACCTGGTTCATGTTATCTTTTTTGGCATGCTTGTGTGCAACTTTGGTGAGAAGGTGGGCTGAACTGCATCCCTATCCTGTGAGTGGATTTTGCCAGCATCTATCTATAATTCCATTAATCTCTGTGTGTATGTGTGTTTGTATGTGTGTATGTGTGTTTGTATGTGTGTATGTTTGTCTGTGACCGCTGTTTCTCGACAACTACCGGTCCGATATACTTTAAACTTGCCAGGTATATTGCTGGGGACCCGAGGATGTGCCTTTTCAAGGTTTCATATTAATCGGAGAAGTAGTTACCGAGCTATGGCGATTTCTTTACCAAACACTGCAAGCCGTTCGCTTTGGACCAAACCATTGCATGTAAATAGAGGGGGGGGTTCTGTGGTCGTTGCGAATGGACCAAACCATTCATGTAAATAGAGGGGGGGGGGGGTTCTGTGGTCTTTACTGCCACGTGGTTTCAAAGTTTTTTTTTGTTGTTGTTGTTTGCACGCATGTTTATAGATGGCGAATAATCGTAAAGACTACACTTCCGGCAGCCAATCACAGAACCCGTTGTTGCGTAGCCTATTAATGCTTTTCCTTTTCATTGCGAATTCCGGCAGCCAATCACAGAACCCGTTGTTGCGTAGCCTATTAATGCTTTTCCTTTTCATTTTTTAAATTGAATTGCTTGATTCCTTGCGATTAAATTTCAAAAAGCCAAAATACGTTGGCGCTAATTGAATTAACACTAAATGGCGAATAATCGTAACTGCGACATGCGAACTTCCGGACAGTGAGGACTTCACTTCCGGCCTTACGAAAGCTGCGATATACGACCTTCCGGAGCTCCTGTGAGAGCGTGCGCCATTACGGATAGTACGGGTACGTGCATGCCATATGTTGGCGTTAAACTATGTTTTAAAACTAATTAAACGGACAAATTTCATGTCATGTTTCATGTAAATAGAGGGGGGGGGGGGGATTGTCACTGTACTCGCAAGCCGTTCGCCGTTCGCTTTGGCGTTGCGAATGGACCAAAACATTTCATGGACCAAACCATTTCATGTAAAGCGTTCGCCGTTCGCTTTGGCGTTGCGAATGGACCAAAACATTTCATGTAAATAGAGGGGGGGATATAATTTTAGATATAGATATAGTACGGGCATGCCCTAGTATTATAAATGTGACGGCTTCACAACGATCTCTTCAGATATCTGCCAGGGTTGGATATATATTATTTATTTACGTAGATGCTTATCACGACATGTACACAATGAATGAATGAATGAATCCACTCATTCATTCATGCATATCACTCCATGTACACAATACTCTGAATAAATTTCTCTATTCCAGTCTGAAGTCTATTGGTGACCCATTCCAGAGTGGCTTCAACACAAACACACACACACACACACACACACACACACACACACACACACACACACACACACACACACACACACACACACACACACACACACATTTTGGTTAAAACAAATGAAGAAGAAGAGAAAAAAAGAGAAGGAGAAGAAGAGAGGGAAGAAGAAGACTGAATACAAACGGACGAGGGTGGGCTTTGCATTTTCAGATGCAACTGGTCCTTCCCCTGCCGCCCCCCCCCCCCCCCAACCTCACTCCACCCCTTTATTTAATTTCCGCACACAGTTAAAAACCACAATGCGATAAACTCCACAAACTCGTAATCCGAACCGATCTTCCAAAATTCGAACATCAGAATTGACTAACAGCAGTCCCAACTACTAAAAAAGTGTTCTTTGTTAAAAACGTTTCATTCAAAAAACGCGTCTCCAAGCAATTCCCATGGAAGTCAGAATTAAGTTAAAAACAATTAAGTTAAATAAAACCTGAATTAAAAATAAAAACCTGAATTAAAAAATAACCCCAAAATGAGAACCATAGCCTCCGTAAAATAAATGCATATGTACACTTAGTTATAAAATCGAAGATATGGTAAAATTTTTCAGATTTCACTGCAGATTCGGAAATTATTTAGTTTACAGCATACAATCCTAATATCAGAATTGAGATTTCTATGGTATGCTTCAATTATGTGATGATAAATCGATCATGTTTCCAAGGCAAGGCACGTTTGAGCAGACCAAAACAAAATGGCGGCTCAAGAACACAGCGAGGTGCAGTGTGCTGACCAAGATAGCGGTCCGCCATATTGGTAAGCCACAACATCGGGTTTCCAGATTCGCGACAGGTTCATATCAATTTAATTTCAATATCATAATGTTACCGAGGAATTTTTGAAACCTCCTACTAACCTTACTTAGAACATCCGCTGGGACCCCAAAACGTTCCACAGGAGATTTGGCGGGGCTCGTCCCAAAATTGAGGGAGTAGTTTGGGGACGAACGGACAGACACTCCCGTTTTATAATATAGATTATGTTATTATTACTTACGTACTTATCCTCTTCGTCCCAATGGGACATAAGGCTGCCACAAGCTTTCGTCATTTATCTTGATACTGAGCTACATTCTGTGCCTCACACCATGACAGACCCAACTCCTCCAGATCAATTACCATAGTCCTACGCCAAGTTGTTTTTGGCCTGGCTAGTTCCCTCATTCCTGGTGCTGTCCATCCGAAAGCAACATTGGGGATTCGGACAGGGGACGTTCAAAGCACGTTGCCAAGCCATTGGAGGTGGCGACACTGAATATCAAGGGCAATGCTGTGGTAACCGGATTTTTCATGCAAGTCTTTGTTGGATATCTTATTTCACCAGAACATGCGGCAGATTTTCCTGAGGTATACATTGTGGAAAGATTCCACCTTGCCCATATCTGACTTAAGGGGAGGGGGCATTATACCATTGAAGGCAAAAAAAAAATTTTTTTTACAAATATACAAATGCATCAATTAAAATGTTTGTTTCCTAGTATTGTATATATGTACCAAGTTTGAACGTAAATGGACTTGTCATAGAGAAGATATAAGCTGTAAAGTGGTAATTCATCATTTGTATGCATCTGGTTACCATGGTAACCATGCATAATATAATGCTATGTAATGTATACCAATGTAATGTTCATATATCAAGCAACATGTACATATATAGTTTTGCATATTTTCAATCAAGACAGTTTATCAAAAAGTGCATTACTGTGATTCAGTGTTGTTTTTACTGTGTTCAGTGTAATGGGGAGCTTATATCTTCTCTATGACAAGTCCATTTACGTTCAAACTTGGTACATATATACAACACTAGGAAACAAACATTTTAATTGATGCATTTGTATATTTGTTAAAAAAAAAATTTTTTTGCCTTCAATGGTATAATGCCCCCTTAATTAGCACTCAGAGCTATACAAAACATACTTGGCATTGCTGTTATCAAGTCTTATCTTCGGCTTTAGGCTGTACTGCTTTGCTTCCAGATATAATGGAGTTGACCGAATGCATTACACGCTTTGCGGAGTCTTGCCTTGATGTCTTTCTGGGCTCCATTGTCTTTGCTGATTAGACTGCCAAGGTGTGTTAACTCATCTGCAGTCTCTTGGGCTTCTCCATTTACAGTAATTGATGCAGTAGGTATGGTGTTGATGTTCATCACCTTGGTCTTGGTGGTATTAATATTAAGACCTGTCCTTCTGGCAAAGCTTGCTAGCCTGTCAGTTTTTCCTTGCAAATGCGTGTTCTTTGATGACAAAACAGCTAAATAGTCAGCAAAGTCCAGATCTTCAAGTTGTGTGGAAAGGGTCAAATGGATGCCTCCAGGTCTATCTGATATGGTGTTCCTCATGATCCAGTCGAAAGTAATCAGAAAGAGGATAGGTGATGTAATACAACCTTGGCGAAGTCCAGATTCTACCGGGAACCACTCTCATGAGTTGTTCATGATGACACTACATTCAAAGTGTTCATAGAAGATCTTAGTATCTTCCACAGGCTTGCTCCATGAACACCATCAAATTCCTTCTTGAAGTCAATGAAGTTGATATAAAGAGGTATATTCCATTCTGAGCATTCATATTATTCTATTATTGTATTCTATTACACTCAAACATCATTAAGTTTCAGTGATATCCATACTTACTTATGTTTGGGTGGTTGAGCTCCTTCAACATAGAAATTTCACAGCAGAACTGCAAAAGAAAAAAAAACAAGTGAATAAAAAAAGAAGAAGGTGGATTAAGGTTAAGTCACACCATCACAATAACCACAAGATTGTAACTCAAACACAGAGACGCACAGCCTCAGGGGTCAAGAGACAAAGATGTATCACAGATAAAGGTTCTACCAGGACAGTTCAGGGGTAAGTTAAACTGTGTTGTTATTTCAACAGTTAAAAACACCACGATATCCATGTGAACACAAACTTACTTCGTATGTAGCATAAAAGGATTTTGCCTTCTTCAAAGCAACCTGAAAGAGGCGACAAGAGATCGTATTTGAACATCTCAGTTGCAATGTGGGAAAATGAGTAAAACATATGATATTGTTGTGTCGTGATAAACAATTATTACATCTGTTGATTCTGAAGTCAACGCCGGAGACAAATGACAGAAAGGAACAAGTTCACAAAGACGGGGGATAAAAAGGAGAATCGGTAAACAATTACATCAACACCACAAGCGAATCTAGTCATGTGGTCGGAATTGGTAGAAGGACAAAACATTGAGGTACAAGGAAAAAAAAAAAATTTTTTTTTTCGTATACTGAATCGAGGCTCGTGAAAGAGCTAACATTAACTTCACAAACAAATCGACCAGACAAACAAAATACACAAAAAGAGGGAGCGGAAGACAAGATGGGGAGAAAAGGGGAAGCACACACACACACACACACACACACACACACACACACACACACACACACACACACACACACACACACACACACACACACACACACACACACACACACACACACACACACACACACACACAACATCCGAAAGCAGGGAGATGTGTGGAAGGGAGAGGGCCCGGGGGAGGAGGCGTGGGAAGGGGGGGGGGGGGGGGGGAGGGAGAAGTATAAAGCACAAGGACACCAAGGACTTCCAGGACAAAAGTTGGTATTTCAAAAAGTGGAATTGGGGTGAAATTAGCGGGGGTAGAAAAGATCAAGGTTTTGGATGGGGGAAGATAAGAGATGGTGGTGAGCAGCTGTTTTAAAGACTTGGAGGGTGAAGTGGGATTGAAGAGAGTGAGGGAGTTTGTTCCAGAGGCAGGAGAAAAGAGGAATGAAGGAGTGAAGGTGAGCAGAGAGTCTTGATTTTGGCAGTTTAACTAAAAGAGGGTTGCAGGCAGATCTTGTGCGACCTGTAGGAATATTTGCGGGACAGAGCCGAGAGAGAGCTGGGGGGGCAAGGCCAGAGAGGAGTCGGTAGAAGACGGAAAGACCACCAACCTGCCTGCGGTGAGTGAGTGAGAGGCCCTTGGAGTTAGCTTCATCATGGGAGATCCCAATGATTCTGAATGCTTTGGTTTCAACAGCGTGAAGGCGAGCTAGGTGTGAGGCAGGAGCACCAGCCCAGAGGGGAGAGCAGTATTCCATTGAGCTGCGGATGAAAGCCTTGTATGTGGTGAGGAGCTCAGGTGTGCCAAGGAAGGACTTCGCACGACGGAGGATGCCCAGTCGGCGACTGGCTTTGGAGGCCAGATTTGAAATGTGGTTTTTCCAGGAAAGATCATGGCAGATAGTGAGACCCAAAAGCTTGAGTGACAGAACTTCTTGGAGAGGATTATTCAGAAAGTGGATGGGAGGGTTGTCCAGTCGGTCTTTTCGGCGAGACATCGTAAGTGTGAGATTTGTCAGGATTGAAAGACATGTTCCACTTGTTTGCCCAGTCTGTGATTTTGTCAAGGTCTGCAGAGAGTGAGGAGGCTGCAGACTGCCGATCTGAGGGATGAAGAATGGAGCGACAGAGAGTAGAGTCGTCAGCAAAGAGATAGAGAGGATTTTCAAGAGAGTCAGAGAGATCATTGATGAAGACCAGAAAAAGCACAGGGCCCAGAACACTGCCTTGGGGAACTCCAGCCTGAACAGGAAGAGGAGATGAGAGAAACCCATTCAGGGCCACACGTTGACTACGATTAGAGAGGAAGTCCGCCAGCCATGCGTGGAGATTTCCATGGATACCAAAAGAGGAGAGTTTGGTGAGCAGAGCGGGGTGCCAGACCGTATCGAAGGCACGTGATATGTCAATGGAGACTGCTCTAATTTCCTGTTTGGCATTGAGGACCTCCATCCATTGTTGAGAAAGCAGAAGCAGCATGTCCAGAGTGGAGTGTCCAGGTCTGAGCAGAAGGGAATTCTGGGCAGTGAGGGGCATCAAAGTGTTAATTGGGGGAAAAAAAGAAAAGAAAAAGCAATGGTCGGAATGAAAAAGCCCCCTCGACATTGTCTCAAGTGGTTTTCACGAATTATTTTTGGTGAGATTTATGACACATCCATCACCTGTCACAGATTACATATTATAATCACATCTATGATGTAATCTTTAACAGGTGATGTGGGGCATTCAAATCAAAAGAAAAAGCATCGTTCATCTCATCAGAAATAGATACATTCAGATGCAGAATTTTCCGATCCTTTTCTCCCATCGTTCTTCCATGTGTCACTCCATCATGTCCCTCTACCCTGCTGTCTGTATTTTCCACCGTTCTCTGTTCTGTGTTGTATCTCGCTCTCCCATGAGCTGTTCCATTTCCCAGAAAGTGAAACGAAGACACAGGAAGTTTATCACAAGCTTGTACCTCTTTTGAAGAGTTGACATTCTTTGCTTTGTAAACGAATCCAGCTCTTCCTTCTCCAATTCTGGAGATAATCTCCCACTTCCCGAACTGAAAACAAAGGCACAAACAGAGCTTCAAAACAGTGCTTCTGAAATAAAATAGAAACAAGAAAGAGCAATCAGAGATTGCAGACCATCGCGAGAACGTATTTTAGTGGTTTTAAGGCTTTTGTGTCAAAACAAACATTACAGCCGGACCACGTGACCGATGACGTCATTTTTTTTCCCTCCATGAACTTATCCCAAGATGATGTTCAATAAATTTCATGTTGATTGGATGAAGTTTTGTACTTGTCAAATTATGACGTCATAATGGAGGCACATCTGACATAATCATAAACATATGTTATTAGCCATGGACAGTTTTTACAACGAGCCATGTCGCAATCTTTTCTATGCAGCGCTTTCAGATATAAAGGTGCAATGTTTTTCGGTTTTTCCAAGATGGAAACCCTTCCCCTTCAGCCCTTCCAAGATGGAAAAACGTGTCGTTTTTCGGATCTTAAATCAAAAACAAAGAAATATCACCGGTAAAAAGTGAAATACGATGTGTGAAGGTGCAACGTTAGGAACACATCGCACGCTTATCCTATTAATGGTAATGAGAACTAGAACGACATTCTTCGACGTCTTGACATCGACTGATATGCCTCCGCCCATATTATTACATCATGAGACATGCTTGAACCAAGGTTGAGTTAAATCCAATCGGATGATCTCAGGTATCACATTTTACCTGACATGACCTCTGACCTCACCAAAATCACCAAAGCACCTCAATTCTCACATTTGATGCCAAAAATATAATCAGTTCATCTTTGCACCATAATATATACTGATACCAAGTTTGGGCAAAATCCCACCACCAATTCACAAGTTAGAACAGTGACAGATATTTTACTTAACGGGACCCTCTGACCTTTGCCCTCTTGACCCCAAAATGTAATCAGTTCATGGTTACATCATTATAATACCTGTACCAAGTTTGATTTAAATCACATCAGCTGTTCTCAAGTTATCACATTTTTACCTGACATGACCTGTGAACTTTCATCTGTTCATCCTATCACTGCCGGATGCACGAACGGATGGTCATTCGGACAGACTTCGTCGGCGGAGGCACAAAATTTGTTTTGATTTACGTCGTTTTGATGATCGCACTTTGCAGGAACACATCCCCGACGCAAACCGAGCTATTACTGTAAATAGGTAATTGAATATCTTGCTTACCACAACCTGCCCCACATCGTACTCTTCATCCTCAATACTGATACTGAAAGAACTCTCATCATCTTCACCATGAGGGAGAGAAGATTCTGGAAAGAAGAGGAAAAATGAACATAAAACAGATATTGTGACAGAAAAAGATCAATGGACAGAATATCACCAAGTTCAGTTGTGTGTGCATTGAAGAAATGGGACATCAATTCGTCTTCATCATCTTTGCCAGCCAGGTGTTCACATACAATATCCCCTCGTAAGAGATCAAGGGCTCAGAACATGCAGAATTGGCCCAAGTCTTTCAGGAACTGGTTGGCTAGGCCCGACATGATTGTAGTGGATAAAGGCAGGAATTCGTAATTTGCTCAAGGTGCCGGCATTGACTTGCCAACTCTTCATGATAGACACAGAGATGTTTGCACCTGTGACCAAGTGAAGCTGCTAAAACACTGCCATGGCATTACTGGAGGATCAAAACAAAAAGTTTGGAGCATTCACAGGTGTGTACCGGTGTGTACCCCGGTTTAGAATAGGTACACCGTATCCCTGCGTGTCGTAAGAGCCGACTAAAAGGGTTGGCGTCAGGAAGGGCATCCGGCCATTAAAACATTGCCTCAAAAAGAGAACCATGACAATTACAACTACATATGGGCAGGGTACAGCCCGAAGTACCCCGTGGGGGACCCCACTCCCTCTCGTCAAAACTCAAGGTGGGGAACCCGATCGAAGCAAGGGTGGAAATCACTCCATTTATGACGAAACATCTGATGCCCCACGTGGAGATCGGTTTCTGAGGTTTGGGACATGGAATGTAGGGACAATGACAGGGAGATCAGGAGAAGTTGTGGAAGTATTGGTCAGAAGAGTGGACATATGTTGTGTGCAGGAGACGAGATGGAAGGGAAGTGGTGTGAGAATGGTGAAGGGTAGGCAGGGACAGAAATACAAGTTTGTGGGACAAGGGTGCCCAGAAGGCGTGCATGGTGTTGGTGTCCTGTTTTCTGAGGAGTTTGTGGACAGTGTGGTGAGTGTGACTAGAGTGAGTGAAAGGTTGATGATGGTGAAAATGATGATTGGAAGGCTCTTGGTGAACGTCATCTCAGGATATGCTCCGCAGGTTGGTCGGAGCGATGAAGAGAAGGACAAGTTCTGGTGTGCAATAGAGAAGCTGATGGAAAACATGAAAGATGAGGAAGTTGTTGTGCGAGGAGGAGACCTAAATGGACATGTGGGAAGGAGTATGGACGGTTTTGAGGGAGTTCACGGGGGTTACGGATATGGTGTGAGAAATGGAGAAGGTGAAAGGATTTTTGAGTTTGCTGATGGAGCTGATTTGTTGATTTGTAATACTCAGTTCCAGAAGGAGGATAATAAGCTTGTTACATCCACGTCAGGTGGGTCGACGTCAACCGTTGACTACCTGCACTCCTGCAGGTGCGTAGGTGAGAAAGGGGGCACCTCCGGGACACAAAGGCGATCCCGGGGGAGGAGGCTGTTTCACAGCACCACTTGGTTGTCTGCGACATAAGGGTGAAAGGTGCGAGGAGAGCTCGGCGGGTGAATTACCAACCGAGAAGGAATGTGTGGAGGTTGAAAGAGGTGACAGTGAGAAGGAGGCATTAAAAGAGAGGCTGAGTATGGTAGAGGATGATGTGGTTGAGCTTGCAAGTGGTTGGATGTCAATGAAAGATAGTCTGTTGGGAGCCGTTGGTGAGGTATCTGGATGGACAAAAGGACCACCGAGGCACTCGGAAACATGGTGGTGGGACGATGAAGTTGGAAAGAAGATTGACGAGAAGAGGGTGAAGGGTATGGGGGCAGAAAAGGCAGAGCATGAAACTTATAAGGCAGCCAAGAAGGCTGCAAAGAAAGAGGTAGCAAAGGCGCAGGAGACATGTCGGAAAATGTTCAGAGAATGCTTGGATTTGGAAGAGGGTCAGAGAGCAGTATTCAGGATTGCAAAGCAGATAGCGAAAGAGGTGTAATGTGATGGGGGTGAGTTGCTTGAAGGATGAAGTGGGACAAATCATTGTGGACCCAGATGGAACAAGCGTTACGCCTCGGTCCCCCATCGTTGATGTGATGAGTTGACAAAGTGGAAGACGCAAGTCGGCCATCTTGGATTTTGACGTGGCGACCCAATTTTCAATAGCGTTCTCCCTTATGCGTCGATACACCCACACACCAGATTAGAAGTTAGTAGTTCGTTTATTTTTCAAGATATTTCGCTCACAAGGTTCAGACATATATATATATATATAGTGGCGGCCATCTTGCATTTTGTCGTGGCGACCCAATTTTCAATAGCTTTCTTCCTTATGCCTGGATACACCCACACACCAGATTAGAAGTTGGTACTTCGCTTATTGTTCAAGATATTCCGCTCACAATGTTCAGACATACATAGCGTCAGACATACATGGTGGCAGCCATCTTGGATTTTGACGTGGGTTGCACCCACACACCAAATTAGAATTCGGTCCTTCGCTTACACACGCACGCACGGACGCAGGAGAAAACCATAGTCCCCCTTTCGCTCCGCGGTGCGAAGGGGGACAATTAAAGGAAGATGGAAGAGATATATGGAAATACTGTTGAATGCAGAGAATGAATGGGATGGCAACATAGAGAGTAACCCAGTTTTAGGATCGGCAGAGAAGATAACCGAGAAGGAAGTTGAGGAAGCGATAAAAGCAATGAAGAGTTGAAAAGCGGCAGGGCCGACGGGAGTTGTGGGAGATATGTTGAAGGCAGCAGGAAGTTGGGGTGTGAAGAGAATGACAGAGATCTGTAATCTGGTGGTGAAAGAAGGCCGCATTCAAGTGGATTGGGAACCGAGTACCCTCGTCCCTTGATACAAGGGGAAAGGTGACCCTCTGGACTGTGGCTCGTATCGAGCGATAAAGTTATTGGAGCATGGAATGAAGGTATTGGAAAGGGTGTTGGAGAGGCGGATAAGGAATAAAGTGAAGATTGACGAAATGCAGTTTGGATTTATGCCAGGAAGAGGAATGACAGACACGCTTTTTATTGTGAGGCAGTTGCAGGAGAAGTATGTGGAGAAGAGGAGGAGGTTGTTTCTTGCGTTTGTTGATCTGGAGAAAGCATTCGATAGGGTTCCACGTGAAGTAGTGACATGGGCATTGAGGAAGTTAGGAGTGGAGGAATGGTTGATCAGAGTAGTGATGGCAATGTACAAAAGAGCACGCACAGCTGTGAGGACAAAGGATGGGAACAGTGGTGAGTTTGAGGTGGAGGTAGGAGTGCATCAGGGGTCGGTACTAAGTCCACTACTATTTGTAGCTGTGATGGAGGTGCTGGCTCGGAACATAAAGGAGGGTTTACCATGGGAGTTGTTGTATGCAGATGATCTGGTGTTGATTGCAGAAAGTATGGATGGACTGAAGGAGAAGATGAAGAAGTGGAAGGAATGTATGGAGACTAAAGGTCTGAAGGTGAATATCGGAAAAACGAAGGTGATGGCAAGTGGTAAAGCATGTGGTGAGGTGGAAAGAACTGGGAAGTGGCCGTGTGCTGTGTGCAGGAAGGGTGTCGGAGTGAACTCCATTCAATGTACAATGTGCGCTGAGTGGGTTCATCAAAAATGTCATGGTTTGAGAGGGTCATTAACCAGTGTGGCAGCTACATTCAAGTGTAAGGTGTGCACAGAGGGAGCTGCAGATGGAGGAAATGTTGAGTTGGATCTTGGAGACGGCGTGAAGCTGGAAGGTGTGAAAACATTTTGTTACCTTGGAGACATGCTGATTGGAGATGGTGGATCAGACTCGGCAACGGTTGCTGGAGTGAGATGTGCATGGAAGAAGTTTCGGGAACCGAGTGGCGTGCTGACGAGGATTGGAATGTCGTTGAAGCTGAAGGGAATGGTTTATGCTGCATGTGTGAGAAGTGTTATGATTTATGGGAGCGAGTCATGGGTAATGAACGTGGAGCAGCAACGAAGGCTGGAAATGGTGGAAATGCGAATGGTTCGGTGGATGTGTGGAGTGTCGTTGAGAGAGAGGAAGACAAATGATGAATTGCGAAAGATGATGGGAATAGAGCCTGTGATGGATGCTGTGAAGAGAAACAGGTTGAGATGGTTTGGTGATGTGTTGAGGAAGGATGAAAGTGACTGGTTGAGAAGAGTGATGGAAATGAATGTAGAAGGAAGTAGAGGACGGGGAAGACCGAGAAAGACTTGGCTACAGATGGTCGAAGAAGAAATGTGGGCAAGGGGGTTAACAAGGGGAGATGCAGAAAATAGGGCAAAATGGGGAAGATTGTCATGGGGACCGCAAGGCTAACCCCTGCTCTTGCAGGGAAAATGGCCTTAAAATGCCTGTTGTTGTTGTATTCACGGGAAAGGTTACTGTGCTGAGAGGAAGTTGTTTGTGTCACTGTCGTGCAGAACAAGCAGCCACCACCAGCAAATTTAAAAAGAAAGAAAACAACAACAAAACATTTTCAGGTGTCTCTTCTTGCACTTGCAAATGAGATAATTTATTTTGTGAAGTTTGCTTCTCAAAACTCACCAGTTGGCAGCTCTTCATCAACAGATACATTTGCGAGAGGTTCAGCTTTCCTACAGAAAGTAAAGATTTTGAAAAGCCATCGTTAAATAAATGTCACAAATAAGAAACGTCAGAATAAAAATGCAGTCAGGCAGGTGAAAATCAGACTGCATCGGTTCTTTGTGTTTTCTGCATTCAGACAGCAAACAACAACACTGCACTGCGCTCCCCTACCAAGTATCTTCATACCTGATATCTCTACTCACCTTCACTCTTTCATTCCTCTTTTTTCCCACCTCTGAAACAAACTCCCTCACTCTCTTCATTCCTACTCCTCCCTCCAGGTCTTTAAAACAGCCGTTCACCACCATCTATTATCTTCCCCCATCCAAAACCTTGATCTTTTCTACCCCCGTTAATACACCCCAAATCCACATCTTTCAAACGTCAATCCCCGACTTCATTCCTGAAATTCATTGTAGTGTCAATTTGTTTTGTACCGTGTACCCCTTCCCCCGCTTCTCCCCCCCCCCCCCCCCCTCCCCCTCTCAGCAATATACAGACATCCTGGTAATTCACATACAGGATGATTCGTCAATGTGTGTGCCATCCTTCGGATGTACGTTAAACCTGCCTGCAAATGAGGCTTTCCACAGCCATGTGCATTATACTAAAGAAGATTTATCTTGTCTGGCACAGGGGCCTGCTCCACAAGCTTGTCATATGGTGTATCTGGAGTGATGCATTATATTATCTCAACTTTCCTTCCAAATCGAAAGATGAAGTTGGTACTTGAGGGTCAATCTTCTCCTACTTGCTCCATCAATTCTGGTGTTCCACATGGTTCTGTCCTTGGTCCCACATTGTTCCTTGTTTATATCAATGATCTTCCTGATAATGTTCTATCTCAGCTAGCCATGTGTGCCGATGATTCCTCACTCTACTGTACATCTGCTTATTCACTCAATGCCACTCGTAATGAGGTTGGAGTTTCTCTGGACAATGATTTGGAGAATGTGTTGAAGTGGAGGCACGACTGGCTGCGGCTGGTAACCTTCAATGCAAAGAAAATTAAACTGTTGTCCATATCTCGTTCTAGAAACAGGTCTTTCCCTTCTGTGCACATGGGATCTTCAACCTTAACATAATCATCAGAGCTTCCGCTCCTTGGTCTGGACATGTCTTCTAACCTCCGTTGGGACAAGTACATTTCTGGAATTGCTAAGAGTGCTTCCAAACGAGTTGGTTGTCTTTATCGAGCGCAGAGGTATTTACCTCCTGAGGCCATTTTGTACCTGTATAAGGCAACTACACGTCCCCTCATGGAGTACTGTTGTCACATTTTGGCTGGAGCACCAGCTTGCCACTTATCTTTACTTGATAGGCCCCAGAATCGCATAGTGAACCTGGTTGGTGTGGAGATGGGTTCAACTCTTCAACCACTCTCTCACCGTAGGTCGATTGCCACTCCTGGTTTGTTCGACAGATATTTTCATGGCAAATGTGCTGTTGGACTTTCTAACTTGTAGTCAGGTTCACTATGTTAACAAATATAATTTCGTTCAAAATTTTGGTAGATTAGCAAAACTATACATTTTTGGAATATTCAGAGCATGAGGAATCCAAAAATTAATGTTTACATTTGCGTAGACACCTTTGCGAAAATGACACTCAGGACATTGATGAAGATAGTCAGGTTCACCATGTTAACAAATAGAATTTCTTTCAAAATTTTGGGATTAGCAAACCTGTACATTTTTGGAATCTTCAGAGCATGGAGAATCTGAAAATCAATGTTGGCATTTGCACAGACACCTGCATGGCCGCCATTTTGGATTTTGAAAATGGCCACCATAAAATACATATTTTGCACGATCTCGGCTTCTAGTCAACCTAGAGACTTAATTAAATATGCTAGTCCTATGTTTTCTGGGTCAAGGAATCCAATAAAGGCCTCAAAATAGTGCTCAGGATTATAGAAAAGCAACAAACAAACGTAATTGAAAACCATTGTCTTTATATTTGTGATATAACTGTATTACATAATACATGATATTGCAAGTCCTTTGAAGTTATAGGTTGTTATAGGAAGTTATAGGTAGTATCAGATTGAACTATAAGTCCTATACACAGGATCTACGAGGTCTATACCGTTCAGGAATATGCTTTTACAGATCTTCCCAGAGACCTTGCAGTATTCATATGTTTTATACTTCTCCCACCTCCCCTCCCCTCCCCCCTCCCCAAGTCCTCCCGATGTCCCTGCTCTCAAATGTTGCGTTTGTGTCCTTCCCCCTCTCTTCCCATCTTGTCTGCCGCTCCCTTGTTTTTTGTTTTGTGTGTCGGTTTGACTTTTTGTGTGATTAATGTTCGCTCTTTCACGAGCCTCGATCTTGTATACAAAAAAAAAAAGAAAAAAAGAAAAGAAAAAAAAAAGGCGGATCTGGGGTGAATTAGTGGGGGTAGAAAAGATCAAGGTTTTGGATGGGGGAAGATAGGAGATGGTGGTGAACAGCTGTTTTAAAGACCTGGAGGGAGGAGTGGGATTGAAGGGAGTGTGGGAGTTTGTTCCAGAGGCGGGAGAAAAGAGGAATGAAAGAGTGAAGGTGAGCAGAGAGCCGATATTTCTGCAGTTTAACCATCAGAGGGTTGCTGGCAGATCTTGTGCGACCTGTAGGAATATTTGAGGGACAGAGCACACACAGAGAGCTGGGGGAGCAAGGCCGGAGAGGAGTCAGAAGAAGACAGAAAGACCACCTACCTGCCTGCGGTGAGTGAGTGAAAGGCCCTCGGAGATAGCTTCATCGCGGGAGATTCCAATGATTCTGAAAGCTTTGGTTTCAACAGCGTGAAGCCGAGCTAGGTGTGAGGCAGGAGCACCAGTCCATAGGGGACAGCAGTATTCCATTGAGCTGGGGATGAAAGCCTTGTATGTGGTGAGGAGCTCAGGTGTGCCTAGGAAGGACTTCGCACGACGGAGGATGCCCAGTCGGCGACTGGCTTTGGAGGCCAGCTTGGAAATGTGGTTTTCCCAAGAAAGATCATGGCAGATCGTGAGACCGAAAAGCTTGAGCGACAGAACTTCTTAGAGAGGGTTGTTGAGAAAGTAGATGGGAGGGTTGTCCAGTCGATCGTTTCGGAGAGACATAGCAAGAGTGTGAGATTTGTCAGGATTGAAAGACATGTTCCACTTGTTTGACCAGTCTGATTTTGTCCAGGTCTTCAGAGAGTGAGGATGCTGCAGACTGCCGATCTGAGGGAAGATGCATGGAGTGGCAGAGAGTGGAGTCATCAGCAAAGAGATAGAGAGGATTTCCCAGAGAGTCGGAGAGATCATTGATAAAGACCAGAAAAAGCACAGGGCCCAGCACACTGCCTTGGGGAACTCCAGCCTGAACAGGAAGAGGAGATGAGAGAAACCCATTCAGGGCCACACGTTGACTACGACTAGAGAGGAAGTCCGCAAGCCATGCGTGGAGATTTCCATGGATACCATAGGAGGAGAGTTTGGTGAGCAGAGCTGGGTGCCAGACCGTATTGAAGGCACGTGATATGTCAAGGGAGACAGCTCCGATTTCCTGTTTGGCATTGACGACCTCCATCCATTGTTGAGACAGCAGAAGCAGCATGTCCAGAGTAGAGTGACCTGGTCTGAAACCAAATTGATGATCAGAGATCAAGCCATTGGAGAAGAGAAAAGATTTCATATCCGAAGTAATGATGGATTCCATGACTTTGCCGATAATTGGGAGCAGGCTGATTGGTCTGTAGTTGCAAGGATCTGTTTTTGCACCTTTTTTGTGTAAAGCGGTAATGTTTGCTGATTTCCAGTATGCTGGCAGATGACCTTGAGCAAAAGAGGGTGAAAAGAACAGAGAGAGGGTGAGATAGAGCGGCAGAGCAGGATTTTAGGACCCGTGGGCTGATGCCGCCTGGTCCAGTTGCAGAATCAGTTGAGGTTAGACAAAAACTCCTCCACCTTGTCAGGAGAGAAGGACACAGAGTCCAGGAGCAGTTGGGTTCGACTGGGAAAGGTGGGAACAGAGAGAGATGGGTTTGGGACTAAAGATTTTGAGGCAAACACAGAGTTGAGGCATTCGGCTTTGTCACGTGCGATGTCAACTGTGTGGCCATTTGAGGTAAGGGAGGGGATGGAGGGGGCACAAACACCAGAAACGGATTTGACCAGACGCCACCAGGATTTGGAGGAAGGAGCCAGGTTTGAGAGTTCATTCTTAAGTGAGGAGAGATAGTGCTTCCTGGCACTCCTGAGGGTAGACACACACTTGTTCTGAGCTTGGTGGAAGGAACTGAGATTGCCTTCAGTTGGATTAGCCTTCCAAGAGGCAAAGGCAAGTTGTTTCAGGGCAACTGCCTCACCACAAGATTCAGTGTACCATGGACGGGAGGAAGGGTAAGACAACTGAAGACGAGATGGGATAAATCTGTGCATGAGAGAGATCAGTTTGCTTTGGAAGAATTCCCAGGAAGAATTGATGTCAGAGGCAGTGGAGATGGGAGACCAATCCAGACGATTGATGGCTGCTTGAAGACCGTCCCAGTCGGCCTGAGTGAAATGACAGACTCGTCGACGCTGAGGAGGCTCTCTGAGAATGGCCAGAGAGATGTCCACTTTGACAAGCACATGATCAGAAGAACCGATTGGAGCAGAAGAAGAGCAGCAGACATTAGCAGGGAAGTTGGTCATAACCAAGTCTAGAAGAGAAGATACTCCTTTGGCTGAGATCCGGGTCGGGAAATTGACAGATTGTGTCAATCCCAGTGAGTCACAGAAGTCCTTTGCTGAGGTGCCATGACTGGTGAGAGAGGAACCCACACCCAACCAGGTGGCATGATGACAGTTGAAGTCATCACATATGAGGAAGAGAGAGTTGGGATGAGTGGATAGAAGTTGGTCCATGTTGTCAGACAGTGAAATGTAAATGGAGTCATCACTGTTTGGGGGACGGTACAGAACACATATGAACAAAAGGTGGGAGCGGAGAGGAAGCCGTAGCCAGAGGTACTCCTGGGGGTGAGGAGGAGAGAGGGCAGGGCAAGGAGAGTGAGGAAGAGAGTTTTTGATAAAGATAGCCACCCCACCACCAGGACGAGGCTCAGGTCTATCATACCGGAGGAGGGAGTAACCAGGAAGAGATATTAAGGAATCAGACATCTTAAAGGAGGAAAGTCTCTGTTAAGCAGATCAAGTCTGGATTGTCAGAAGCAACCTGTATGGAGAGATCAGTCAGGTTTGAAAATTCAAAACATTTCAAACATGAAACATCTCCCAGGTTTGAAAATTCAAACATCTCCCAGAACTCACATCAGATTTCTTGACACATTCAAATTTATGTCAAGTCTATTATCTGACTTGGTGTCAAATATTTAAAATTTTCCAAATCTTAAATCACATTTTTTAATTCAAGAAGAGATTGAACTCCCATCACAAAAGGGGATATATCCTTTTGATTGTGTGGATTCATTTGAGAGGTTTAAAGAAACACAACTTCCCTCCAAAGATAATTTATACAACGAGTTCAATAAAAGTTATGTAACTGATAAAGATTCTACTCAAGCACAAAATGTTTGGAAGAAGTTTACGAGAAAGAACATTGGGGAATATCCGATTTGGATCTTCAAACTGATGTTTTTATTAGCTGATGTATTTGAGACTTTTAGAACCGTATGTCAATGAACATTCATGTGGTGTCGACCCCACTCATTATTACACAGCCCAAGGATTGGCTTGGAGTGCCATGTTAAAAATGACGAAACAGGTTTTGGAATTAATCGCTGATACAGATGTGCTTTTGATGACAGAGAAGGCTAAAAGAGGAGGAATATCTCAAGTATGTTCAAAGAGATACGCCAAAGCAAACAACAAATATCTTCCCAACGATGATGCCGCTAAACAACATAGTTCTTGCTTGATGTATTATGATGCCAACAATTTGTATGGATGGGCTATGTCTCAAGCTTTACCTTATGGAAAGCTTAAATGGGTAAAATAAAATAATTATCAAAAATGTTTTACAAGACATCGTTATATCTTCTCAAAAATAATTGGATAAAGCTAAAGTTGGATATTATTTTGAAGTCGATTTAAAATATCCAGAAGAACACAACAAACAAAGACCGACCCGATGCCGCTGATATAAAAGTCCAAGAAAATAATGGCTTTGCAGTTATCAATCATTTCTTACTGAAGGAAACCAACAGAAAAATTACTTACTGCATTATATGATAAAGGGAATTATGTTTTACATCAAAGTAAATCTCCATTATCTCCTTGCCTTCAACCTTTTGCCCTGTTCACGTGACTCGTGGTTGTGACTCTCGGCCCTCTCCCCGTTGGTATTTTGTGAATATAAATTGTTCTTCACAGTTCTGTTTAAATATTATTTAAATATGTTTAAACTTTCACCTGCAGCGTTTTATTCAGTGGTATAACACAAAACACGCTGTTTTTCTTCTTATTTAAAAGGCTTTTTTCAATTTCATCTAACTCATTCCACTTCAAAAAAAAAAATTCAATCTCTTACAATTCTTCCTCACTACATGTTCTAAACTCACCTTCATTCCACACCTCCTCTATCGTTCTCAAACGGATCTCTGACTTGAAAATCACAATAAACCAAATTTGTTATAAATGTTCGTCTTTCATTAATCATTCACTTTGTAAACTCCCCCCTCGCCCCTCCCCTCCAAATCTCCCCCCTTGCCCCACCCCTCCTAAACTACCCCCCGAACCCCTCCCCTTCAAATTTCCTCCCCTACCATCCCTCTCCAATTCTCCCCCCTCCCCCTCCTCCTCCTCAAAGCCACCTCCGCCCCACTTCGTCTCCCTTCTATCTCATACCTCCACCTCCCCCAACCTTCTACTTTCCTCTGCCCCCCCCCCTCCCCCCCTCAAACAACCCATCACTGTGCCTCATCCCATCACCATCAAACCTTTCATCCTCCTCATCCTTCCCTTTCTTGTAACTCTTCTGTCATCTATGACACACTATCAACTGCTCTCCCTGCCTCCCCTCTCATCTTTCATCTGACCCTGCCCCTCCCCTCCCCTGTCCTGCACCCGATGCTCCCCCTCTCTTTTCATTAACAGTATGGAGCTCAAACATCCGGGGCCTTCGCTCAAACCCGACTGATCTCTCCTACATGGGTTGCGTCTGACAATCCAGACTTGATCTGCTCAACAGAAACTTTCCTCCTTCAAGATGTCTCCGATTCCTTAATATCTCTTCCTGGTTACTCCCTCCTCCGGTATGTTAGACCTGAGACTCGTCCTGGTGGTGGAATTGCTATCTTTATCAAAAACTCCTTTCCTCACTCTCCTTGCACTGCCCTCTCTCCACCTCACCCCCAGGAGTACCTCTGGCTACGGCTTCCTCTCCACTCCCACCTTTTGTTCATATGTGTTCTGTACCGTCCTCCAAACAGTGATAGTCCGTGGGCTGAGTAGGCTTTACATGCACCCCCCCCCCCCCCCCCCACAAGTTAACGTCCCGGGTATGTCCATGTACCCCCCACCCTAGGGGTTAGGAAAAACCATGTTAACAGAAAAAAAACTCATTCCCAAGGTACCTCCCACGCATATTTTGATGTTACCCCCCCCCCCTGTGTCAGTGATTTACGAACATTAGGGGTAGGCGAAATTCAAATGGCCATAACTTTTTACCTAGTCATCCTATGGTTGCATATGACCCCTCAAAATGTTTGTCCTGGGACACTCTTTACAATGATATGTGTTATATGCAAATGAGGTCACTAATGAGGTCACCAGAGGTGAAACTATGAGGGAATGAGTTTTTTTTCTGTTAACATGGTTTTTCTTAACCTAGGGTGGGGGGTACATGGACATACCCGGGAAGTTAAGTTGTGGGGGGGGGGGGGGGTGCATGTAAACCCTACTCAGCCCACGGACTATGATGACTCCATTTACATTTCGCTGTCTGACAACCTGAAACCAACTTCTATCCACTCATCCCAACTCTCTCCCTCATATGTGGCAACTTCAACTGTCATCATGCCAGATGGCTGGGTGTGGGTTCCTCTCTAACCAGCCATGGCACCTCAGCAAAGGACTTCTGTGAGTCATTGGGACTGACACAATCTGTCAATTTCCCGACCCGGATCTCAATCAATGGAGTTTCTTCTCTTCCCGACTTGGTAATGACAAACTTCCCTGCAAATGTCTGCTGCTCTTCTTCTGCTCCAATCGGTTCTTCTGATCATGTGTTTGTCAAAGTGGATATCTCTCTGGCCATTCTCAGAGAGCCTCCTCAGCGTCGACGAGTCTGGCTTTTCACTCAGGCCGACTGGCACGGTCTTCAAGCAGCCATCAATCATCTGGACTGGTCTCCCATCTCAACTGCCTCTGACATCAATTCTTCCTGGGAATTCTTCCAAAGCAAACTGCTCTCTCTCATGCACAGATTTATCCCATCTCGTCTTCAGTTGTCTTACCCTTCCTCCCGTCCATAGTACACTGAATCTCATGGTGAGGAAGTTGCCCTGAAACAACTTGCCTTTGCCTCTTGGAAGGCTAATCCAACTGAAGGCAATCTCAGTTCCTTCCACCAAGCTCAGAACAAGTGTGTGTCTACCCTCAGGAGTGTCAGGAAGCACTATCTCTCCACACTCAAGAATTAACTCTCAAACCTGTCTCCTTCCTCCAAATCCTGGTGGCATCTGCTCAAATCCATCTCTGGTGTATGTTCCCCCTCCATCCCCTCACTTACCTCAAATGGGTACACAGTTGACACAGCACGTGACAAAGCCAAATGCCTAAACTCTGTGTTTGCCTCAAAATATTGTGTCCCCAACCCATCTCTCTCTGTTCCCACCTTACCCAGTCAAACCCAGCTGCTCCTGGACTCTGTGTCCTTCTCTCCTGACATGGTGGAGAAGTTTGTCAAACCTCGACTCTGATTCTGCAACTGGACCAGACGGCATCAGCCCACGAGTCCTAAAATCCTGCTCAGCCACCTCTATCTCACCCTCTCTCTGTTAGTTTCACCCTCTCTTTTGCCCAAGGTCATTTGCCAGCATCATGGAAATCAGCAAACATTACCGCTTTACACAAAAAGGTGCAAAAACAGATCCTTGCAACTGCAGACCAATCAGCCTGCTCCAAATTATCAGGAAAGTCATGGAATCCATCATTACTTTGGATATCAAATCCTTCCTCTTCTCCAATCGCTTGATCTCAGATCATCAATTTGGATTCAGACCAGGTCATTCTACTCTGGACATGCTGCTTCTGCTGTCTCAACAATGGATGGAAGTCCTCAATGCCAAACAGGAAATCAGAGCTGTCTCCCTTGACATATCACGTGCCTTCAATACGGTCTGGCACCCAGCTCTGCTCACCAAACTCTCCTCCTATGGTATCCATGGAAATCTCTACGCATGGCTTGCTGACTTCCTCTCTGGTCGTAGTCAACGTGTGGCCCTGAATGGATTTCTCTCATCTCTCCTTCGTGTTCAGGCTGGAGTTCCCCAAGGTAGTGTTCTGGGCCTTGTGCTTTTTGTGGTCTTTTTCAATGATCTCTCCGACTCTCTGGAAAATCCTCTCTATCTCTTTGCTGACGACGCCACTCTCTGCCGCTCCATTCTTCATACCCCAGATCGGCAGTCTGCAGCCTCTTCACTCTCTGCAGACCTGGACAAAATCACAGGGTGGTCAAACAAGTGGAACATGTCTTTCAATCCTGACAAATCCCACACTCTTACTATGTCTCTCCGAAAAGACCGACTGGAAAACCCTCTCATCTGCATTCTCAACTATCCTCTCCAAGAAGTTCTGTCGCTCAAGCTTTTGGGTCTCACTATCTGCCATGATCTTTCTTGGGAAAACCACATTTCCAAGCTGGCCTCCAAAGCCAGTCACTGACTGGGCATCCTCCGTTGTGCGAAGTCCTTCCTTGGCACACCTGAGCTCCTCACCACATACAAGGCTTTCATCCGCAGCTCAATGGAATACTCTTCCCCCCTCTGGGCCGGTGTTCCTGCCTCACACCTAGCTCAGCTTCACGCTGTTGAAACCAAACCTTTCAGAATCATTGGAATCTCCCACGATGAAGCTAACTCCGAGGGCCTTTCACTCACTCACCGCAGGCAGGTTGGTGGTCTTTTTGTCTTCTGCAGACTCCTCTCCGGCCTTGCCCCCCCCCCCCCCAGCTCTCTCTGTGCTCTGTCCCCCAAATATTCCTACAGGTCGCACAAGATCTGCCAGCAACCCTCTTATGGTTAAACTCCCAAAATCTGGGCTCTCTGCTCACCTTCACCTTTTCATTCCTCTTTTCTCCCACCTCTGGAACAAACTCCCCCACTCCCTTCAGTCCCACTCCTCCCTCCAGGTCTCTAAAACAGCTGTTCACCACCAGTGTACATTTGTTTCATACCTCTCCCACCCCCCCCCCCCTTCCTCTGCCCTCTCCCTCCCACAGATCTCCCAATGCCCGTGTTCTCCACTGTTGTACTTGTGTGCTTCCCTCTCCAACCCCATCTTGTCTCCCGCTTCCTTTATTATATTTTTTTGTGTCCGTTTATGTTTCTTTGTGATGAATGTTAGCTCTGACATAAGCCTCGATCTTGTATCCAAAATAATAATAATAATAATAATAATTCACATTCCTCTCTTCAGATCAGGTACCTCCTGACGCTTGTCATTTGCACTTCTCGATAGACATTCGTATCACCTTTAACTTTCTCTTCTTCGTCAGATACCTCTCCCTTATTTTGGAGTCTGGCTGTTGGAAACAGTTGCAGCAGTGGGAACAGGTGTGGTTCAAGATTTTCACGAATCGGTTGACCAACCGTTTTGTTGAGTGGCAGGAATTTGTCATTTGTTCAGGGTACCGGCAATAATTTGTCAACTCTTCACAAGAGACATGCCAACTCAGTTTAAACAACTCGGTGGAATCCATCAGCTCTGAAACCTCCAAACAATGGTGCTGAAAATATTTTAAGAGCAAGATGTGATTGAGATACAACAGGGAGAGCTTGAATTTCCTTAAAGGAGTACCATTTCCATTGCGCGCACGTTTCATATCAGGACATTCCAAATGGATATTTTCTCATACTCACACGTCATGTGCAATGTGACCACAACACTTGCTCTTCTTATGTGTGGTAAACTTTTGCCTAGGTTGAAAAAGATTGGAATGTTAGCTTCTTGTACATTTGTTGTGGTCGACATAGTCAAAAACAAGTTTAAAAAGTCAAGAGGAGGAAAACAAAATTATTTACTTCAGACGCTTCAACAAACCGATTTTCTTCGTCTTGGATGGTAAAGACTTGTTAATCTTTGGTTCCCTGCAAAAGAACAGATCTCTTCATCCACAACCGAGTTCAAATGTGCTAAACCGGTGAATAATCAATAAATTAATGAATTCAAATAAATAAATATGTAATAACGGTAATAAATAATAATAAATGGTAATAATGGTAATGATGCCACTAATCTATATATAAAAAAAGAAAGTTTTTGTTTGTTTGTTTGTTTGTCTGCACGCGCCAATCTCCTGAACGGTGAAAGATGGGAGGAAACCTCTGAAATAAAAAATGTAGGAACAGGCCCTGGGAAGGTTATAGGCTAGGTGGCGAGGCCGGTTGAGGCCGCCTCGCCTGGGCTGGGCCCATTTCGCAATTAAAAGCTGAGCTGAATTATAGTAGTCAATCTTCTACGGCCGCAAGTAAAAGCTGAATTATAGTAGTAAATTCACTCAAAAAGAACCAAAAATGTCGGGACGGGCCCCGGGAAGGTTATAGGCTAGGTGGCGAGGCTGGTGGAGGCTGGTCGAGGCCGCCTCGGCCGGGCTGGGTCCATTTCGCAATTAAAAGCCGAGTTGAATTATCGTCGTCAATCTTCCATGGCCGCGAGTAAAAGCTGAATTATGGCAGTAAATTCATTCAAAAGAACCCGGGCAACGCCGGGTGCATTCGGCCAGCATGTAATAATGGTAATAAATGTGTGAATACGACAGGGAGAGCTTGAAATACGCTAGGAAGATCGAGATACGACAGGGAGAGCTTGAATTTCCTTAAAGGAATACCATTTACATTGCACGCACGTTTCATGTCAGGACATTCCAAAGGGATATTTTCTCATACTCACACGTCATGTGCAATGTCACTACAACACTTGTTCTTCTTTTGTGTGGTAAACTTTTGCCTAGGTTGAAAAAGATTGAAATGTTAGCTTCTTGTACATTTGTTATGGTCGATATAGTCAAAAATACGTTTAAAAAGTCAAGAGGAGGAAAATAAAATTATTTACTTCAGACGTTTCCAAAGATTGGGTTTCGTTGGAATCGACGGTATAGGATGGTTCACACCGTCCTCATTTGAACAAGTACACTTGTTCATATTTTGTTCCCTGAAAAAGAACAGAACCCTTGAATCGACAAATGAGTTAAAATGTGGTGAACCCGATATATATATATATATATATATATATATATATATATATATATACACATAAATACATATATATAAATATATATATATATATATATATATAATAATACATTTATTTTATATAGCGCTTTTCAAGAAGCCCAAAGACGCTTTGACAGAGTACAAAAAACAAGTGCAAAAAGACAAAAATCAATAGGTAAATAATCAAAGCAAAAGGAAGGAGAAGAAGAAGAGATAGTCAGGAGTTAAATGCTGTGGGTTAAATGTTGAATGCAGTGTTGAACAGGTGGGTCTTGAGTGATGTTTTGAATGTGGTGAGTGAGGAGGAGGAGTCTCTGATGGTGTGAGGTAGTGAGTTCCAGAGGGTGGGAGCAGTGATGGAGATGGCCCTGTCCCCCCAGGATCTGAATTTGGTCTGGATGGGGGGGGTGGGGGGGGGCGTCAGGAGGTTGGTACCAGCAGAGCAGAGGTTGCGGACGGGAGTGTGTCTGGAGAGGAGGTCAGTCAGGTAGGATGGGGCCAGGTTATGGAGGGCTTTGTAGGTCAAGAGGAGGATTTTGTACTGGATTCTCTGGGGGATGGGGAGCCAGTGAAGCTTATAAAGGACGGGGGTGATGTGGTCACGGGTCCGGGAATGGGTGAGTCGACGGGCAGCGGAGTTCTGAATGTATTGGAGTTTATTGGTGATTATTGAGGGTGAACCATAGAGGAGGCTGTTGTAGTAGTCCAGACGGGAGGTGATGAAGGCGTGGATGAGGGTTTCTGCAGCCGTGGAGGAGAGGGATGGACGGAGACGGGCAATGTTTTTCAGATGAAAGAAGGCTGTCTTTGTGATCTGTTTAGTGTATTTGTCGAAGGAAAGGGTTTGGTCAAAGATGATGCCAAGATTCCGGATGTGAGGGGAGGTGGATACTGGGAAACCGTCGATGTTGAGGGCAAAGGTATGGGTGGATTTTGTGAGCGTTTTTGGGCCAATGATGATTATTTCAGATTTATCACAGTTAAGTTTGAGGAAGTTGATTTGAAGCCAGGATTTTATTTCAGTGATGGTTTGTCAGGATAGAGTGGGTGGCGGTGGAGATGGACTTGGTGGAGATGAAAAGCTGGATGTCATCGGCGAAGCAGTGGAATTGGAGACCATGGCGGCGGATTAAGTGACCAAGGGGGGGGGGGGCAGGTACAGGATGAAGAGGAGGGGGCCAAGAAGAGGAGGGGGCTAAGGCCAAGAGGGGGCTATATATATATATATATATATATATATATATATATATATATATATATATATATATATATATTCTCCATTTCAACAACTGACACCACAATGCCCCTGCACTAACTAAGCATCACGTAAAATAAAATATCAGGAAAAGGTGAAAAAAACCAAAAAAAACCCCCATGATTCTGGTCGAGATGAGCAGGTGGCCAAATAAATGTGCTCTCGATGTTTGTTCATCCATCAGCTGACACACCTCATTCCCTGATAATGCTGTTGTACGGCCTCCGCAATCACGCACCACTCCTTCCTCCCACCGGCAAGTGACCATAAGTAAACGAGTTCAAAGAACACCTTACTCCCCGCAATCTTGACGGGCCCCGGGAAGGTTGTAGGCCAGGTGGCGAGGCCGGTCAAGGCCGCCTCAGCCGGGCTGGGCCCATGTCGCAAAAAATCTTCTTCTTCTTTCGAAATTCTCTTCAAGTACGACTTATGCACTTAATAGGAATATCTGACCGATTGCAACACACGCTTGCAAAATTCTGTTTCGCGGGGCCCGACAGAAGAAAGAACAAGGAATCGTTGAGCACCAACTGATACTCATACTGGGCCCGCGTCAGACCGATGGAGCCGACAGAAGATTAAATTTATTCAAAAAGAACCCGGACAACGCCGAGTGCCTTCAGCGAGTCATAAATAAATGATAAACTACACGAATGAGGTGCTGACGTCGATTTCCTGAGGCGATTCCGTACATTGATTAGCACACGATACTCGACATGAACAGAGAAAATTTACTCAATGCTGTGAAAACCCGGAGATACCTTCGTTGCGACGTCTTCTTAAAAAGCTGCATCTTGGGGAATGAAAACGTACGGAGGAGGAGGGGGAGGGGGAGGGGGAGGGGTCGAGAAAATTTCGATGAAAAAATTCGCCAGCTGACGAAAAGACGTCCACTGTCCACGAGATATCGACATCGAAATGATTGCTTTAATGTTGTTGGTTCATGGTTACTACGTGATACATTTGTGACGTCAGCCTTCCGAGAAAATGACGAGGCGTTCAAACACGATCAGATTGGTCGATTTTAAGTCTTCTTCTTCATCATTTATTAATTTTAAAAATAAATCAATCGTTATATATTTATTTTGGGGAAGTTTCTTTCAGGGGGGCTTGGGACACCGGAAGGGTCTGGAGACTATTTCGATATCAACCATGATGATCGTAATGTGAATTTTAAAATTCCTTTCTTGAATTAATAAAATATTATTAATATTTTAAAATACTAGTACCCGACTGCAAAGCCGCAATGAGCCGGCGAGGCCAAAGCCTCTTGCCACTATTTTACCCATCACTATGGTATGGCATCAGCAGGTTAGGTAGTTGGTAGTAGGTAGGTGTAGTAGGTACCGTACCTAGTTCAAAATGACACCATTTGCATTCTGGATGAGATTAAGATTTAGAAAATTTACTTCTTGATTAATTCGGTGAATTTCGTCTCAACTTCGGATATTTCCGGCCGTGAAAAACTTTCCCCTACGGACGCGAGATTTCTAAAAAAAATATTATTCGTCAATTTTAGAATATTTGACGCCGTTTTCAGCCTCCGAAACGGTAATAAGCTTTTTAAAAATACTCTTTCAAATGCTCGAATCTCATTGGTTCCGGTGTTTGGTGACGATTTCCGTTGAAGATAACCAGGCCCTTGCGGGCCGAGGTTGGTCTTCAAGTATTTTAATTACAAATTAGAGGTGCATAAGATTGTGAATCAAACAAAGACGGGTGAAACAAACTCCTATTGAACTTTTTTCAATTTCTTATGCATACTTCCGCATCCGCAAGATGGCGGCCTCCATTGAGCGATTTGGTGCGTCAAAGCTTCGAAATTCTCAAGGGATCCAGCAAAATCTGGCTTTTCAACATAATACGTACGCGTTCATTGACAACACCGGCTTCACCGGCTACTAGTACCGACTGCAAAGCCGCAATGAGCCGGCAAAGCCAAAACCTCTTGCCACTATTTTACCCATCACCATGGCATCAGTAGGTTAGGTAGTTGGTAGTAGGTAGGTAGGTAGTTGGTAGTAGGTAGGTAGGTAGATGGTAGTAGGTAGGTGTAGTAGGTACCGTACCTGGTAAGACTTGGTAAAAGAGAACAGCAGACCGTCCTCCCCAATACCTGCATACCTCTTGCCACTATTTTACCCATCACCATGGCATCAGTCGGTTAGGTAGTTGGTAGTAGGTAGGTAGGTAGTTGGTAGTAGGTAGGTGTAGTAGGTACCGTACATGGTAAGACTTGGTAAAAGAGAAGAGCAGACAGTCATCCCCAATACCTGCATACCTCTTGCCACTATTCTACCCATCACCATGGCATCAGTAGGTTAGGTAGTTGGTAGTAGGTAGGTAGGTAGTTGGTAGTAGGTAGGTGTAGTAGGTACCGTACCTGGTAAGACTTGGTAAAAGAGAAGAGCAGACAGTCCTCCCCAATGGCAATACCTGCATACAATACAATAAATGTCACAAGAAGCTTAAGGAAGTAACTATACGATGTGCTAGCTTAAGGCCTATTTTTAACTGGGCTTAACATACGTTTTCACAGTAGGTGTGTAGTCTTCTAACTTCAGTCGCTGTCAGGCGCCAGGGCTGGTTCCTGACTCTCCGGGCACGGCAGCTCCGTCCACCAGAAGACGTTAGCTTGCAGTGATTAATTCGGTGAATTCCATCTCAACTTCGGATATTTCCGGCCGTGAAAAACTATCCGTATTTCTAAACTAAATATTATGTAAACCGCTTATACCATATTTCTGGCCGTGAAAAACTATCCCGTACGGCCGCGAGATTTCTAAAAAATAATTCTTTGTCAATTTTAGAATATTTGACGCCGTTTTCACCGTCCGAAACGTGTAATAATATTTTTTCAAATGCTCGAATCTCATTGGTTCTGGTGCTTGATGACGATTTTCGTTGAAGATAACGAGGTTGGTCTTAACGTATTTTAATTACTAATGAGAGGTTTCATTAGATTATGAATCAAAGAACGACGGGTGAAACAAACTCCTAGTGAACTTTTTCGCAATTGTTTTATGCAAACTTCCGCATCCGGTCGATGGCGCCCATCATTGAGCGCTTTCATTTTAGAAATATTTTTGCAAATGCTCGACTCTCATTGGGTCCGGTGTTTGGTGACGCGTTTTGTTGAAGATAACCAGGCCCGTGCGGGCCGATGTTGGTCTTAAATTATTTTATTAATACATCGGAGGTGCATAAGATTGTGAATCAAACGACGACGGGTGAAAGAAACTCCTAATGAACGTTTTAAATTTGTTATGCATACTTCCGCCCACACAAGATGGCTGCGCCCACTGCGCTTCGGATTCTCGAGCCAAGGCATAATCAGGTTTTCAACATAATACGTACTCGTTTATTGACAACACCGGCTTCACCGGCTACTAGTACCGACTGCAAAGCCGCAATGAGCCGGCGAAGCCAAAGCCTCTCGCCACTATTTTACCCATCACCATGGCATCAGTAGGTTAGGTAGTTGGTAGTAGGTAGGTAGGTAGTTGGTAGTAGGTAGGTGTAGTAGGTACCGTACCTGGTAAGACTTGGTAAAAGAGAAGAGCAGACAGTCCTCCCCAATACCTGCATACAATAAATGTCACAAGAAGCTTAAGGAAGTAACTATACGATGTGCTAGCTTAAGGCCTATTTTAAGAAATTTTAACTGGGCTTAACATACGTTTTCACAGTATGTGTGTAGTCTTCTAACTTCAGTCGCTGTCAGGGCTGGTTCTCTCCGGGCACTGCGGCTTCCTCCACCAAAAGAAGTTAGCTTGCAGTGATTAATTCGGTGAATTCCGTCTCAACTTTGGATATTTCCGACCGTGAAAAACTATCCGTATTTCTAAACTAAATATGTAAACCGCTTATACCGTATTTCTGGCCGTGAAAAACTATCCCCGACGGCCACGAGATTTCTAAAAAATAATTCTTCGTCAATTTTAGAATATTTTACGCCGTTTTCACCCTCCGAAACGCGTAATAAGCTTTAAAAAAATATTTTTTCAAATGCTCGAATCTCATTGGTTCTGGTGTTTGATGACGATTTTCGTTGAAGATAACGAGGTTGGTCTTAACGTATTTTAATTACTAATTAGAGGTTCATTAGATTGTGAATCAAAGGACGACGGGTGAAACAAACTCCTATTGAACGTTTTCGCAATTGTTTCATGCAAACTTCCGCATCCGGTCGATGGCGGCCACCATTGAGTGATTTCATTTTAGAAATATTTTTTCAAATGCTCGACTCTCATTGGGTCCGGTGTTTGGTGACGCGTTTCGTTGAAGATAACCAGGCCCGTGCGGGCCGATGTTGGTCTTAACGTATTTTAATAATACATTGGAGGTGCATAAGAATGTGAATCAAACAATGACGGGTGAAAGAAACTCCAAATGAACGTTTTAAATTTGTTATGTATACTTCCGCATCCGCAAGATGGCGGCCTCCACTGCGCTTCGGAATTCTCGAGCCAAGGCATAATCAGGTTTTCAACATAATACGTACGCGTTCATTGACAACACTGGCTTCGCCGGCTATTATTTCTTGAATTAAAGAAACATAAACAATTCATAATTCTTTTAATAGAAGGTGTTATTTCCATTTGACCTCCACAACCACCCCGTACAAATACCCCTCCCCCGAGAATCAGCATATGACGTCACTACACTTACGATCCGCCATGTTGGATCCATCTTACCAGGAACATCTTAAGGATAATTGATTACCAGCGACAGCAAACCAAACGAAACCACGTGGATTGTATAATCGTTTCTACTTTTGTTGAAACTAGCAGGGACCCGTGGAACAGGGTTCCATGGAAAACCCTCCCTTTGTTTGGGCAGTGTATAGGCTACAAAGTGCTGCCTCGCATGATCCCAGAAGTTTATGCTTACTGCCAACAATCCAGTGTCAATTTTCGTCATCTGCACACTTATTGCCAAAAATAATGTTATGAAATTGTTTTATGTTCCCAGAGATCAGACGTTGAAGGGAAAATAAATGATAAATTGCAAAATGAAAGTGTCAATGATGGTGAAAGAAAGCCACAATCAGGAAACTCGAACGTCACTCAGTGGAGAGCATACCTCAGCCAGATGAACAGTTTACGTTTTATATCCCAGAGTAGACCAGAAAATCAAAATACAGAATCATATTGTTACGGATCTCGGACGTCGGCGCTCCCCTTATCAAGGGGGGGTTAATCCCCTTGTCTTGTTATCTGGGCGACCTGAGTCCTGGAAGTTATACGCTCCTCCGGTCGGTATTAGGTAGGGTAATTGGTCAATTTAGTCCCAAATACCTAATTACTAACCCGACCGTAAAGCAGGGAAATAACTCCCGCCCGAACCACGGCTATTGATGGAAATGCCGAACGGATAGAGAGCCGTGATCCGGGCCGTTAACACGGACTAAACCCGATTCTAGTGGTTTCAATCGTGCCACGTTTACCCAATGATAGAAAGGACGGATGCGATCGAACAAGAGGAAACCAAGAAAGTAGGAAGAACAAAGATGGGTTTATTACAATTTACAAGAAGAAGAGGAAACGAAAGGGATGTACAGGATAGGAAGAGGAAGAAGCAGCACACAGGGCAGTCTTAAAACAGACTTATTCTAATACCCCAGACAAACGTACACACTCACACGGGGATTGCAGCTGGTAGGGTGGAAGGTCCGTCGATGGGGTCCAGGCTCCGGTCGGCTCCAGTCCAGGCTCCGGTCCAGAGGGCGAAACCCGGCAGGCAGCTCCGCGTATATTGGAACGCGTCCGGACAGTTTTATATAGCGGGGGGAAGCTGGGGTCCTGCGTATGTAATATTTGCACATTCGTGCTAAACGCCCCCTCTACAAAGTCCTCTTAATCAGCGCCAGCGAGTGAGTCCTTAACAAGCGCTGCCGTATCTCTCAAACAAGCGTGCCTCCGCCAAGTCCTCCAAGTAGTTCGCTTGACAGCGCCAGCGGGTGAGTTCTCTAAGTCCTTTGTAGGCGAGCTCTCTCACGCAGTCTTGTGAAAGGGCTTTGCGTTCGCGCTTATATAACGCGCCCAGCGATCACTCCACGAGCCAAAAAGCCACGCCTGTCGCTGATCCTACCTCAGCCCTGGTTGGCTGGTGAGGGCTTACCGGCTCTGCCTTTGACGGCTGGATGACGTGGCCACACCGTCTTCTTGGCGCTCCACCTCCTTTCTAGGGCTTCACCGCATGGCTTACGGCGGCGTTGAGAGAGCGCTAAGGCAGGGAACGCTGCTAGCAAAGGCGTGTAACAAATTGGGAGGGGCCATGGGCAGACTGGAGAGCGCATAATGGCATCGCTTGGAGAGAGAGGTTGGCAAAAATGAACAGAATGGGGCCCTACACTTATTTGATCGACACAACGCAGATTCAACTATTGGAAACAATAGTTGTTTCCTTATCTGTTTCCAATAGGCCTTATCTAAAACACATACTAACGAAATAACTGAAGTTCTATGGTGACCTACGTGTTTCTTGTGGCTTAACGAGGGGGTGCAACCTTTAACCTTTTAATGATGGGATATTTACACGAGTGTGGGTTTTAAAACCGCAACACTGCACTCACCCTTTTTCCAGGCTCGTCCCGAGCTGAAACAAAAGGACTATCTTTTAAATTAATGTGACACTTAGGTGTGGTTACCCTCTACTTTTAAACTCACCCTGAGTGCGACAGTTTTAACACTAGATATGTCCCACCTGCTGCGTTGCATCCTACCTAACTGACTCACGCCCACAATTAACCGAATTACGGAATTATTTTCAAACTAAACATTTAAACCGGTGGGGAGCATTATTTACAAGACTCTACTAATTATTTACGCTACTGCAACCCAGGACCTGTCTTTTGTGGGAAAAGAGAAGATGGTTTGAAAAGAGGAAATGCCATTGCCATGCACTGCACCGACACACCATACCCATATGCACCAACAAAATTCACCATAATTTAAAAAATGCACCAAAAGCACAAAACAACCATTTCAAAGTTATGACTGATGTCTTCTTGCCCTTGCTCTGCTGGGCCGATGTATCTTGCTTGATGTTTTTACGAATAAAAAGGGCACACACCGCGTCCGCTTTTTATTATTTATATGGCCAGCAGGGCCAACTCAGGTGGTCCACCTGCATGGCATCGATGCCACTTAAAACAGTGGTCCGCAAGCCAGATACCGCTGGCAACAATGGTCGGTCCCAGCAGAGATGCCAGGCCACAGAACGTGTGGTCCATAAGTGGTGCCAGGCAACAGAACGTGTGGTCCATATGGTGCATCAGTGCAGGCAGGAGGCAGCAAGGGTGCGGGCGCACAATCCACGGCACCTGCACACTCCCCTCGGGCACAAAAGAACATGGTCCATGAGTGGGGAAGGAAGACAAAGCAGATTAGCAGAGGCAAGGGCACAAGGGTACACATCATACAAGGCAATGCAAGATGAGGGGCGCGGGAGAGCAAGCCGAGAAAGCTCGTCCCTAGCGTACGTCACCCCCCATGTCACCTACCCTACCCTTGCCCTTACCCGTATTTACACAATTTACATATTCGTCGCTATAGTCCAGTCATTCTAGTGAACCTTTACCCCTAACCCACCACTAATTGCAAGAGAAAAAAAATGATATTTTTCTGAAACCTGTCGATCCTCTGAACAAATACATAAAATTATACTCAATTATAATGAGTGGATCATACTTTATTTTCAGATTGAACGAGAGTCGTGAACGAGAGGTGGAGTGACGCTTGCAGTGAGAGATTTGATCAGTGTGCTGAGGACAGTTAAACGCTGTGGTCATTGTGAATGTAAGTCGTATTATATTTAATTTATGATTGTTTAAGGTTTTATTTTTATTTTTAAAAGCAGTTTTTTAACATTTAATTTTATAATAAACATGTTCAAATTTTGTATTGATATGAACCTATACATTTATAGTAGGACAACACAGTGAATAAAATGTAATCCTAAGTTCCCTCTCTTTTCAGCAACATGGGTGATATCGACTGTGTCTTCTGTAAGAAACCCTTCTCCAGTGATCCAACCAGTACACTGACGGATAAAGGTTGTACGAGGATCGAAGAAGCTGGACGTGAGCGTGGTGAAGAAGTCCAAGTCCATCCAGGACAGGCAGTTCATACAGATTGTCGTAGGGTGTTCTGCAATGTGAGAGACATTGAACTTTCTCTGAAGCGAAAACGTGTTTCGTCTGAAGCAGACAAAGGGAGGTGCCTTCGTTCAATGGATTCAGCGTTTGACTACAGAACTCAAAGTGTCTTTTCTGTGGTAATCCTGACAAGTACCAGGGGAGGAAAAAGGACCATATGTTGATCCAGGTTAAGACATTCGACTTCCAAAATCATGTGTCTGCTGACTGTGAAAATCGATCTGACAACTGGTCGGGTACTGTGAGGAGCAGAATGGCATTTGTTGGCAATCTACATGCAGCAGATGCGGTATACCATAAGGTGTGCAGTGTTAACTTTCATACAAAGAAACAGATACCACTCAAATTCCAATCGGAAGAGGCGTCTTCATCAAAAAAGCAGAAGCTTGGTCGACCCAAGGACCAGATCAGGCATGAAGCGTTCCTGAAGGTGGCAAAGTACCTTGAGGAAAATGATGAGGAACTAACCACAATTAGTGATTTAATTGGGAAAATGGAGGACTTCCTAGTAGACACTGGCTGTGATGCATATGGTTTTTCATACATGAAGGATAACCTTTTCAATCACTTTGGTGATAAGATCATAATTGCAGACATTAATGGAAAATCAAATGTTGTGACATTTAGGGGTGTGGCATCGTCGATTCTTCATGACTTCTATCGTCAGCAAAAGGAAAGGGACCCTGAAACAGAAAAGTTGCGCCTGATCAAGACAGCTGCTGATCTCATTAGAAGTGACATAAAAGAGGTATCTCAAAATAAGGACATTTACCCGACTACTCTCCATATGTCCACTGTCAATGCTGCAACCAAGTTCCTACTTGAGTCACTAAAGCTCTTGCTCGAAATGCTGTTTGTGGGGAAAGGAAAAGACTTAAAAATCTGCTCACTGGGACAGGCGATCATGCAAGCCGCGAGGCCTAGGATCCTTCAAGCTCCACTGTTGGTGGGTCTTGGAATCCAAATGCACTTCCATTTTGGTTCTCGATTTCTCATAGACACGCTCTTTGCACATGGGTATAGTTGTTCATACACGGAGGTGCAAACGTATGAGCGCAGCGCAGCAGTCACGTGTGGAACAGACATCCCTGGTTTTACCCCTGGACATTTCATCCAATATGTGGTGGACAATGTTGACCATGACATCTGCACATTAAATAGGAGAAACACATTCCATGGTATGGGCATTATTGCGAGTGTGACGCCGAAAACAGTCCGGACACTTCAGATTGCCCGTAGAGCTGTCTCGGCAGAGGACATCGCACAAGTGGGGCGAATCAATATATGACCTTTCACATCAGCATGTGGAGGAATGCAGTCCTTTCTCTACGAGAAGCTTCCAGCCTGTACCGACTTGAGACAAATCAGCTCAAATGTTGACCTCCTCTGGAAGGTTTTGCTTACTGTTCGATCACCTCGGCCCTCTTGGACAGGAATGATGCAGATGGTACACAAGGGAGAACATCCGGGTGAGGCATCAATAATGTTTCTGCCCATGATTGATCTCAGTCCAAGTGATTTGGACTGCATCAACTCCACACTGCATTTCGTTTGTGAACATGCGCAGAGATATGGTGTAACCCCGATACTGACATTTGATCAGCCACTTTGGTGGAAAGCTCTCACCATAGTCAAGAGCGAGCCAGCGGACAGCAAACTTCACTAGATTGTTCTAAGACTAGGAGGATTCCATACACTCATGAGTTTTCTTGGGTGTATTGGCCACCTGATGTCTGGTACTGGACTCAAAGAGCTTCTGGAAGTTGCATATGCCAGCAACACTACAACCCACATGATGAGTGGCAAAGCCGTGTCTAGAGCTATACGTGGACATCTACTCGTTGATGCAGCACTCAATGCAAAACTTGCTTCGAAGGTATTTCAGATGAACCTCCCAAGTGATGGAGACAGTGAGCGTACAGTTCCAGCAGAGCTCAATGATGCAGGCGACTTGTTTGGCGGTCTGATGTCGGGTGACCAAGCAGTGTCAGACATCGAGTCATCGAAGGTGATGGAGGTCATTGGAGACAAAATCAATCAGGTGATTGATACAATAAGGCATCAACGGACAGCGAGACTGTGGTTACAATACATGGAAATGGTGGACATTATCCGGTTTTTTCTGAAATCTGAAAGAACAGGGGATTGGATGCTTCACTTGCATATCCTGCGCACCATGCTTCCATATCTTGCAGCTTCCGGACACAGACACTACACAAAGTGCCTGCACATATACTGTATCTGCAACTGATGACCGAGTTACCAAAGGACCATCCAGAAGTACATCAGAAATTTCTCCAAGGATTCCAAGTTGTCCGACGGAGCGACAGATACTGGGCTGGTCTGTCTACAGATTTAGTCATCGAACAAGTACTTATGAGAAGTCTGAAGACATCAGGTGGTCTGACCAGGGGACGAGGGATGACAGAGACACAACGCTCAGTCTGGGTCATGGCTAGTCCTTTCTTTGCAGAGGTGAACAACGCCCTCCAACACCTCACTGATGTGATGTATGTGACAAGTGAACAGTACAAGGATCTATCAAAGTCTAGACAGAAGAATGATGTAGCTGATACCCAGAAAATGCTTGAGTTTCTTCATGAGAGGGATCCCTTTCAAGACGACGATACTCTTCACAACATTTTCACTGGTATAGTTGCCCAGACAACGGTGAATGTTGATGAGGCGAAAACTGTGGGAGAAAGGCTCTTGGGCCAGATGAGTGGTAAACGTGTGCTTGAATACAGCTTCAAGAAGAAGGGTCAAGCCATAACTATGGACTCAGAGTCTGCAATGAAGACACCAGACGGAGACATCAATATCGACCCTCAGTTACTCTTCCAGAGACTGGTGATCGCACTGAAGTAGGAGACTTATCCAAAGCACTCCTTTGTGAGTTATGCACATATCCTCCATCTTTGTTCGAGACCAAATATGCCTTGCTGTCCGCCAATAAGCCAGCGTTAGCCTCAGCAATCAAATCCTTGGCACCTGCCGATACTGCACAACCGTCCGATATACAATACGTACTCGATGGCGGTGCCCTATTGCAGCGCATACCGTGGCAGTCAGGTGAACAGTACAAGGATATTCTTGACCGCTACCTGAAATATGTTAGTAGGCATTACGGGCATGCTATCGTCGTGTTTGATGGCTATCGTGAAGGTCCCTCAACAAAAGACTGTGCCCATCAGAAAAGGGGTGAGTGACCATCAGTGAAGGCATCTTTTTCTCAAACCATGACGCTTTCTGTCAAGAAGGAAGAGTTTCTTCGGAACAAGGAGAACAAGCAACAATTCATAGACATTCTTGGTAAGAAACTGGGAGAATCTCATTGTGAAGTGCTTCATGCGAGTGGGGATGCGGACCTACTCATAGCAACAACTGCAGTTTGTAGCTCTTCAAAATCCAACACTGTTCTTGTTGGCGAAGACACTGACTTGTTGATACTACTGTGCTACTATTTTTGCAAGAATACTGCGCACACTCTCTACTTAATGTCGGAGCCGAAAAAGGGTTCATTGAATCCAAGACAATACTTGGACATTGGCAAAGTCAGAGAGGCTCTGGATGATACTGTCTGTGAAAACATTCTCTTCATCCATGCATACCTGGGATGTGACACGACATCAAGGGTCTTTGGGATCGGCAAAGGCACTGGACTCAAACTGTTCAAGGACAATGAAATGTTCCAGCAAGAGGCCCTAATTTTCAGAGGCCCTGGCCGACCCGAGTCCTGGAAGTTATACGCTCCTTCCGGTCGGTATTAGGTAGGGTGATTGGTCAATTTAGTCCCAAATACCTAATTACTAACCCGACCGTAAAGCAGGGAAATAACTCTTGTGGAAACACTTGACTAGGTATCCTTGTTTGATTTTAACCATATTTACATATTATGAGGTTTTTTTTGATAATGATAATATAAAAGAAAAATTGGTGATATAGGAGTTAAAATAGCAATCAATTTCCTCTGATTTGTATTACAAAGACAAGATAGTTTTCTTTTCTTTTTTAAATGTTACCCTGAAAGCAAGTTTTAAATGCGCTTACTAGTTTGTAGTGAAATACATGTCTGATTTTAGATATTATATCCGTGTGAAATATATGAATAAATATAATCTCTTGAATGTTTCGGTGAAAACAGTTAACTGTTGACTATGAAGCTCTTATAAGATAAACATGATCATGTAGCGGTTACCGGTAGCATGACATAATTACCCTGCACCGGCCGATGACGCAACCGGCGAGCGGTCACGTGTCCGGACTCGCCCGGGCGTGTTGAGACTTGCCTTTACCGGGCGAACGCTTGCCTTGCATACCACGCCCCGTTGAGAGGCGTGGCTTATCTATTTGCATACCACGCCCCGCCTGAGAGGCATGGCTTTTGTGTGTTGAGTTTCTGATATATATTGCCGCCCGTTCAATGGGCTGATTCAGTGCTTTGGAGTTCGTTTGAGTGAGCTGGGAATAAATAGCTCAGAGAGACCTAATTCCTGGCGTCGTCCATTTTGTCCGATTTTATCGTGCGAGCACAGCTCCCACAATCAGTTAAAGCATGGTAACTTCATGTTAAGGTGTACTCTACCTGGTCCAGAGTGTGTTGAAAGCAGATTCAGATATGGCTGAATTTCACAGCTAAGAAATGGAGTGATAACTGCTTTGGTAAAAGTTCCGAACAGAAACTTTGGCTAAATATGAGGTTAACTTTGGCATACACCTCCATTTGATGCATGGCAAAGGCACCTTCCTCTGGAAAAATTGGAAAGGTTTGTTCACCTTCACCAAGGAAATTCATGTGAACATTTGCCTGGATCACATTGTGATGCATTGGAGAAAGGCTATCATCTGCTCCTGTTCAGTGCCTGGAACATCCACCAAGTCAGCAATTGTTGGATGACAACATGATACCTGCAACTCCTACCGGACGCTGTGACTTGATGTCATTGCTTCCTCGACTGCCAGGGAACCAGCATGGAGTTTTAAGTGGATGTCCTTGCTTCTTTCTCCACACCATGACTCCGCTGCTTGTTCCTAGCATGGCCACAGACAACTCCAACACCATGGTCCTAACATCGCTATGGATACACCTGTCATCTCTGGTTCACATATTGCTGGTCGACCACCATCGCATGAACACTCGCTGCCCACTCATGTGAGGAGGCAGGTCAACTACAACTGGACGACAGCCTTGTTCAAGATCTACGATGGCTCACGGCAAGAGTGGCAAAGATACTACATGCGGAGCAGGGTCAGTTCATGATCTTGCCCATCTATCACGATAGCGGAAACCCTACGTGAAATAGTGTAGGTGCTACCAAGACACCAGAAGATGGTTCATACTTGATTTTCAAAAACACAAGTGATCAGTCTCGGCATGGACCTGATGGCATCAGCCCACGGGTCCTAAAATCCTGTTCTTCCGCTCTTTCACTCCCTCTCTCTGTTCTCTTCACCCTCTCTTTTGCTCAAGGTCATCTGCCATCTGCTTGGAAATCAGCCAACATCATCGCTTTGCACAAAAAAGGTGCAAAAACAGATCCTAGCAACTACAGACCAATCAGCCTTCTCCCAATTATCAGCAAAGTCATGGAATCCATCATTGCTTCGGATATGAAATATTTCCTCTTCTCCAATGGCTTGATCTCTGATCATCAATTTGGTTTCAGACCTGGTCACTCTACTCTGGACATGCTGCTTCTGCTTTCTCAACAATGGATGGAGGTCCTCAATGCCAAACAGGAAATTAGAGCTGTCTCCCTCGACATATCACGTGCCTTCGATACGGTCTGGCACCCCGCTCTGCTCACCAAACTCTCCTCCTTTGGTATCCATGGAAATCTCCACGCATGGCTGGCGGACTTCCTGTCTAGTCGGTCAACGTGTGGCCCTGAATGGGTTTCTCTCATCTCCTCTTCCTGTTCAGGCTGGAGTTCCCCAAGGCAGTGTTCTGGGCCCTGTGCTTTTTCTGGTCTTCATCAATGATCTCTCTGACTCTCTTGAAAATCCTCTCTATCTCTTTGCTGATGACTCTACTCTCTGTCGCTCCATTCCTCATCCCTCAGATCGGCAGTCTGCAGCCTCCTCACTCTCTGCAGACCTGGACAAAATCAGACTGGGCAAACAAGTGGAACATGTCTTTCAATCCTGACAAATCTCACACTCTTACGATGTCTCTCTGAAAAGACCGACTGGACAACCCTCCCATCCACTTTCTGAATAATCCTCTCCAAGAAGTTCTGTCACTCAAGCTTTTGGGTCTCACTGTCTGCCAAGATCTTTCCTGGGAAAACCACATTTCAAATCTGGCCTCCAAAGCCAGTCGCCGACTGGGCATCCTCCGTCGTGCGAAGTCCTTCCTTGGCACACCTGAGCTCCTCACCACGTACAAGGCTTTCATCTGCAGCTCAATGGAATACTGTTCCCCCCTCTGGGCTGGTGCTACTGCCTCACACCTAGCTCGTCTTCATGCTGTTGAAACCAAAGCGTTCAGAATCATTGGAATCCCCCACGATGAAGCTAACTCCAAGGGCCTTTCACTCGCTCACCGCAGGCAGGTTGGTGGTCTTTCCGTCTTCTACCGACTCCTCTCTGGCCTTGCCCCCCCCCCCCCCCCAGCTCTCTCTGTGCTCTGTCCCCCAAATATTCCTACAGGTCGCACAAGATCTGCCTGCAACCTTCTTACGGTTAAACTTCCAAAATCAAGACTCTCTGCTCACCTTCATTCCTCTTTTCTCCCGCCTCTGGAACAAACTCCCTCACTCTCTTCAATCCCACTCCACCCTCCAGGTCTTTAAAACAGATGTTCACCGCCATCTCTTATCTTCCCCCATCCAAAACCTTGATCTTTTCTACCCCCGCTAATTCACCCCAGATCCACCTCTTTCAATCTCCAACTTCTTACCTGAAATTCCTAGTTGTGTTCGTTTTCTTTATAGCGTGTACACCTTCCAATCACTCCCTTTGTCTGGCTTATTATGACTTTTTTTTTCACCTCTCCCTCACCTGTCCCTAACTTCTTCGTTTGTTCATTTTCTGTTTCATTCTTGTTTTCCTCTTTCCCCTTGTTGTCCGACTTATGTGCAGATTTTTCAACACCCTCGTTCACCCCCCCCCCCCCCGCGTCTCCTCGTACCCCCACCCCTGCCACTCCCCTTGTGCCCCCCACCTCCTGTCCTCCCAGTGTGCCCCACCCCCTATACATTCCCTTGTGCCTCTCACCTGTCCTCCCAGTGAGCCCCACCCCTCTATTCCCCTTGTGCTTCTACACCCGTTGCCCTTCCCATTGTCCCCCCCCCCCCCCCCCAGCACCTTGATCTCACTCTCACTTCTACTCTGATGTTGGTGTTATCGCCCCCCCCCCCCTCTCTAATCTATTTTGTTCCCTTTCATGAGCCTCAATCAGGTTGTAGCGGCTGCCGCTGGGGTTACACAATCGCCTTGCACCTATCAAGGACGCGGAGCGATCACCAGGCCGGGCTCGTCCAGGACGCCCGGGCAGGCCCGCGCTCGACTTGCCAGGCCTCGGTCGGGACGCCCGGGCAGGCTCGCCCTCGGCTTGCCAGGCCGCAGCCGGCCCGCGGGGCCACGCCCCCTGGCGCCAGGCCTGGGCAAACCCCCTGGCGGAATAGATATATATTGCCGACCGTAAAACGTTTTTCCCAGAGTGCCTGAGTGTTTGATTCTAATAAAGCAGCTCAGATGAATTCAAGCTTTTTGTCGCGTCCATTCTTTCGATCGACGTGGGAGCCACAGCTCCTTCATTGGTGACCTATCGACATGGACATGGCAGTCGCCCTTAAACTGCCTACCTTCTGGGAGGCTCACGCGGCGGTTTGGTTCGCACAAGCGGAGTCCCTGTTCGCCCTGCGAGGCATCACGGCGGACGACACCCGCTTCCACCACGTGGTCGCTGCGCTCGGTTCAGCCACCGCAGCCCGCGCCCTGAGCCTCCTCGAGAGACCGCCAGCCGCGGACAAATACGGCGCGATTAAGAAGCTTCTCCTCGATGCTTTCGCCCTCCCAGCGGCGGAACGCGCACGGCGCCTGCTCGATTTGCCGGAGCTCGGCGACACGCGCCCTTCCGAGCGAATGGACTACATGCTTTCGCTGCTCGGCGAGCACTCTCCGGCATTCCTGTTCCGGGAGCTGTTCCTCCGTCAGCTGCCTAACCCGGTACGCCTCGCCCTGGCAAGCACGACGATCACAGATCCCCGGGCCCTTGCCAGAGAAGCCGACAAAATCTCCGCCGCGGGACAGCGCATCGCAGCGGCGACATGGGACCCGCCGCCGCCTGATGCACCATCCATGGCGCCCGAGCACCCGGCGCGTTCGACGGCCGAACTGCCGACGCAATTGGCGGCCGCTATACCGAGCCGACCACGTTCAGCACGACGTCCGAAGCCTCCACCCGACCAAGCGTGGTGTTCCTATCATGCCAGGTTCGGACAGAAGGCCCGGACATGCCGACCCCCGTGCACCTTCGGCGGGTCGGGAAACGGCCAGGCCGGCGTTCATTACCTGCCATGAACGCCGGCCACAGTCACACGGGCAACTTACTGTTCATCACGGATAAAGCGTCCGGACGGCGCTTCCTGTGCGACACCGGCGCCCAAGTGAGCGTCATGCCCGCCTCTGACCAGGACAGGCAATCCGCGGTTTGCGGCCCCTCCTTGGTTGCGGCCAACGGATCGACTATCCGCACCTTCGGCCCGCGCAACGTCACCCTCTGCTTCGGCGGCCAACGCTTCGCTTGGACGTTTGTAACCGCCAACGTGCCCATGGCTCTGCTCGGCGCCGACTTCCTCTGCGCACACGGACTGCTGGTGGACGTCCAACGGCGTCGTTTAATCAACGCTGAAACCTTCAGCTCCCTGGTATGCACATTGAGCAGCTCCGCGCCGACCGAGCTGGCATGCACCGTCCCGGCGGCGAACGAGTTTGCTCGCCTGCTCGCGGAGTTCCCGGCCCTCACGCGGCCGACGTTTTCGGCCGTCGCAGTACGGCATGGGATCGAGCACCACATACCAACCACGGGCCCGCCGGTCTACGCCAGGGCCCGCCGCCTCGACCCAGCCAAGCTTGCCGTTGCGAAGGCCGAATTCGACGCGTTGGAGCACCTCGGCATCGTGCGGCGCTCCGATAGCGCGTGGGCCTCGCCACTGCACATCGTGCCAAAGCCGGGGGGTGGATGGCGCCCGTGTGGCGACTACCGCCGTCTTAATGACGCTACAACACCCGACAGGTACCCGATCCCGCATATCCAAGACTTCTCCGCCCGTCTGGCGGGACGGGTCATTTTTTCAAAAATTGATCTCATACGGGGATATCACCAGGTACCTGTCAGGGCGGCCGACGTCCCTAAAACGGCAGTCATCACGCCGTTCGGCTTATTCGAGTTCTTGCGGATGCCGTTTGGTCTCAAGAACGCGGCTCAGGCGTTCCAGCGCTTGATGGACGGCGTGCTGCGTGACCTGCCGTTCCTTTTCGTTTACCTGGACGACATCCTCGTCGCCAGCACGTCCCGGGCCGAGCACCTCCTCCACCTCCGAACACTGTTCGGGCGCCTCAGCGAGCACGGCCTCATCGTCAACCCGGCCAAATGCCACTTCGGCACGACGGCCGTTGATTTTTTGGGCCACCACATCACCAAGAACGGGGCTGTGCCGCTGCCAACCAAGGTCGAGGCCATCACCACTTTCCCGCGTCCCCGCACCATAAAGGCCCTGCAGGAATTCCTGGGAATGGTGAATTTTTATCACCGCTTCGTGCCCCGCGCTGCTCAACTCATGCGGCCCCTCTACGAAGCCCTCCGGGGCAAGCCGGCCAAGCACGACATCGCCTGGTCCGCAGCAATGGATGCGGCCTTCCAAAGCTCAAAGCGGGCCCTCGCCGACGCAACACTGCTCGCTCACCCGGTGCTCAACGCTCCCATCGCCCTCACCACGGATGCCTCCGACTACGCGGTGGGCGCCGTACATGAGCAATGGGTGAACGGGGTTTGGCAGCCACTCGCTTTTTTCAGCCGGCAGCTCCGGCCGAACGAGCTCAAATACAGCACGTTTGACCGGGAGCTCCTCGGTCTACACCTGGCCGTCCGCCATTTCCGCCACCTCCTGGAGGGCCGACCTTTCACGGCGTTCGTCGACCACAAGCCGTTGGTTTACGCCATGGCCAAGGTCACGGAGCCATGGTCGGCCCGCCAACAGCGCCACCTCTCCGCCGTGTCGGAGTTTACCACGGACATCCGGCACGTCGCCGGCAAAAACAACGCCGTGGCCGACTGTCTTTCCCGGGCCAGCGCGAACGCGGTCCACCTGGGCGTGGATTTTGCGCTCATGGCGGCGGACCAAACCACCGACACCACGGTGCAAGCCCTCCGGGCGGCGGACACGGGCCTCCGCCTGGCCGACATCCCCTGCGCGGACACTGTCCTGCTCTGCGACGTCTCCCAAGGCCGGCCTCGCCCCATCGTGCCCGTCACCTGGCAACGCCGCATCTTCGCCTCCCTCCACGGCCTTTCCCACCCGGGCCGGAAAGCTTCCCAGAAGCTGGTGTCGGCGCGTTTCGTCTGGCACGGCCTTCGTCGGGACGTCCGCGATTGGACCAGCGCCTGCACCGCCTGCCAACGGGCCAAGGTCCACCGACACACCCAGGCCCCGCTGGCACCTTTCACCGTGCCCGAACGACGTTTCGACCACGTCAACGTGGATCTGGTGGGCCCCCTTCCCCCATCACGAGGGTTCACACACCTGCTCACCATGGTGGACAGGACCACCAGGTGGCCGGAGGCCGTTCCCCTCGTCTCCACCACCACCGCCGACGTGGCGCAGGCCTTCATCGCCACCTGGGTCGCCCGCTTCGGCGCACCGGCGGACATCTCGTCAGACCGCGGACCACAGTTCACCTCCGAGCTGTGGGGCGCGGTCGCCCGCAACCTGGGGGTCAAGCTCCACCGTACTACGGCCTACCACCCCCAAGCAAACGGGTTGTGCGAGCGATTCCACCGCTCCATGAAGGCCGCGCTCATGGCCGGCCTTCAAGACGGCGGTTGGGCCGACCGGCTGCCGTGGGTCCTTTTGGGCCTTCGCACGGCCCCCAAGGAGGACCTCCAGGCATCCACCGCCGAGCTGGTCTATGGCCAGGTGCTACGCGTCCCGGGCGAATTCGTGCCCGACGCTACCAGCCCCTGGTCCGCAGCTCGCCAGCGCTCGGACCTCCAGGAGGCCGCCCGACGGTTTGCCCCCGTGCCGACATCCCACCACGGTGACCCCCAGTCCTACGTCCCCCCAGCACTCCGCACCGCGGAGTATGTTTTTGTGCGTCACGACGCACATCGGCGGCCACTCCAGCCGCCGTACGACGGGCCCTTCCGGGTGCTGCGACGGGACGACAAGTCGTTCGTCATCGACATCGGCGGCAGGTCGGACCGGATTGCAGTGGACCGCCTCAAGCCGGCGCACGTGGACGTCGACCACCCACCACGGGTGGCCCTCCCGCCGCGGCGAGGCCGCCCCCCGTCCACGGTGCCCCCCACTCGACCGCCCACCACCTCACCGGACCCCCTCCCACGACCCACCAGGGGTCGCTTCGGCCGGGTCATCAGGACCCCCCTCAAGTTGACCCTGTCGGTGCAAGTCGATTCTGGGGGGACGTGTGTAGCGGCTGCCGCTGGGGTTACACAATCGCCTTGCACCTATCAAGGACGCGGAGCGATCACCAGGCCGGGCTCGTCCAGGACGCCCGGGCAGGCCCGCGCTCGACTTGCCAGGCCTCGGTCGGGACGCCCGGGCAGGCTCGCCCTCGGCTTGCCAGGCCGCAGCCGGCCCGCGGGGCCACGCCCCCTGGCGCCAGGCCTGGGCAAACCCCCTGGCGGAATAGATATATATTGCCGACCGTAAAACGTTTTTCCCAGAGTGCCTGAGTGTTTGATTCTAATAAAGCAGCTCAGATGAATTCAAGCTTTTTGTCGCGTCCATTCTTTCGATCGACGTGGGAGCCACAGCTCCTTCAAGGTATTCAAAAAAAGGTCTGTCCACATTTTAATGAAAAAATAAATAAAGGTGTGGACAGGTAAGTTTATATTAGTAACGTTTAAATGTCGTTTTGCTGATTTCTATTTCATATTAAAATCTCCATGAATGAACAATTTTGTTCTTTGAGACGTTAAAAGAAGAAAACGTGAAGGTATTTACATGGAAGTGACGTTTATTTGAAGTGTACCAGAAGAAGAAGAAGATCATCACAGGTATGAATAAATTTGCGTGACGGCACGAATTCCGGTATGCTGTGAGGTAAGTTTGTGAAGGTGTTTTAATGTTTCTTCAACTTGTACCTTTATTTGTTACTTTGTGAAACTATAATAATGTTTGTTAAATAATGTTTATATTTGATAATACCGGTACCTTTCAGCGAGTTTATTTATACAGGAACGTCTCGATCTAATGATAATAATCATCTATATATAAAGTACGCTACTGTATTACCTTTACACATTTACCTTGCCTTTCACGGCCGTTTGTTTGGTTCTCTTTTCTCCGTCCGTTCAGGTCTAATTGGCGGAAACTAATGACGTCATTCGAAATTGAACATCTCACTGGGTCAAGACTGCTGCGGAACTCATCTGTGTGGTGCTCTCGGCTACAGTGTACGAAGTCACACTCACCTGTATTGTACTGTCACTTCCTGTGTATGACGGCACACTCACCTGTATTGATTATACTGTCTGCTACTGTGTACGACGCACTCACCTGTATTATACGGTCACCTACTGTGTATGACGGCACACTCACCTGTATTGATTATACTGTCTGCTACTGTGTACGACGCACTCACCTGTATTATACGGTCACATACTGTGTATGACGGCACACTCACCTGTATTGTAATTTACTGTGTATAATCACTTCCACACCCGCCCCCCCTCCCCCCCCTCCCTCTCTCTGCTGTTGCTTGTCATGTTACATCCTGATCCATTCAGTGTACTTGTACTCGCTCTTCCATGAGCCTCGACGATGTAAACAAAAACAAAAAAATCCACCCTGATATTTTATGATGCTGTTTTGATATTCTTTAAATTCCAAAATATTATCCTGTTCTACTTTCTCACCTTGGATCATAGTTTATTCGACATGATGAAATGTTCGACATGATGAAATACATCGTCCTCATCCTAACTATGGTAACACGGTTGGCTGTTGGCAAAGGAGAGGAGGCCTGTAATGGGACGATAAAGAATGTGGGTGAGTTCACCCCCCCCCCCCCCCACCACTCGACCCCTCCTCCCCTGTCCATCCTATCTTTCTCATTCCCCCCCTACCCCCCCCATCTTTCACTCCCCTCCCCCCCCATTTCTCCCTCTCCATCCCTTTCCCTCTCTCCCCTTCTCCCCCATGCAGTTTTTCAATACACCAATCGGTCTGCACCTCCAAGGGCACTTTATTTGAAGCACACCTTCTTCAGAGACAATTGGTCGTCAACCATTTTGTTGTTTTTTTATTATTATTATTTTTTCATAATGAGAAACCATTTTGCAACCACAAACGGGTTTGATTACATTTTGTGTGCTGATTTACCTGGTATTTCTCCACCCTACCTCCCTTGGGCTAATTGACATCTTTACCCTTGGCAGGTTTACAAATTTGATCCATGAATATAAAGTTTAATGGTGGAGTATTATTATCAGCATTGCGGTTTATTTACCTATTTCATTAACTGGAAGTACCTAGTTCTCTTTGGGAGCAGCCTGGAGTGTGGCAGAGGTTGGGAATTATATATATATTTTTTGCAATACCTGATAACCCAAGTCTGCAGCAAGGGTCATTAAACCACTTGTCCTGTGGCATGTGCAGGCCAAAAACACAAGTAATCTCCCTCTGACTCAGAGGGGACGGGGGTTGCGTGCATGATTGCGTTGGTAGTGCCCCTGAATCTGGGCACGACAAACGAGTATGCAAAATTTGGTGGAGATCGGCCTTGCCCCAGCCCTGTTTTTTTTTTTTTAATGTTTTTTTCAGATGTGCACGCACACAAATTATTATTTTTATTTTTCTTGTATACAAGATCGAGGCTCGTTTAAGAGCTAGCACATTAAAGACATATTAGCATATAAAACACAAAAACATAAAAACATAAACGGACACATAAAACAATAAGGGGAGGGGGAGACAAGATGGGGAGAGAGAGAGGGAAGCACACAAGCACAACAGCAGAGAACAGGGACATCGGGAGATCTGTTCGAAGGGAGAGCGCTGGGGGGGGGGGGGGTGGGGGGGGGGGGGGGGAGAGACACAAAACCATACATACATACATACATACACACACATATACATACATACACACACACACATACACACATATATACATACACACATACTGTTATGGATTCGTCACTTCCGTTGTGGTTTGCATCCACTGTAAATATTTCTGATTCCATATACTATTATTGCTTTCAAAAGGTTTATTGTCCATGAGCTGTTTTCAAAATGTAAAAAAGTTAATGTTAAAAGAAACAGGAAACCGGATCGGGAACCGGAGGACGAAGAGAAAGAAAGGGCGGAGCAAGAGAGTCGGACAAGAAGGAGCCGAGCTATTTGCGGTCTGGAGCGAACGTTGGCGAACAACAGTCACTAGCGAACTTTCGGGTTTCCCAGGGAAGGGATTCCTACGACAGAGTGGTTAGCGCTGTGACAGATTAACCTGCGTGTCAGGTTTTGCGATCGATTCAGGAGAGAATCATCGCCGTGCCGTGCGCCACGAGACCGAGTCGTCGGCCATTTTGACTCGTGCAGGACTTGTGCTTCGCTCGCGGTTTCGTCTCTTTCCGACCATTTTCACCGCATGCAGACGTTGATCTGGGTGGGGCGTGTGTGACGTGGCTTTTTGAAGGTTACTTCGTCCATACCCGAGGGTGTGATCTCTGTCGCCTGTACGGCGCCTTTGGATTTCCCAGGCGCCCTGAGGGCGCCTTTGTACAGCTTCGGTGGTGACTTGGTTCTTGCCATCCGCATGGGATTCTGGTCTCGATTGGACATCGTTCTGGCGATCGCTGGAGCGAATCAACTTCATCTTGAAGCCGGGAATAAGAGACATTGGGGAATGTTCGTGTTTCACTCACTTGGAGCACAGCGAGTTATATATTACGAGACTGATGGTACCATCATAGGACATATTGATTGTACTTTTGAATACAATTGTTGTTGTACTGTTATTCTTGTGTGATCTTAATACAATATTTGTTTGTGAGTAACAATTGGGGTGGCTTCTCTGTTGATCTTTGACACACAGAATAACACATTTTTCTGCCGTGACTCCTCTCGGGGCTCGGAGGTACACCATGACCAGGGGGTCGGGGAGGAGCACGTAACAATACATACACACATATACATACACACACATATACATACACACACATGTACATACACACACACATGTACATACACACACATATACACAGATACATACACACAAACACATACATGCACACACATGTACATACATACACATATACATACACATACATACATATACACACACATATACACACATATACATGCACATACACACATATATACACAGATACATACACACACATACACATACATGGATACATACACACACATACATAGATACATACACACACACATACACAGATACATACATATACACATACATACATACACATACATACATACATACATACATACACATACACGTACATACACGTACATACACATACACGTACATACACGTACATACACATACACGTACATACACACACACGTACATACACACACACGTACATACACACACATATGTACATACACACACACATGTACATATGCACACACACACACACACACACACACACACACACACACACGTACATACACACACATTTACACACACACACACACATGTACATACACACACACATGTACATACACACACACATGTACATACACACACACATGTACATACACACACACATGTACACACACACACACACATGTACATACACACATGTACATACACACATGTACATATGCACACACACACACACACATGTACATACACACACATGTACATACTCACACACACACACACACACACACACACACACACACACACACATATATATATATATATATACACACACACGCAGAATGGCCACAAAGTCCCTGTGCATGCAGTTAGAATTTAGTTAGACTTTATCTGTATGCCCCCTCCATTCTCCGCCAATTTGAGTTTTTCTCCATGTTCTTCTGGACATTTTCTTTCATGTTGAGGGCTGGAGGTCATAAAAGCAGCCCCTGACCGCTGTTTTGAGGTCTTCAACTGTTGTTAGGTGGAGAAGGGAAATTTCCTCTTTCACAATGCCCCAAAGTGAGTTGTCACGTGTTGTTAAGTCCGGACCTTGAGGAGGCCACACTATCTCAGATCCACGTCCAATCCATCGTCCACTGAATTTGTCATCAAGATATTCTCTAACTGTGAGAGCATAATGTTCTGGTGCACCATCTTGTTGCAGGACAGCTGTTGCCTCGAAACTTCTCACGCATGTACATATTCATCCCCTTCGCTCCCACCTCTTGTTCATATGGGTGTTGTACCGTCCACCAAACAGTGATGACTCCATCTACATCTCGCTGTCTGATAATATGGACCAACTTCTATCTACTCATCCCAACTCTCTCTTCCTCATATGTGGTGATTTCAATTGTCACCATGCCAGTTGGCTGGGGGTGGGTACCTCTCTCACCAGCCATGGCTTCTCAGCAAAGGACTTCTGCGACTCACTGGGACTGACACAATCTGTCAATTTCCCGACCCGGATCTCAGTCAACGGAGCATCTTCTCTTCTGGACTTGGTTATGTCTAACTTCCCTGAAAATGGCTGCTGCTCTTTTTCTGCTCCAATCGGATCATCTGATCATGTCCTTGTTAAAGTCGACATCTCTCTGACCATTCTCAGGGAGCCTGCTCAGCATCGACGAGTCTGGCATTTCACTCAGGCCAACTGGCACGGTCTTCAAGCAGCCATCAATCATCTGGACTGGTCTCCAATCTCTACCACCTCTGACATCAACTCATCCTGGGAATTCTTCCACAGTAAATTGCTCTCTCTCATGCACAGATTTATCCCATCTCGTCTTCAGTTGTCATACCCTTCCTCCCGTCCATGGTACACGGAATCTTGTGGTGAGGCTGTTGCCCAGAAACAATTTGCCTTCGTCTCCTGGAAAGCAAAAGCCAACGGAAGGAAATCTCATTTCCTTTCACAAAGCCCGAAACAAGTGTGTGTCCACCCTCAGGAGAGCCAGGAAACAATATCTCTCCGTTCTCAAGACCGACCTCTCTTATCTGTCTCCCTCTTCCAAATCCTGGTGGCGTCTGGTCAAATCTGTTTCTGGTGTTTGTTCCCCCTCCATCCCCTCCCTTACCTCAAACGGCTACACAGCTGACTCCGCACGTGAAAAAGCTGAATGCCTCAACTCCGTGTTTGCCTCTAAATCTTGTGTCCCAAACCAATCCCTCTCTGTACCCACCATACCCAGTCTTACCCAGCTGCTCCTGGACTCTGTGTCCTTTCCTCCTGACAAGGTGGAAAAGTTTCTGTCAACCCTCGACTCTGATTCTGCAACTGGACCTGACGGCATCAGCCCACGGGTCATAAAATCCTGTTCTTCCGCTCTTTCACTCCCTCTCTCTGTTCTCTTCACCCTCTCTTTTGCTCAAGGTCAACTGCCGTCTGCTTGGAAATCAGCCAACATCACCGCTTTGCACAAAAAAGGTGCAAAAACAGATCCTAGCAACTACAGGACCAATCAGCCTTCTCCCAATTATCAGCAAAGTCATGGAATCCATCATTGCTTCGGAAATGAAATCTTTCCTCTTCTCCAATGGCTTGATCTCTGATCATCAATTTGGTTTCAGACCAGGTTACTCTACTCTGGACATGCTGCTTCTGCTGTCTCAACAATGGATGGAGGTCCTCAATGCCAAACAGGAAATTAGAGCTGTCTCCCTCGACATATCACGTGCCTTCGATACGGTCTGGCACCCCGTTCTGCTCACCAAACACTCCTCCATTAGTATCCATGGAAATCTCCACGCATGGCTGGCGGACTTCCTCTCTAGTCGTCGTCAACGTGTGGCCCTGAATGGGTTTCTCTCATCTCCTCTTCCTGTTCAGGCTGGAGTTCCCCAAGGCAGTGTTCTGGGCCCTGTGCCTTTTCTGGTCTTCATCAATGATCTCTCTGACTCTCTTGAAAATCCTCTCTATCTCTTTGCTGCTGACTCCACTCTATGCCGCTCCATTCCTCATCCCTCAGATCGGCAGTCTTCAGCCTCCTCACACTGCAGACCTGAACAAAATCAGACTGGGCAAACAAGTGGAACATGTCTTTCAATCCTGACAAATCTCACACTCTTACGATGTCTCTCCGAAAAGACTGACTGGACAACCCTCCCATCTACTTTCTGAATAATCCTCTCCAAGAAGTTCTGTCACTCAAGCTTTTGGGTCTCACTATCTGCCATGATCTTTCCTGGGAAAACCACATTTCCAAGCTGGCCTCCAAAGCCAGTCGCCGACTGGGCATCCTCCGTCATGCGATGTCCTTCCTTGGCACACCTGAGCTCCTCACCACATACAAGGCTTTCATCCGCAGCTCAATGGAGTACTGCTCTCCCCTCTGGGCTGGTGCTCCTGCCTCACACCTAGCTCGTCTTCACGCTGTTGAAACCAAAGCGTTCAAAATCATTGGAATCTCCCGCGATGACGCTATCTCCGAGGGCCTTTCACTTAACCACCGCAGGCAGGTTGGTGGTCTTTCCGTCTTCTACCGACTCGTCTCCGGCCTTGCTCCCCCAGCTCTCTCTGGGCTCTGTCCCCCAAATATTCCTGCAGCTCGCACAAGATCTGCCTGCAACCCTCTTATGGTTAAACTGCCAAAATCAAGACTCTCTGCTCACCTTCACTCCTTCATTCCTTCATTCCTCTTTTCTCCCGCCTCTGGAACAAACTCCCTCACTCTCTTCAATCCCACTCCTCCCTCCAGGTCTTTAAAACGGCTGTTCACCACCATCTCTTATCTTCCCCAATCCAAAACCTTGATCTTTTCTACCCCCGCTAATTTCACCCCAAATCCACTTTTTTGAGGTGACTTTTGACTTCTTTCCTGGAAGTCCTTGGTGTCCTTGCGTTTTATACCTATCCTGCCTCCCCCCAGGCCCTCTCCCTCCAAAAACATCTCCCGATGTCCCTGCTCTCAAATGTTGTTTGTGTGCTTCCTCCCCTTCTCTCCCCATCTTGTCGACCGCTCCCCTTTTTATATACTTTGTTTGCTTGTTTGTTTGATTTGTTTGTTTGATAAGTGTTAGCTCTTTCATGAGCCTCGACTCTGTACAAAAAAAACAACAAAAAAAACAAACAAACACAGTTGAACAAACCACGTCTGAAGCAAGTTCAAATAAGCAGTGTGATTGACAATTGTATCGAAAAAATATGGCCCTATCAAGTGATCTGACATTTCTGCCCAAATCACATGAGGAGGATGCTGTTAAATTTCCTCATAAAAATGAGGATTTTCTTTGCACCAAAAATAAACATTCCTGGATCGATTGCTGAGGTAAATAGCACACTCATCCGAAAGAAGTACGCTTCATCTTCATTTAATGGTGGGAAATCGCTACAGAAGAGCCTTGCTCTAAATCAAGTCAAATCAAGGACACTCCCTTTTGAAAAAGCCTTCTTCTTCCATGCCCTCACCATGTCGCGCGTAGGAGCTGGCTTATCGAACCTCTGCGAAAATCTTGTCCACCCAAACACCTTTGGGCGGTCGTGAACCCAAACACAAGTAATCAGTCTCTCTTCTATCGTGTACTCACTGGTGTCCGTCATGCTGAAGCCATACCTGGAAAACAAATAAAACAAACATGTAACAGAGAACACACTATTATGCAAAGGGACTTTGTGGCCACTCTTGTACACACACATATACAGTCACGTAAAAAAGTAAGAACACCCCATGTAAAGTTTTGACTTTTTCAACAAATTTCAACATACAGCTATTTGATCTTCATTTCAACAATATTGAGAGATAAAGGTGATATAATATAACAAATATCATGAAACATTTACATATTGTAGTCCATTGTATCATTTAAATAAACATAAATGCAAATTTCGCATGTGGAAAAAGTAAGTACACCCCTACATTTATCATTCCTTCAAATACCTAAAATTAGAATCAGGTGCACCAGCTCAGGTGCAAATGAATAGAACATCGTTAGAGAGGATCTTGGAGGAACCTGTCTTATTTAAACCTCACATTTAGTTTGGTTTGCTCTTTGTTGTTGAAGTGTGCGGCGTCACCATGTCTAGATCAAAAGAGCTCTGAGGCCTTCAGAAAGAAGGTTATAGATGCCGACGAATCTGGGAAGGGATTTAAAAAGATCTCCAAACAATTTGAAATCAATAATTCGACTGTCTGGAAGATCATCTACAAGTGGAGAATATTCCAAACAACTGCCAACTTGTTCAGGCCAGGCCGCCCCAGCAAGTTCAGCCCGAGAGCAGACCGCAAGATGGTGAAAGAAGTCTCTAAGAACCCCAGAATGTCATCACGTGACCAACAGGTAGCTCTTGCCACTGTTGATGTCAAAGTGCACGAGTCTACCATTAGAAAGAGGCTGCACAAATTTGATCTACATGGGAGGTGTGCCTGGAGGAAACCTTTGCTGTCCACAAAGAACATCAGGGCAAGACTAAAGTTTGCCAATGAACACCTTGGCAAAGACCAGCACTTCTGGAACAATGTGCTCTGGAAAGATGATTCAAAGGTAGAGCTATTTGGCTACAGTACCAGAAGACATGTTTGGCGAAAACCAAAGACAGCATTTGACCACAATAATCTGATACCAACTGTAAAGCATGGTGATGGAAATATTATGGTTTGGGGCAGCTTTGCTGCATCAGGGCCTGGGCAGCTCACCATCATAGAATCCACTGTGAATTCTTCATTGTACCAGAGGGTGCTTGAGGATAATGTGAGGCCATCTGTCGGAAAGTTGAAGCTCAACCGGAGGTGGACCTTGCAACATGACAATGACCCTAAACATACCAGTAAATCCACCAAGGAATGGCTGAAAAGAAAGAAATGGAGGGTTCTGGAATGGCCAAGTCAAAGCCCGGGTCTAAATCCCATCGAGATGTTGTGGGGGATTTGAAACGAGATGTGCATGCAAGAAACCCCTCAAATATCACACAGCTGAAATAATTCTGCATGGAGGAGTGGGCAAAAATGTATCCCAGTTGATGTCAGAGACTGGTAGACAGTTATAAGAAACGCCTACTTGAGGTTATTTCTGCAAAGGGGGCAATAACTCCTATTGGAGCCAAGGGTGTACATACTTATTCCACATGCGAAATTTGCATTATGTTTATTTAAATTATACAATGGACTACAAAATGTAAATGTTTCATGACATTTGTTATATTATATCACCTTTATCTATCAATATTTTTGAAATGAAGATCAAATAGCTATGTTGAAATATGTTGAAAGTCAAAACTTTACATTGGGTGTACTTACTTTTTCACGTGACTGTATACATGTGTGTATATATATATATGTATATGTATATATATATATATGTATATGTATATATATATGTATATATATATATATATATATATATATATGTATATGTATATATGTATTATATATATATGTATATGTATATATATATATATATATATATATATATATATATATATATATATATGTATATATGTATATATATATGTATATATATATATATATATATATGTATATATGTATATATATATGTATATATATATATATATATATATATGTATATATATATATATATATGTATATATGTATATATATATATATATATATGTATATATATATATATATATATGTATATATATATATATATATGTATATATGTATATATGTATATATATGTATATATGTAAATATATGTATATATGTATATATGTATATATGTATATATATGTATACTATATGTATATATATGTATATATGTATATATATATGTATATATGTATATATGTATGTATATATGTATGTATATATGTATATATATATGTATATATGTATATATGTATGTATATATGTATGTATATATGTATGTATATATGTATATATATATGTATGTATATATGTATGTATATATGTATATATATATATATATTGTTACGGACCTCGGATAAGGATGTTGATTTGCCGAGCGGATGGCACCCCGGCCGAACAGTTACCCCGACTAACCCGATTCCCGAACGTTGGCCGGATCGCGCCACAGATATTCAATATGGAAAAGACAAAAGCGACACGGATGGGAAGAAGAAGAAGAAGACAAAAATAGGGAATACAAATATAATTTATTTACTATTTACAACCAAAAGTAACCAAGGAAGAAGGAAAGATAAGAAAATAATTTACAGAAGATATTAGAGACACAGTGCAACGCTAGCTTACCTACAGTCTTAATTAACCCAGGGACAGAACAAACAAGGACAGACTCACGCGGGGAATAATGATAGGAATCGCAGGAGGTGGATGGCTGGAGGGGGAGGAAGGTTCAGCTGGACCCGCAGCACGGTCGGGTCGGGGATTAGCAGCCGCCGCCCTTTATTGATCAGCTCGTTTAACAGCCGCCGTTCCTTCGCGGCCCTGCTCAAGAACTGCCATCAAGGCCCCACGCTGCTGTGGCTGCTGCTGTTGTTGCTGCTGTTGTTGTTGCTGCTGCTGCTGCTGCTGCTGCTGTGTGGACGTCGCGTGCTTTTTCCAGGACTCATCTGAGGTGGGGGTGTCTTCTGCGGGTTATATATGCCACGCCCCTGAACCTTCGCGAACCTCCTTGATGTTTCTCTCCACACCCTCCAAGTCCAACCCCTGGTTCGTGGTTGGTTGAGTGGGGCTGACTCACTCCTCCCCTCTATGACGAGGTGGAGACACGCCTTTCTTCCCCGACCCGAACACATGTTCAATGGTGGTTTTGGGGCGAAATCAACAACCACAGCTGTAGCAAACCTGGCAAACTGCCCAGTGCAGTTGGCAATGGAGGCTTGGAGGGGATGTAGCTGGCAATTGAGGCTTTGGGAGTGGGAATGGGGAATGAAGGGGAATCTATCTTATTTCACTTGGTGCAATGGAGTGTTATCTTAATGGAAGACATGGCCTTACCCTAATACACATAATAAGGAAATAAGCTACTGAACAGGGATATTACGGTGTCCTTCATGTCTGCTTTATGGAACTAACTATGGGAACGCCCTTTGACCTTTATACAACCACAAACGGAAGGAGGAGGGGCGATATTTTCAACAACCTTTTACAACAACAATAAAAAAACAAACCATTCTCATATCCACAACACTGCACCCTCCTCCTCTTAGGCACGTCCCGGGCCTACAACTTTAACTTTTAGTGTGGCACGTAGGTGTAGTTCCCTCTACATTTAACCTGACCCTGAGTGCGACAGTTTAAAAACATAAATAAATATGTCCGGCTGCTCCATTGCACCCTACCTAACAGACTCACGCCCACAGCTAACCGAATTGCGGAATGGTCTTCAAACTATACATTGACGGTGGGGAGCATTATTTACAATGACGTTACTTTATTTACAAAACGCAACCCAGGACCTGTGATTGTTCTTTCTGGGGGGGAGACAGTCTGCTCTGCATCAATGCACCATGAAAGCACCCAAAACGCACCAACACACCCTCAAGCACCAATCGGTGCACAGTCATCACTGGTCATCAATAAAAATAAACCAACAACCCCTAACCCCGCTGGTGGTCTCTTGCTCTTCGGCTCCCTCTGCTGGCTATTACTATTTTCCTGATGTTGTCATCTTCTTTGCTGGCGGCCTATTTGCACGATTAAAATGCACCCAACGTGTCCATTTTTATTTTCTTTATTTATGGCCCACAGGGCCGACTAGTGTGGTTCACCTGTGGGGCATCGGTGCCCTGTGATCAAGGTCCGCCAGCAAGATTTCGGGCCTTCATGGCCGGTTCCAGCAGAGGGGCCATGCCCCAACCCATGGGGTCCATAAGTGGTGCTCAGCCACAGACATGTGGTCCATAATGTGGTGCATCGATGCTGGTTCTGGGAGTTCCGGGCGCACAATGGCGGACTCACGCACGCTCCCCTCGGCGCCCAGTGGCGCACAGGTCCTCATGTGGAAGACAAAGGGTGGAAGACAGATGAGCGAGGGGTAAGGTCTCAAGGGTACACATCAAACAAGGCAATGCAAGGTGAAGTGCGTACGGAGAGCGAAGTGAGAAAGCTCGTCCCTACCGTACGTCACCCCCCCTGTCACCTACACTACCCTTGCCCTTACCCCATATTTACAAAAATCTACACATTTACAAATTCGTTGCTAATGTCACGTCTTCCCCATATTTCCCTTATACCCAATTCGTCTCCACAATCCCTCTAACCAAAATTTGCCATCACCCAATTCATCATCAATCCTCATAAGGAGGAAGAGATGGAACAACAAAGCACAATGTCACACCCACGTCATGATGCATCTCACAATCCAAACATTTGCATCATAAAAACAACAAAACATGGCATGGTGTGGAGGTACGTCATCCCAGGTGAGTAGATGTAGATGGTGCGAGCAGATTCTTAATCCTAACTATCCTCTAAATGACTAACACACTTTACACTACCCGGGGTCTTTCCCTGCCAAACCATTGACAATCTTACTCTATGTGGTTTTAAAAAACCAATTCCCATTGACCAAACTGTGGTGCTTTTCAATGTGGGGTCTCACTCCCCCGATTCATCTCCCGGTGCCCTTGCACAATTTCCGGGCTGGGTCGTGTAGCTCTCCCAGCAGGTCTACCCACCTGCACACCTCCACCACTGCAGTTGCCACCCGAGCTTACCTAGCTCCTCACCCTAACCTATCTAATTGGGGAAGGCCCCTCCTGGCTCTGTCACCCCTCGGTGCCCTCTGGCACTGGGCTACCCGGGTCCGTCCTCCGGATCCTCGGGCCCCATCCACAACAACTCTACCGGCTCCCAGAGCCCACCTGCGGCCTCACCTGGCCGACAACCTCACAGTGGTGGAGTGCCCAAACCAACTACACACACTAACAGGCTACACGCCCAGCCATTTCCACAACACTAATGCACCCATCCAAATACCATTCTTTCACCCGCACCACAGATTCCAATATCCAACCATAATTTACCTATACCCTCTACCTAACATTTACACTACCCTCCCCGGGTATTCGTGATGGGGGTCCATCCTTCCCCCATTCACACCTTCACACCATCCACTCCACTCCATAGTTTCCACCATACTCACTCCATGACCATCCATTCCAATACTCCATACCATTTATTCCATACAACCATTCTCCATACACCTGTCGTTGCACACCTGTGCAATCACACCTGGTGCCACCTGCACCCTCCTTCCTTCCTGGACCATTTGGTCAACACAACACACATCACCATCACTCCCTCATACACTGCTCCATCCACCTGTCCAGTTGCACACCTGTGCAATCACACCTTTTAACCATACACACGGCATCATCTAATCTACCTGTTGCCCTGCTAACTTAGTGCTCCCCGTCTTCCCTTTAAACTAAGCACATACCACGTCATTATCATCCAAACTAATCTACCTGCGTCCCCACTACAGGTATCATTGTCACTACCTAATCTTAACATTACCTATTGTCATCTTCTCTAGATCCCTATCATTATCCTAACCCTCCTGGGCTAGTTTTCACTGCCAACCCCATAAGACTAGTGCTCCTTTGCCCCCGCTGTGAGAGATGGCAGAGTTGCCATCCCACCACATTGGGCATCTTCCACTCCCCCCCCCCCCCCCCCCCCAGTCCTCTGATGCTACGAGCCACCGTCGCAAGAGGTACTGGGTCCTGCCTCGGCATCTGGAGCCGAGGCGATCCATGAGGGCGCCTGCTCGCCGGCAGAAGGTCTTATCCGGTCGGCATGGACGATCCGAGGGAGGGCCCGTGGCCCCATTTTGATCTTAACGACCACGTCACAGGCTTGCGACAGGACGACTCCCGGGCCTTGCCAGGGGGGGGGGGGGGGGTGAGTTTTGGGCACCTGCCCTTCCGCCTCCGGGGATTAAAGAACCAAATCTTCATCCCCGGAGCGTATTGACTCCCCTGGCTCCGGTCGTCGTACCTGCGCTTCATCTTGGCCCCCGCCAGATGGAGCTGGCGGCGGGCGAAGGCATGGACCCGCTCCATGCCTTCCTCCAAGTGACGTGCGTAACCCTCCCTCGGCGGTGTATCCATGGTGTCTGGCACGGGACCGCATAGCAAGTCGGCGGGAGCCCGTAACTCCCGCCCATACATAAGCAACACTGGACTGCATGTGGTGGCCCCGTGCTGGCTGGTTCGGTAGGCCATTAACAAGTATGGGAGATGTTCGTCCCAGTCATCCTGACGGGTGGTGGTGAACAATGCCAGTTGTTGGATCAATGTTCGATTGAACCTTTCCACCATCCCGTCAGATTGTGGCCGCAAGGGCGTGGTTCTGGTTTTCCGAATTGACAGGAGTCTGCACACATCTTTTAATAATTGGCTCTCAAAATTTCGTCCCTGATCGGTGTGCAGCTCCTGGGGAATCCCGTGCCGACATACAAATCCTTCCACGAAGGCCTGTGCTACCACCCCGGCTTCTTGGTTGGGGAGGGCATAGGCCTCCGGCCACTTGGTGAAATAGTCCATTACAACGAGGATATACTTATTACCCTGGCGGGTGCGGGGCAGCGGTCCTAGTATATCCATAGCCACCCGCTCAAGGGGGGCCCCCACCTGGTGTAATTGAAGGGGGGCCCTCATCCTCCGTACTGGTCCCTTTTTGGCAGAACAGGCATCGCATCTCCGACACCAGTCCTGTATGTCGCGCCCCATATTCACCCAATAGAACCTCCGGCGGACCCGAGATGTTGTCTTTGTCCTGCCCAAATGGCCGCCAGAGCGGGTACCATGCACCTGTTGCAATATGACGTTCTTAAATTTGTCAGGGACTATCACCAGCCAGGAAGTTCTATCAGAGGGAGCCTCCACCCACTTGCGATATAAGATGTTGCCTTTCAATTCCAGGGTCTGCCACTGAGCCCAATACGCCTTTGTTTGCGCCCCGAGGGAGGTGACCTCTTCCCACTTTGGTCTTTGCCCCAATTTGACCCATTGGAAAACCGGCCCCAGAACAGGATCCTCCTGCTGGGCCGTGCTCCAAGCCAACTCTCCAAATTCCTCGTCCGCGGTTAGTGGCAAAATTGGCCCTCTCACCCGGGTTGCCCGGACGACGAGAATCGGGGCAGAATCGCCCAATTGCTCCCTCTCCTCGTGTCTCGCACAAAATTTGCAGTTTTCTCCCAGACAACGACGCCGAGAGAGTGCGTCTGCATTACCATGGGCCTTCCCGGCCCTATGGGTCACATCAAAATCGTACTGCTGCAACTTTTCCAACCACCTTGCAATTTGGCCCTCCGGTTCCTTGAACCGAAGGAGCCATTGCAAGGAGGAATGGTCAGTTCGAACTGAAAATTTCCGTCCGTACGGGTACGGGTGGAAATGGTTCATGGCAGCCAGCATAGCCAATAACTCTTTGCGAGTAACACAATAATTTCGCTCGGGCCTACTTAAGGCCCAACTATAATAACCAATCACTCTATCCACGCCCTCCTGTGTCTGAGACAAAACTGCGCCCAATCCTTCCTGGCTCGCATCCGTGTCCAGGGTAAATGTCCCGTCACTAGTGGGGTAAGCTAGAAGGGGTGCGGATGTTAGACACCCCTTCAATTTTTGGAAGGCCTCGTGGCACTCCCGTGTCCAATTAAATCGCGTCCCCTTCTCCGTAAGCCGGTGGAGGGGACGGGCCAACTCCGCAAATTTCGCCACAAAACGCCGGTAGTAGGAGCAGAGTCCCAAAAATCCCCGCACCTCTTTGATGGTACGTGGTGCGGGCCACTTCTCCACCGCTTTAATTTTGTCTGGGTCCGTTTTTACCCCCCGATTATTGCAGTGTTCTTTTCCACTTGGTCCACGAGTTCCTTTTGCCCCACTGTCAGCTGTTCTACTCCCCACGTCAGACCCTCTATTCCCCCCTGTAACCTAGCCGTATTATTCCTCACCTCTTTCTCCATACGCTTCTCACCTCGCTTTACCTCCTCGCGTACCCCCGAGACCTCCTCGCTTAACCTCCTCGCGTATCCCCGAGACCTCCTCGCTTACACCTCGTCGTATCTCCTCCTTCATCTCCTCCATCTCCTCCATCTCTTTTGTAGATGCCACCCTCATCTGTCCCAATTCATCCCTCTGAGCATCCAATTTACCTTCTCACCCGATTTTCACCTCCTCTATCTGGTTCCCCATCCGTTTGATTTCCCGGGCGGATTGCTCCCCTACTTCCCGCAATTTGTCGCCCATTGTGTTTTCTAACCCCCTTAACCCATTTTTCACCCCCTCTATCTGATTCTCCTTGGCAGCCATTCTATTTTCCACCCCTGTTAACCCATTTTTCACCCCTTTTATCCCGTTGTCTAACACCTCAAATTTACTGTCCAACCCCTTAAAATTATTGTCTATCTTCCCAATTTGGGCACTGGTACCCCTCGCTTCGTCCCTCATTGCCCCCATTTGGTCCCCCATCCTATCCATTTTTGCATTCAGTTGGGTCAAGAATAATCTGAGGTCAAACCCGGTTTGCCCAGCGTCCCCAGCCGCCACCGCGGGCTCACCCTCCGCGGCGCCGCCATTTTGGGGCCCTCCAACCACGTGCGTGAGGGCGCCATTTTGCGCGCCTGAAACCTCCTCAACCACCTCCTCATTGTTCTCCTCCATTTCCTCCCTCTGATCCTGGGTTACCCCTAACCCCTCTTCTAGCTCCCCCACCGGCATCCCGTCGCCTTGACCAGCCATGGCGCGACTTTCAAATTTATGATTTAAAAAACTAAATCTTGGCCGCTCCAAATTTTGACCAAATCTTTTCTAGATTTTTTTTAAAATTTGGTTCGGGCCTCGTATCTCACTCCCTTGGAGGCGTGGGTTCGAATCCCACTCCTGACACCAATTGTTACGGACCGCGGATAAGGATGTTGATTTGCCGAGCGGATGGCACCGCGGCCGAACAGTTACCCCGACTAACCCGATTCCCGAACGTTGGCCGGATCGCGCCACAGATATTCAATATGGAAAAGACAAAAGCGACACGGATGGGAAGAAGAAGAAGAAGACAAAAATAGGGAATACGAATATAATTTATTTACTATTTACAACCAAAAGTAACCAAGGAAGAAGGAAAGATAAGAAAATAATTTACAGAAGATATTAGAGACACAGTGCAACGCTAGCTTACCTTCAGTCTTAATTAACCCAGGGACAGAACAAACAAGGACAGACTCACGTGGGGAATGATGATAGGAATCGCAGGAGGTGGATGGCTGGAGGGAGGGGGAGGAAGGTTCAGCTGGACCCGCAGCACGGTCGGGTCGGGGATTAGCAGCCGCCGCCCTTTATCGATCAGCTCGTTTAACAGCCGCCGTTCCTTCGCGGCCCTGCTCAAGAACTGCCGTCAAGGCCCCACGCTGCTGTGGCTGAAGCTGCTGTTGTTGCTGCTGTGGCTGCTGCTGTTGTTGCTGCTGTGGCTGCTGCTGTGTGGACGTCGCGTGCTTTTTCCAGGACTCATCTGAGGTGGGGGCGTCTTCTGCGGGTTATATATGCCACGCCCCTGAACCTTCGCGAACCTCCTTGATGTTTCTCCCCACACCCTCTCCAAGTCCAACCCCTGGTTCATGGTTGGTTGAGTGGGGCTGACTCACTCCTCCCCTCTATGACAAGGTGGAGACACGCCTTTCTTCCCCGACCCGAGCACATGTTCAATGGTGGTTTTGGGGCGAAATCAACAACCACAGCTGTAGCAAACCTGGCAAACTGCCCAGTGCAGTTGGCAATGGAGGCTTGGAGGGGATGTAGCTGGCAATTGAGGCTTTGGGAGTGGGAATGGGGAATGAAGGGGAATCTATCTTATTTCACTTGGTGCAATGGAGTGTCATCTTAATGGAAGACAAGGCCTTACCCTAATACACATAATAAGGAAATAAGCTACTGAACAGGGATATTAGGGTGTCCTTCATGTATGCTTTATGGAACTAACTACGGGAACGCCCTTTTTTTTCCTTTTCTTTTTTTTGTATACAAGATCGAGGCTTCTGAAAGAGCGAACATTTATCACACAGAAAGACAAACCGACAAACCAACACATAACTGACAAACCGACACATAGAACAAATAACATCGGGAGCGGTAGACAAGATGGGGAGAGAGGGGGAAGGACACAAACACAACATTTTAGAGCAGGAACCGAGAGACATGGAGACATCGAGAGATCTGTGGGAGGGAGAGGGCTTTGGGGGGGAGGCATGGGAAAGGGGGTGGGAGAGGCATAAAACATATGGACACTGCCAGGACTACCAGGAAAGAAGTTGGAATTACAAACAAGGTGGATCTGGGGTGAATTAGTGGGGGTAGAAAAGATCAAGGTTTTGGATGGGGGAAGATAAGAGATGGTGGTGAACAGCTGTTTTAAAGACCTGGAGGGAGGAGTGGGATTGAAGGGAGTGTGGGAGTTTGTTCCAGAGGCGGGAGAAAAGAGGAATGAAGGAGTGAAGGTGAGCAGAGAGCCGAGATTTCGGCAGTTTAACCATCAGAGGCTTGCTGGCAGATCTTGTGCGACCTGTAGGAATATTTGGGGGACAGAGCACAGAGAGAGCTGGGGGAGCAAGGCCGGAGAGGAGTCGGTAGAAGACGGAAAGACCACCAACCTGCCTGCGGTGAGTGAGTGAGAGGCCCTTGGAGTTAGCTTCATCACGGGAGATTCCAATGATTCTGAATGCTTTGCTTTCAACAGCGTGAAGACGAGCTAGGTGTGAGGCAGGAGCACCAGCCCAGAGGGGAGAGCAGTATTCCATTGAGCTGCGGATGAAAGCCTTGTACGTGGTGAGGAGCTCAGGTGTGCCAAGGAAGGACTTCGCACGACGGAGGATGCCCAGTCGGCGACTGGCTTTGCAGGCCAGCTTGGAAATGTGGTTTTCCCAAGAAAGATCATGGCAGATAGTGAGACCCAAAAGCTTCAGCGACAGAACTTCTTGGAGAGGATTGTTGAGAAAGTAGATGGGAGGGTTGTCCAGTCGATCTTTTCGGAGAGACATCGTAAGAGTGTGAGATTTGTCAGGATTGAAAGACATGTTCCACTTGTTTGACCAGTCTGTGATTTTGTCCAGGTCTTCAGAGAGTGAGGAGGCTGCAGACTGCCGATCTGAGGGAAGAGGAATGGAGCGGCAGAGAGTGGAGTCATCAGCAAAGAGATAGAGAGGATTTTCCAGAGAGTCGGAGAGATCATTGATAAAGACCAGAAAAAGCACAGGGCCCAGCACACTGCCTTGGGGAACTCCAGCCTGAACAGGAAGGGGAGATGAGAGAAATCCATTCAGGGCCACACGTTGACTACGACCAGAGAGGAAGTCCGCAAACCATGCATGGAGATTTCCATGGATACCATAGGAGTAGAGTTTGGTGAGCAGAGCTGGGTGCCAGACCGTATCGAAGGCACGTGATATGTCGAGGGAGACAGCTCTGATTTCCTGTTTGGCATTGAGGACCTCCATCCATTGTTGAGACAGGAGAAGCAGCATGTCCAGAGTAGAGTGACCTGGTCTGAATCCAAATTGATGATCAGAGATCAAGCCATTGGAGAAGAGGAAAGATTTCATATCCGAAGCAATGATGGATTCCATGACTTTGCTGATAATTGGGAGCAGGCTGATTGGTCTGTAGTTAAAAGGATCTGTTTTTGCACCTTTTTTGTGTAAAGCGGTAATGTTTGCTGATTTCCAGGATGCTGGCAGATGACCTTGAGCAAAAGATAGGGTGAAAAGAACAGAGAGAGGGTGAGATAGAGCGGCAGAGCAGGATTTTAGGACCTGTGGGCTGATGCCGTCTGGTCCAGTTGCAGAATCAGAGTCGAGGTTAGACAAAAACTCCTCCACCTTGTCAGGAGAGAAGGACACAGAGTCCAGGAGCAGTTGGGTTCGACTGGGAAAGGTGGGAACAGAGAGAGATGGGTTTGGGACTAAAGTTTTTGAGGCAAACACAGAGTTGAGGCATTCGGCTTTGTCACGTGCGATGTCAACTGTGTGGCCATTTGAGGTAAGGGAGGGGATGGAGGGGGAACAAACACCAGAAACGGATTTGACCAGACGCCACCAGGATTTGGAGGAAGGAGACAGGTTTGAGAGTTCGTTCTTGAGTGAGGAGAGATGGTGCTTCCTGGCACTCCTGAGGGTAGACACACACTTGTTCCGAGCTTGGTGGAAGGAACTGAGATTGCCTTCAGTTGGATTAGCCTTCCAAGAGGCAAAGGCAAGTTGTTTCAGGGCAACTGCCTCACCACAAGATTCGGTGTACCATGGACGGGAGGAAGGGTAAGACAACTGAAGACGAGATGGGATAAATCTGTGCATGAGAGAGATCAGTTTGCTTTGGAAGAATTCCCAGGAAGAATTGATGTCAGAGGCAGTGGAGATGGGAGACCAATCCAGACGATTGATGGCTGCTTGAAGCCCGTCCCAGTCGGCCTGAGTGAAATGCCAGACTCTTCGACGCTGAGGAGGCTCTCTGAGAATGGCGAGAGAGATGTCCACTTTGACAAGCACATGATCAGAAGAACCGATTGGAGCAGAAGAAGAGCAGCAGACATTAGCAGGGAAGTTTGTCATAACCAAATCTAGAAGAGAAGAAACTCCATTGGCTGAGATCCGGGTCGGGAAATTGACAGATTGTGTCAATCCCAGTGAGTCACAGAAGTCCTTTGCTGAGGTTCCATGACTGGTGAGAGAGGAACCCACACCCAACCAGGTGGCATGATGACAGTTGAAGTCACCACATATGAGGAAGAGATAGTTGGGATGAGTGGATAGAAGTTGGTCCATGTTGTCAGAGAGTGAAATGTAAATTGAGTCATCACTGTTTGGGGGACGGTACAGAACACATATGAACAAAAGGTGGGAGCGGAGAGGAACCCGTAGCCAGAGGTACTCCTGGGGGTGAGGAGGAGAGAGGGCAGTGCAAGGAGAATGAGGAAGAGAGCTTTTGATAAAGATAGCCACCCCACCACCAGGACGAGGCTCAGGTCTATCATACCGGAAGAGGGAGTAACCAGGAAGAGATATTGAGGAATCAGAGACATCTTGAAGGAGGAAAGTCTCTGTTAAGCAGATCAAGTCTGGATTGTCAGAAGCAACCTGTATGGAGAGATCAGTCAGGTTTGAGCGAAGGCCCCGGATGTTTGAGGTCCATACCGTTAAAGAAGAGAGAGGGGGAGCATCGGGTACAGGACAGGGGAGGGGAGGAGTAGGGTAAGATGAAGGATGAGAGGGGGAGGTAGGGAGAGCAGTTGATAGTGTGTCAGAGATTACAGAAGAGTTCCAAAAAAGGGAAGGATGAGGAGGATGAAAGGTTTGGTGGTGAAGGGATGAGGCAGAGTGAGGGGTTGTTTGAGGGGGGGCATGGGACAGTAGAAGGTTGGGGGGGGTGGAGGCATGAGATAGAAGGGAGACGAGGTGGGGAGGAGGCAACTTTGAGGAGGGGGGAGGAGGGAGAATTTGAGAGGAATGGTATGGGGGGAGATTTGAATGGGAGGGGTTGGGGGGGAGTTTTGAAGGGGAGGAGTGAGGGGGGAGTTTAGGAGGGGAAGGGCAAGGGGTGAGTTCAGGAGTGGAAGGGCAAGGGGGGAGTTCAGGAGTGGAGGGGCAAGGGGGGGGGATTTGGAGGGGAGGGGCAAGGGAGGAGTTTATGAGGGGAAGGGCAAGGGGGGAGTTCAGGAGTGGAGGGGCAAGGGGGGGGATTTGGAGGGGAGGGGCAAGGGGGGAGTTCAGGAGTGGAGGGGCAAGGGGGGAGTTTAAGAGTGGAGGGGAAAGGGGGTAGTTTAGGAGTGTAGGTGCAAGGGGGGGGGATTTGGAGGGGAGGGGCAAGAGGGGAGTTTAGAAAGTGGATGATTAATGAAAGACGAACATTGATAACAAATTGGGTTTGTTGTGATTTTCAAGTTAGCAATCCGATTCAGAACGATGGAGGAGGGATGGAATGAATGTGAATTTAGACCATGTAGTGAGGGAGACGTATAAGATATTGAATTTCATTTTTTTGACGTGGAATGAGTTGGAGAGGAAATTGAGAAAAGCCTTTTAAATAGGAAGAAAAACAGCGTGTTGTAATATACCACTGAATAAACCACTGAAGGGGAAAGGGTAAACATATTTAAAATAATATTTAAACAGAACCGTGAACAATCTTATATGCACAAAATACCAACGGGGGGAGGGCCGAGAGGGACCACCACGAGTCACGTGAACAGGGCAAAAGGTGGATGGCAAGGAGATAATGGGGGCGGGGCGAAAAGCACCGCGATACACCTGGACAGAAAGTACAGGATGAGACAACGGCACACGTGGAGAAAGGAAAAATAAGTGTTTTTTTTTTTTGTTTTTTTTTTTGGGGGGGGGGGGTGGTGGGGTGGGGTGGGGTGGGGATTTAAAACGTTAGACAGAGAGTATTACGTTCGGTGTCGAAGGGAAAAACTGAGAGCCAAGCAAAACACGATGTAGGGGACTTAAGTTAACAAACACCGACAGGGGTACAAGGCCGCACACGAGGCGCAGAACAGGATTAATTAATTACGAGTTACAGGAAATTCAAACCAAAACTAACTATAAACAAACAATAAAGCATGGACGATAAAGTATGGACCTTTGACCTTTATACAACCACAAACGGAGGGAGGAGGGGCGATATTTTCAACAACCTTTTACAACAACAATAAAAAAACAAACCGTTCTCATATCCACAACAATATATATATATATATATAATTATATATATAGATAGATGTATATATATATATATATATATATATATATATATATATATATATATATATATGTATATATATATATATATATATATATATATATATATATATATATATATATATATATATATATTGCCTTCAGAAAGTATTCACACCCTTTGACTTTTTTTACATTTTGTTGTGTTGCAGCGTTAATTTAAAATACATAAAATGGATTCATAAATACCATATAACGTCAGTGTAATTTTTTTTTTTTAGAAATTTTAACAGAATAATTACAAATGAAAAGCTGAAATGTCTTGAGTGAATAAGTATTGTTATGTCGGTGGGGTAGAGCAATATCTAGTCAGGTAGATCTGAATTGGTAACACGCTTCATCTGTCGTGATAAGGAATCTGCCCTGTAATAAGTTCTGTGGGTTTAGTCCGGTTTGTCTGTTAAGGAGTATACCTGTGAACATACCAGGATGTTTGTGTGCTAGGTAGTTGTAGGGATTAAAGATAACAGCCCTTGTGTGTCACATCTGGTAATCAAACCTTTGTCCCTTATGGCAACGCACACCTGTAAACACTTAGATAGGCCCTTTTGCGCACACAGTAATTAAATCCCCTTCCCTTACAACGACTTTGGAAGAAGACAGGCAGAAAATCAGATCGGGGCACCGCTCGGGGGCTGCCGCCGGCTACACCTCCAGCTGGCCTCGCAACCAGCCTCGTGGCAAGGCCGGGAGCCACGCGCAGGAGGACTGTTGACTGGGCAGGGAGGGGGACTAGCAATACCACCAGCGGGAGGGACTCGGCCAATGGGGGGGGGGGGGGGGGCGCCGAGACCGACGTCACAGGCCAGGCCATAAAAGGGCGCGCTGCACAACATTTTCAGCAGCTCTCTTGTGTTTTCATAGCGTGCAGTTGCAAATGCTCTCCTTTGGCCCTCTCTCCCCTTTTGCCTTTCTTCTTTGCTGGTCTCTTGGCGCTGTACGACATCTGTTGGTCCATGCGCTTCTCTTCATCGGGCTGACGGTTCGCTCGTGGTGCTTGGAGCGAGGCTCGGTGCTGTGAACGGGCGGGACCTCGTGTGCGAACGGAGAGGGCGTTGGCTCAGGCCTCGCGAAGCGTGCGAGGCGGACGGAGGTTTTCTCCGCACCGGAGTTTGGAGCACCATTGGACGATACACTGCAAGACAACGGACAGATAAGACTGCATCCCACATTCACAATTACACGACGATTTATTTTGTTCATTCATCCCTGTGTTGGCTTAGCGGCTAGGCAGCCAGCTTAGGATCCTAGGATCCTGGGTTCGAATCCCGGTCGATCGCTGAATTAACGCCAGGGGGGTTGACTCAGCCTGTCATCCTTCCGAGGTCGGCAAATTGAGTACCAGTTCACTGGTAATTCCCTGTTTGTCGTAAAAAGGCAACAAAAAGGTTTGGCGGCAGGAAGGGCATCCGGCCGTAAAACATTGCTTCAAAAAGGGGACCAAAAAACAACAACAACCACGGTCCCCGAAAAAGGCCAACCCCCGCTTTGCGGGGGAAAATGGCCTCTAAAGGTGGGGTTTTTTTTTTTTATCCCTGTGTCCTGTTGTTGATTCTGGTGTGTGGGATCCCAATATAGGCCCATTATTTTATTACCGTCGCGTTCCTTGTTATCGGGTTCGTTAATAAATCATTATTTTTGTACATTCTAAGTCGGTGTCGAGTTCATTAATTTCCCTGCAGGATTGAAGCTGCCGTCGGTTCGCTGAAGGTAAGCGCTTTTACCACAGCTTCCACTTCCCTTCTTCTTCCTGTGCTACATAAGCAAAATCCGTGTTTGGTCGTCACCTCAAGTAAGTCTGTTTTGGTCCATCCGCGGTTTTAGGTGTTAACCGGAGGGATCCGCGCGACAGTATTCAACCCCTTTGCTATGGCAATCCAAATTGAGCTCAGGTGCATCCAATTTCCTTTGATCATCCTTGAGATGTCTGGTGTTGGGCTAGCGGCTAGGGTGTCAGCTTAGGATCCTAGGATCCTGGGTTCGAATCCCGGTCGATCGCTGAAGTAACGCCAGGGGGGTTGACTCAGCCTGTCATCCTTCCGAGGTCGGCTAATTGAGGACCAGTTCACTGGTAATTCCCTGTTTGTCGTTAAAGGCGGCAAAAAGGGTTGGCGTCAGGAAGGGCATCCGGCCGTAAAACATTGCTTCAAAAAGGGGACCGAAAAAACAACAACAACCACGGTTCCCGAAAAAAGGCCAACCCCCGCTTGCGGGGAAAAATGGCCTCTAAAGGTGGTTTTTATCCTTGAGATGTCTCTACAACTTGACTGGAGTCTACCTGTGGCCAATTCAATTGATTGGACATGATTTGGATATAAATGTGAGGAGACATACATCTGGGGAAGGGTATAAAACAATTTCTGGAGTGTTCAAAGTTCCCACGAGCACAGTGAGCTCCATCATTACCCTTGCCAGAGAAGAGGGTATTGCATTTCAGTCCATTTGTCTGTCTCCCTATTTGTCCGCATAGAATAAATATTGTTACTTTTATGGGGGTAGATAAAAGGATCCCATAGGGAAGGTAGGATTGTATAATTTGTAGCATGGACTGGACGCGTAGGAGAAATCTTGATGTACTTAAGTTGTGAAACTAGCTTAAGATTGTGTCTTCACACGATGGGTGAAGTTCTGCTAATTAGTGTAGGGATTAAGGCTAATTTTCCCCAGTTCATGATATTGCTGACAAGGCCGGCCATGAGAACCCTCCATTAAACAACAACAACTGCCGACAGAACCCAGGCAGAACAGATCGGACTAAGCCCTGCCCAAAGGACCTAATAAGGAAACAGGCCGCACCCTTGAGGGACATGATTGGCCCAGAGGTTGTGGACGGGGTGTTCAGGGACGGCTCTCGAAGATGAAGAAGAGCACATCTATCTCTCTCTGCTGTTTTTTGCACGAACAAGAAGGCATGCCATCTTGTAGATCTCAGCTGGTTGAGTTGGTGCACATTCTTTCAGAGCAAGGAGCTCTTGGCTGCGTTGGCTGCGGTTGAGGAGGTTTTGGTGACTGCTGGGCTCGTGGTGGGCTGGGGTCCGCGTTGTGCTTCCCCAGACGGCAGAGGGACACGAAAGAGAACCATCTTGACAACTTTCCTCATGACCCTTGGTGACTTAGGCACCATCTTGGGTGCTCATTGAGTGGGAGGCCCTGAGCCTCATCACCAACACTCGCTTCAAAAAGGGCCACTTGAGACTAAAGCTAACTGCACTACAAAAAGGGATTTTATTTTATCATTTCCCTTGTCTGTTTTTGAGGCCGTATGTGGAGTTACCTCAGTTGGAAATTAGTTTACCTCAGCATTCATTTTGTTCTTTGGATTATTTTCATTAAATTCATATTTGTTGAATTTACTTGTGTTTGCATGTTTTGTGGTTTCGGTATAAACCCACGTGTTCCGTTAAAGTAAATGCCTCGCATCCTTCAATCCCACGTGCGCAATCACTGCTGTTTCTGGCTGGCGCCTCGGGAGTACGACTGTTTCGGCTATCTGTCGCCGGTAATCTTAATCGCCGACGACGTGACAATATGATTTTCTCTGCAACTGTTGGTCCGATTGACAGGAAATTTTCACCATAGGTGCAGCGCCACCTGTATAATTTTTAAATGATAATTATGACGTCATATGTCACGTGGTATGGGCGCCATCTTGGGAAAACCGAAAAAACTTGCACCTCAATATCAACGAAAGCGCTGAATAGAAAAAATGGAGACATGGCTCATTGTAAAGAACTCTCCATGGGGAATAAAATATGTTGATGATGTCATAGGTGCCTCTATTATGACATCATAATTCGACAAGTACAAAACATCATCCGATGAAGATGAAATTATATGAGCATCTAGGGATAAATTGGTGGAGAAAGAAAATGTCATCAGTCACGTGGTTTGGCTGCTGTATTTCTTTTAACACAAAAGCCTTAAAACCCACCATAAACACGTCCTGGTGAGGGTCTGCAATCTCTGATTGCTCTTTCTTTTTAGGAAATGGAAAGATATGAAACTACCCAGACACTTCCTAGAGCTGACCATCCAACCAAACTGAGCAACCAGGCAAGATGGACCTTGGTCAGTGAGGTGACCAATAACGCAATGACCACTCTGACAGAACTACAGCGTTACTTGGTTGAAATGGGAGAACATACCAGAAGGACAACAGTATCTGCAGCACTTCACAAATCTCGGCTTTATAGGAGAATGGCCTGATGGAAACCAGTCCTGAGAAAAAGGCACAGACAGCACGCCTGGAGTTTGCAAAAAGGCACGTGAAGGACTTAGAGCATGAGGGAAACTAGAGCAATGCGACTGCGTCGCCAATATGCCTCCGCTTCGTCTCTTCCTGTGACAACGGGTAGTTGTCTTCGTTGACTGTCCTACAATAAACACGTTTGATTTAAATCCCTTCAGCTGTTTTCAAGTATCACATTTTTAGCAGACATGATAGGTTTCACATCGATCGGTGAAGCGGTTTTGGAGATTTTTTTTTTTTTTTTTGAAATGCTGGTATCGGCTTTCAAGCTAATATGGCTGCCACGTGACATATGGCATCAAACTGTACACTCTGTATATGTATGGGTGGGGGGTCATGTTTGTGAAGTTGCGTGTTTATCAGATAAGGTTTGTTTTTTCTATCCAAGATGGCCAAAACCACGTGACCTACGATGTCATCATTTTCTAAATAAATGCAGCAATGGAGTTAGATGACATTTGTAAGGTTTCGCCTCAATAGGGTTCTGGGATATAATTATTTAATATTGTCCTTCAATCCAATATGGCTGCCACACCATGTGACCGATGACGTTTTCGTAATCAACTTTTAATCGCCATGCTTAGTCGATAACACACAAAGTTTCGAGTCAATCGCATTGGTGGTTTGGTGGGATGTTTTTCCTTTTTAAGGTTTTAGGTTAAACCCAATTTGGCTGCCAAACCAGGTGACCTATTATGTCGTAAATTTTATATTTCAAGCCAAATGGGTCATAGATCATGTGCATGCACTTTCAGATTTTTGGGATAAGCCATTCGATTAAAACATTTATGGCTGGTATACCACTTCACCAGTCATCATTATTATATCCCTCCCCCTCCCCCCCCCCCCCCCCCCCAATCGGAGTACTTGACAATGTGCCAAGTTTCAAATTTTTCCATTCAGTAGTTTCCGAGAAATATATTTACTATTTGCATTTCATCCAAGATGGCTGCCATACTACGTGACTTGTGACATCGCTTTTGCTATAACATTTTACATGGGTGTTGCTCTACCCTGAAAGTTTCTTCTCAGTCAGACATGTGGTTGCTAAGAATAACGAGGTTTAGCACGGACGGATGGACAACCCGAAAACGTAATGCCTCCAGCCACCTTCGGGGGTGGAGACAGAGATTCTGTGGTCTGAAGAGATGAAAATTGACCTTTTGCCTGAATGCAAAGTGCTTCATCTGGGGAAAACTGAGCAAAGCTCATCACGGGCATAACACCATCCCTACCGTGAAGCATGGTGGTGGCAGCATCATGCTATGGGGATGCTTTTCAGCTGCAGGGACTGGGAGACTTGTAAACATAGAGAGAAGAATGAATGGAGCCACATACAGGCAAATCCTTGAGGAGAACCTGCCTCAGAGTGCACCAGACCTTGTACTGCGGCAAAGATTTACATTCCAACAGGACAACGACCCCAGTTACACAGCCAAAGCAACACTGGAATGTCTTCAGAACAAGAACATGAATGTCCTCGAGTGGCCAGCCAAAGCCCAGACTCTTGAATCCCATTGAGAATCTGTGGAAGACTCGAAGATTGCTGTTTATCGAAATCCAACTTGACAGAGCTTGAGCAAATCTATTCTGGATTCTGGATGAAGCTGATTCTGAGGGCCTTTCTCTCTCACCACAGGTTGGTGGTCTTTCCGTCTTCTACCGACTCCTCTCCGGCCTTGCTCCCCCAGCTCTCTCTGGGCTCTGTCCCCCAAATATTCCTGCAGGTCGCACAAGATCTGCCGGCAACCCTCTTATGGTGAAACTGCCAAAATCGACACTCTCTGCTCACCTTCACTCTTTCATTCCTCTTTTCTCCCGCCTCTGGAACAAATTCCCACACTCTCTTCAATCCCACTCCTCCCTCCAGGTCTTTAATACAGCTGTTCACCACCATCTCATATCTTCCCCCATCCAAAACCTTGATCATTTCTACCCCCGTTAAAACACCCCAAATCCGCCTCTTTAAATCCCCAACTTCTTTTCTGAAATTCCTAGTAGTGTTCATTTGCTTTATACCGTGTACCCCTCCCTCCTCCCCCAGCCCTTCCCCTTCCACAGATCTACCGACGTCCTTGTTCTCCACTGTTGTTGTGCTTGTGTGCTTCCCTCTCTCCCCTCTTGTCTCCCACTCCCTTCATTGCATGTTGTATGTGTCTGTGCATGTTTTCATGTTCAATGTGTTAGCTCTTACACGAGCCTCGATTCTGTATACAAAAAAAAAAAAATCTTCAAGGAAGAATGGGAGAAACTCCCCAAATTCGGATGTGCGAAGCTGATGCAGACATACCGTACCCAAGAAGACTCAAAGGTGTAATCGCTGCCAAACACGCTTTTACGAAGTATTGACTCAGGTGGTTGAATACCTGTATGTAAATTTGATATTCCTGTATTTCATTTTCAATTTTATTGTTAAAATGTAAGATTTAAAAAAAGACATTTCAGAAGACAAAACCTTTAAAATATCAACTCTCCCAGAATGGCTGGACAGGTCGACTGGAAACTTCACACACATTCCCCAAACCTTCGGGATGTCAGGGTGCTCACAAATAAATCATCGGTCACATGGTCTGGCAGCCATGTTGGATCAAAGGAAAATAAAGAAAATATTGTAGCGGCTGCCGCTGGGTTTTCACAATCGCCTTGCACCTATCAAGGACGCGGAGCGATCACCATGCCGGGCTCGTCCAGGACGCCCGGGCAGGCCCGCGCTCAACTTGCCAGGCCTCGGTCGGGACGCCCGGGCATGCCCGGGCAGGCTCGCCCTCAACTTGCCAGGCCGCAGCCAGGACGCTGGGCCACGCCCCCTGGCGCCGGGCCTGGGCAAACGCTCCGGGATAATTGGTATATATATTGCTGCCCGATAAACGGGACTTCAGTGTGCCTGAGTGTTTGATTTCATTAAAGCAACTCGGATGAATTCTAGCTTTTTGTCGCGTCCATTCTTCCGATCGACGTGGGAGCCCCAGCTCCTTCATTGGTGACCTATCGACATGGACACGGCAGTCGCCCTTAAACTGCCTACCTTCTGGGAGGCTCACGCGGCGGTTTGGTTCGCGCAGGCGGAGTCCCTGTTCGCCCTGCGAGGCGTCACGGCCGACGACACCCGCTTCCACCATGTGGTAGCTGCGCTCGGGTCGGCTACCGCGGCCCGCGCCCTGAGCCTCCTCGAAAGCCCGCCAGCCGCTGACAAATACGGCGCGATTAAGAAGCTGCTCCTCGATGCTTTCGCCCTCCCGTCGGCGGAACGCGCACGGCGCCTGCTCGAACTGCCTGAGTTCGGCGACACGCGCCCTTCCGAGCGAATGGACTACATGCTTTCACTGCTCGGCGAGCACTCTCCGGCATTCCTGTTCCGGGAGCTGTTCCTCCGTCAGCTGCCTAACCCGGTACGCCTCGCCCTGGCAAGCACGACGATCACAGATCCCCGGGCCCTTGCCAGAGAAGCCGACAAGATCTCCGCCGCAGGACAGCGCATCGCAGCGGCGACATGGGACCCACCGCCGTCCGACGCAACACCCATGGCGCCCGAGCACCCGGCACGGTCGACGGCCGAACTGCCGACGCAATTGGCGGCCGCTCTACCGAGCCGACCACCTCCAGCACGACGACCGAGGCCTCCACCTGACCAAGCGTGGTGTTACTATCATGCCAGGTTCGGAAAGAAGGCCCGGACATGCCGACCCCCGTGCACCTTCGGCAGGCCGGGAAACGGCCGGGCCGGCGTTCATTACCAGCCATGAGCGCCGGCCACACGGGCAACTTACTGTTCATCACGGATAAAGCGTCCGGACGGCGCTTCCTGTGCGACACCGGCGCCCAACTGAGCGTCATACCCGCCTCCGACCAGGACAGGCAATCCGCGGTTTGCGGCCCCTCCTTGGTTGCGGCCAACGGATCGACTATCCGCACCTTCGGCCCGCGCAACGTCACCCTCTGCTTCGGCGGCCAACGCTTTGCTTGGACGTTTGTAACCGCCAACGTGCCCATGGCTCTGCTAGGCGCCGACTTCCTCTGCGCACACGGACTGCTGGTGGACGTCCAACGGCGTCGTTTAATCAACGCTGAAACCTTCAGCTCCCTGGTATGCACATTGAGCAGCTCCGCGCCGACCGAGCTGGCATGCACCGTCCCGGCGGCGAACGAGTTTGCTCGCCTGCTCACGGAGTTCCCGGCCCTCACGCGGCCGACGTTTTCGGCCGTCGCAGTACGGCATGGGATCGAGCACCACATACCAACCACGGGCCCGCCGGTCTACGCCAGGGCCCGCCGCCTCGACCCAGCCAAGCTCGCCGTAGCGAAGGCCGAATTCGACGCGTTGGAGCACCTCGGCATCGTGCGGCGCTCCGATAGCGCGTGGGCCTCGCCACTGCACATCGTGCCAAAGCCGGGGGGTGGATGGCGCCCGTGTGGCGACTACCGCCGTCTCAATGACGCTACCACCCCCGACAGGTACCTGATCCCGCATATCCAAGACTTCTCCGCCCGTCTGGCGGGACGGGTCATTTTTTCGAAAATTGATCTCATACGGGGATATCACCAGGTACCTGTCAGGGCGGCCGACGTCCCTAAAACGGCAGTCATCACGCCGTTCGGCTTATTCGAATTCTTGCGGATGCCGTTTGGTCTCAAGAACGCGGCTCAGGCGTTCCAGCGCTTGATGGACGGCGTGCTGCGTGACCTGCCGTTCCTTTTCGTTTACCTGGACGACATCCTCGTCGCCAGCACGTCCCGGGCCGAGCACCTCCTCCACCTCCGAACACTGTTCGGGCGCCTCAGCGAGCACGGCCTCATCGTCAACCCGGCCAAATGCCACTTCGGCACGACGGCCGTTGATTTTTTGGGCCACCACATCACCAAGAACGGGGCCGTGCCGCTGCCAACCAAGGTCGAGGCCATCACCACGTTCCCGCGTCCCCGCACCATAAAGGCCCTGCAGGAATTCCTGGGAATGGTGAATTTTTATCACCGCTTCGTGCCCCGCGCTGCTCAACTCATGCGGCCCCTCTACGAAGCCCTCCGGGGCAAGCCGGCCAAGCACGACATCGCCTGGTCCGCAGCAATGGATGCGGCCTTCCAACCCTCAAAGCGGGCCCTCGCCGACGCAACACTGCTCGCTCACCCGGAGCTCAACGCTCCCATCGCCCTCACCACGGATGCCTCCGACTACGCGGTGGGCGCCGTACATGAGCAATGGGTGAACGGGGTTTGGCAGCCACTCGCTTTTTTCAGCCGGCAGCTCCGGCCGAACGAGCTCAAATACAGCACGTTTGACCGGGAGCTCCTCGGTCTACACCTGGCCGTCCGCCATTTCCGCCACCTCCTGGAGGGCCGACCTTTCACGGCGTTCGTCGACCACAAGCCATTGGTTTACGCCATGGCCAAGGTCACGGAGCCATGGTCGGCCCGCCAACAGCGCCACCTCTCCGCCGTGTCGGAGTTTACCACGGACATCCGGCACGTCGCCGGCAAAAACAACGCCGTGGCCGACTGTCTTTCCCGGGCCAGCGCGAACGCGGTCCACCTGGCGTGGATTTTGCGCTTATGGCGGCGGACCAAACCACCGACACCACGGTGCAAGCCCTCCGGGCGGCGGACACGGGCCTCCGCCTGGCCGACATCCCCTGCGCGGACACTGTCCTGCTCTGCGACGTCTCCCAAGGCCAGCCTCGCCCCATCGTGCCCGTCACCTGGCAACGCCGCATCTTCGCCTCCCTCCACGGCCTTTCCCACCCGGGCCGGAAAGCTTCCCAGAAGCTGGTGTCGGCGCGTTTCGTCTGGCACGGCCTTCGTCGGGACGTCCGCGATTGGACCAGCACCTGCACGGCCTGCCAACGGGCCAAGGTCCACCGACACACCCAGGCCCCGCTGGCACCTTTCACCGTGCCCAAACGACGTTTCGACCACGTCAACGTGGATCTGGTGGGCCCCCTCCCCCCGTCACGGGGGTTCACACACCTGCTCACCATGGTGGACAGGACCACCAGGTGGCCGGAGGCCGTTCCCCTCGTCTCCACCACCACCGCCGACGTGGCGCAGGCTTTCATCGCCACCTGGGTCGCCCGCTTCGGCGCACCGGCGGACATCTCGTCAGACCGCGGACCACAGTTCACCTCCGAGCTGTGGGGCGCGGTCGCCCGCAACCTGGGGGTCAAGCTCCACCGTACTACGGCCTACCACCCCCAAGCAAACGGGTTGTGCGAGCGATTCCACCGCTCCATGAAGGCCGCGCTCATGGCCGGCCTTCAAGACGGCGGTTGGGCCGACCGGCTGCCGTGGGTCCTTTTGGGCCTTCGCACGGCCCCCAAGGAGGACCTCCAGGCATCCACCGCCGAGCTTGTCTATGGCCAGGCGCTACGCGTCCCGGGCGAATTCGTGCCCGACGCTACCAGTCCCTGGTCCGCAGCTCACCAGCGCTCGGACCTCCAGGAGGCCGCCCGACGGTTTGCCCCCGTGCCAACATCCCGCCACGGTGACCCCCAGTCCTACGTCCCCCCAGCACTCCGCACAGCGGAGTATGTTTTTGTGCGTCACGACGCACATCGGTGGCCACTCCAGCCGCCGTACGACGGGCCCTTCCGGGTGCTGCGACGGGACGACAAGTCGTTCGTCATCGACATCGGCGGCAGGTCGGACCGGATTGCGGTGGACCGCCTCAAGCCGGCGCACGTGGACGTCGACCACCCACCACGGGTGGCCCTTCCGCCGCGGCGAGGCCGCCCCCCGTCCACGGTGCCCCCCACTCGACCGCCCACCACCTCACCGGACCCCCTCCCACGACCCGCCAGGGGTCGCTTTGGCCGGGTCATCAGGACCCCCCTCAAATTGACCCTGCCGGTGCAAGTCGATTCTGGGGGGACGTGTGTAGCGGCTACCGCTGGGTTTTCACAATCGCCTTGCACCTATCAAGGACGCGGAGCGATCACCATGCCGGGCTCGTCCAGGACGCCCGGGCAGGCCCGCGCTCAACTTGCCAGGCCTCGGTCGGGACGCCCGGGCAGGCTCGCCCTCAACTTGCCAGGCCGCAGCCAGGACGCTGGGCCACGCCCCCTGGCGCCGGGCCTGGGCAAACGCTCCGGGATAATTGGTATATATATTGCTGCCCGATAAACGGGACTTCAGTGTGCCTGAGTGTTTGATTTCATTAAAGCAACTCGGATGAATTCTAGCTTTTTGTCGCGTCCATTCTTCCGATCGACGTGGGAGCCCCAGCTCCTTCAATATTATTTCTCTGAAACAGCCAAAGCTATTGGAGTCAAACTATACAAGAATGATTTTATTTGTCAAGGGGAATATATGTTTCAAATGTCAACTGTGATCGGTCACATGGTCTGGCAGCCATTTTTTATTGTTTGAGGAAGAAACTACAATATTATCTTCAGCCTTGTGACTGTTAATTACGTACTGCTTGAACTCAATGGCATCCTGTCTATTAATTACATACTATTGGAATGTACCTTTCGACCTTTTAGACTGTTGAGACCCTTGAAGACCCTTAAAGATCCCGAGGCCCCAAAAGACCATGAGGATCCCTCATATTTTTGTTGAGATACAGTATTTCAAATCCAATTCTGAATTCAGTTTTATAAAGGGGACGTCATGGGTCACATGTCAGATCAAAGCAGGGTTGTATCAAAGCGGGGCCGATTGGAACCCGGTCATATCTGCCCGTAGTTATAAAGTGGCCCATCATAGGTGACCCATCTTTTTTTGTCTACTTAGTAGAGGCTTGTAGAAGAGGTAGTACTTGTACACTGAACAGATCAGGACATAACAGGACAAAAGGAACAGCAGAAAGAGAGGGGGGGTGGGGGGGGCCACAAGCAGCAGAGCCGAAAGCCAAAACAGGGAAGGGTGGACAAAGAATGGGAGTGGGGAGGAATGGGGGGCAGGAGATAATGCAAGGGGTGCACAAGATGGATACCGAAGGAAACTCTCAGGAGGGAAAACTGAAAATTTGGAAGGAAGAGAGATTGGAGTGGGGTGGGATTAATGGAAGAATGAGATTAAAAGAATGGGAATGAAAGAAGAATGAGATTAAAGAGGATGTCGAATTTGGGTTCACAGGTGGGGAAAAAAATAGGTACATATGAGTGGAGGTGATGAGTGATCCAGGATTTATGTAGTTTCACCACAAGGGGATTGATGGTGGACCTCGTAAGCCCGACAGAAACATGGGAGGGAGAGGGTGAATAAAGCATGGAAAAAGCAGAGGGTGCAAGACCAGAAAGAAGGTGGTGGAGGCCAGAGACCACCGACTCGTCTGAGATGAAGTGATAGGCCCATTGGCACTGCTTCATTGTGAGAGATTCCAGTAATCTTGAATGTCTTGGTTTCCATGGTGTCAAGCTGAACAAGCAAGATGTGAGGCAGGGGAGCCAGGCCACAGGGGAGAGCAGTACTCCATCAAGCTGAGGATGAAAGCCTCAATTGTAGGTGGATGGGAGTTCAGGTGTGCCAAGGAAGAACTTTGTATGACGGAGGATTCCTGGCTTTGGAGGTCGACTTTGAAATGTGATTTGCCCATGAAAGATCACGGCTGATGTTGAAACCCAAAGGGTATGAATGACTGAACTTCCTCAAGAGGATTGCAAATGAAGTGGACAGGAGGGTTTGTGAGACGGTCCTTTTAGGGAGAGATCGTGAGAGTGTGATTTATCAGGATTGACAGACATGTTCCAAGTGTTTGACCATCTTATGGTTTTATCAAGGTCTGAAGAGAAGGAACGCTCAGACCTCCACCCCAATCAACAACATATCTCATGCAGGTCCCTTCCCTAGTTCCCTTAATTTCCCATCCATTCTGTCTCCGTTAAACATTCTGCTGCCATGTTGTCCGTCACTTTTTGAGTCATCTATTTATTTATTTATTTTGTATGCCAACTTGGCAAAAATTTTATTTACCTTTTGTCCTTCCTCTGCTCCTTCCCTTTATTTCATTCCCATATTCCGATGTTCTCCCAATCTCTGCCCACCTCCTTTCCTTCTGTCATCCTACATTCTCTTTTGTTTTCCTCAATTTAAATTTTCTCAATTTACTTCCTGCTTCAATTTAGACTACCTGCTGGTGCGTAGGCGAGATAGGGGGCACCTCTGGGACACAAAGGTGATCCCGGGGGAGGAGGCTGTTTCACAGCACCACTTGGTTGTCTGCGACATAAGGGTGAAAGGTGCGAGGAGAGCTCGGTGGGTGAAGTACCAACCGAGAATGAAGGTGTGGAGGTTTTAAGAGGTGACGGTAAGGGAGGCATTAAAAGAGAGGCTGAGTAGGGTCGAGGATGATGTGGTTGAGCTTGAAAGTGGTTGGATGTCAATGAAAGCTAGTCTGTTGGGAGCCGTTGGTGAGGTATGTGGATGGACAAAAGGACCACCGAGGCACTCGGAAACATGGTGGTGGGATGATGAAGTTGGAAAGAAGATTGACGAGAAGAGGAAGAAGTTCAAGGAGTGGCAGAAGGCGAAGGGGACGGGAGCAGAAACAGCAGAGCATGAAAGTTATAAGGCAGCCAGGAAGGCTGCAAAGAAAGAGGTAGCAAAGGTGCAGGAGACATGTGGGAAAATGTTCGGAGAACGCTTGGATTCGGAAGAGGGTCAGAGAGCGGTATTCAGGATTGCAAAGCAGATAGCGAAAGAGGTGTGATGTGATGGGGGTGAGTTGCTTGAAGGATGAAGTGGGACAAATCGTTGTGAACCCAGATGGAATTAAAGGAAGATGGAAGAGATATATGGAAATGCTGTTGAATACAGAGAATGAATGGGATGGCAACATAGAGAGTAACCCAGTTTTAGGACCGGCAGAGAAGATAACCAAGAAGGAAGTTGAGGAAGCGATAAAAGCAATGAAGAGTAGAAAAGCGGGAGGGCTGACGGGAGTTGTGGGAGATATGTTGAAGGCAGCAGGAAGTTGGGGTGTGAAGAGAATGACAGAGATCTGTAATCTGGTGGTGAAAGAAGGCCGCATTCCAGTGGATTTGGAACTGACTACCCTCGTCCTTCTATACAAGGGGAAAGGTGACCCTCTGGACGGTGGCTCGTATCGAGCGATAAAGTTATTGGAGCATGGAATGAAGGTATTGGAAAGGGTGTTGGAGAAGAGGATAAGGAAGGAAGTGAAGATTAACAAAATGCAGTTTGAATTTATGCCATGAAGAGGAACGACAGACGCGCTCTTTATTGTGAGGCAGTTGCAGGAGAAGTACATGGAGAAGAGGAAGAAGTTGTTTCTTGGGGTTATTGATCTGGAGAAAGCATTCGATAGGGTTCCACGTGAAGTAGTGACATGGGCATTGAGGAAGTTAGGAGTGGAGGAATGGTTGATCAGAGTAGTGATCGCAATGTACAAAAGAGCGCGCACAGCTGTAAGGACGAAGGACGGGAACAGTGGTGAGTTTGAGGTGAAGGTGGGAGTGCATCAGGGGTCGGTACTGAGTCCACTACTATTTGTAGCTGTGATGGAGGTGCTGGCTCGGAATGTAAAGGAGGGTTTACCGTGGGAGTTGTTGTATGCAGATGATCTGGTGTTGATTGCAGAAAGTATGGATGGACTGAAGGAGAAGATGAACAAGTGGAAGGAATGTATGGAGACGAAAGGTCTGAAGGTGAATATCGGAAAAACAAAGGTGATGGCAAGTGGTAAAGCATGTGGTGGGGTGGAAAGAAATGGGAAGTGGCCGTGTGCTGTGTGCAGGAAGGGTGTCGGAGCAAACTCCATTCAATGTTCAATGTGCGCTGAGTGGGTTCATCAAAAATGTAGTGGTCTGAGAGGGTCATTAACCAGTGTGGCAGCTACATTCAAGTGTAAGGTGTGCACAGAGGGAGCTGTAGATGGAGGAAATGTTGAGTTGGATCTTGAAGACGGCATGAAGCTGGAAGGTGTGAAAACATGTTGTTACCTAGGAGACATGCTGAATGGAGAAGGTGGTTCAGACTCGGCAACGGTTGCTCGAGTGAGATGTGCATGGAAGAAGTTTCGGGAACTGAGTGGCGTGCTAACGAGGAGGGGAGTGTCGTTGAAGCTGAAGGGAAAGGTGTATGCTGCATGTGTGAGAAGTGTTATGATTTATGGGAGCGAGACATGGGTAATGAACGTAGAGCAGCAATGAAGGCTGGAAAGGGTGGAAATGCGAATGGTTTGGTGGATGTGTGGAGTATCGTTGAGAGAGAGGCCCTATAAATGGTCACATGATCCCATCTATTTACATAAGGAGGAGGCAATGGCCAACTTGAACAATGGAGTGCAGAACCCAACTCGAACAATGGAGTGCAGAACAATGGTACGCGGTAACAATAGTACATCTGATACATCAACAACCACCTTTAGAGGCCATTTTTCCCGCACAGCAGGGGTTGGCCTTTTTCGGGCACCATAGTCCCCTTTTTGAAGCAATGTTTTACGGCCGGATGCCCTTCCTGCCGCCAACCCTGTTAGCCGCCTCTTGCGACGCACAGGGAATTACCAGTGAACTGGTACTCAATTTGCCGACCTCGGAAGGATGACAGGCTGAGTCAACCCCCCTGGCGTTAATTCAGCGATCGATTGGGATTCAGAACCGAGGATCCTATGATCCCAAGCCGGCACCCTAACCGCTAAACCAACACCAGGCATCAGTGCATCTGATACATCGAAAGGTGAATTTGGAATTCTCTTTTCAATAACTGGTATGACCCCTGTGAACCTCAAACGTTTGATGGGGCAGCCATTTTTTCCCCCTTCCCATACCGACATATTGAGTTCTGCTGTACATTTGATCAAGATCAAATTAAATTGAGAGATTTCAATTAAACAACAAAACATTTTGTTTTGTTTTTTATTGAATTCCCAAACTCACGATATGCGAAGGACAAATAAACATCGTTCACATTTTGAGTTGATTCGCTAATTATCTGACCACCTGGATGGAATGTTTTTGTTTTTTAAAGGGCTGCATTCGTTTTTGTGCATCGCGGTCATGAGTCATCGTGCCGAGTTTCGAAACGATCCGTTGAGCCGCCTCTGATGGAGGGGAAAAATGAAAAGATGTCACTGGGCCCACTGACTACCTGATTGACCGGAGGACATCGGTTTGGCTTTAACAGCTCATGTCGACTGTCATAGATGAGCTAAAAATGACCGAAGCGCTTCCTGAGGAGATGACCCTTGTAAGCCGGGTTAACCCCACTCCATGTGGCATTCACAATAAAGACCATACCAACCGCAACCCCGATGCCATCACCCCCGTTTGAGCCGCCCTCCCCAACCATAGCACCCCATGCGCACAGCCCACCACTTCACCTTCATCCACACTCTCCCCTGTACCCATAACACCCAGACTGTCACCTTCCCCATCTGCACATCCAACGCCAGTAGCACACTCAGCACTCCCATCACCATCCACATCATCCACACCACTCCATCATCACCCACATCATCCACACCACTCGTGGTACCCCCACCTCCCAAACACCGCCCCCCCCCCCTTCCCTTCCGCATGCCACCCACACCCTCACCAATGTGTAAACCAGAACCTATCATAAAGATACCGAGCAAACACACTCAACTTTCTTCATCTGATCCCCCACTCTCTGACAAATCACGTAAATATGTTAACCAAAGCTCTTGAGCAAGCCACCTCAAAGCAGCTGCAACAGTAAACACCTCCCCATTCCTCCCCTGCAGTCTCCAACCCGAACATCACCCATAGAAATAAGCATCCAATACACTAATGATCGGTGTTCGTGGATTTGTCACCAGCTTTGCTTATATCACCTCAATGATCCTCACCTCCAACAGAACCACATCCTCCATCAGAACCACACCCTCCATCAGACCCACACCCTCCAACAGAACCACACCCTCCAACAGAACCACGCCCTCCAACAGAACCACGCCCTCCAACAGAACCACGCCCTCCATCAACCACGCCCTCCAACAGAACCACGCCCTCCAACAGAACCACGCTCTCCATCAGAACCACGCCATCCAACAGAACCACGCCCTCCAACAGAACCACGCCCTCCAACAGAACCAAGCCCTCCATCAGAACCACGCCATCCAACAGAACCACGCCCTCCATCAGAACCACGCCCTCCAACAGAACCACGCCCTCCAACAGAACCACGCTCTCCATCAGAACCACGCCATCCAACAGAACCACGCCCTCCAACAGAACCACGCCCTCCAACAGAACCAAGCCCTCCAACAGAACCAAGCCCTCCATCAGAACCACGCCCTCCATCAGAACCACGCCCTCCAACAGAACCATGTCCTTCCACATGGCTGACGCCCCTACCAAATGGTTTCCACTTCGGGAGTGGCCCTCACGAGGCCGCTTAGAGCCATCGGTGGGGGAAACTTCCCCCATGTCATCAATCCCCTTTCAGGACGAGAGCCCAACCCCCGCCAAGAAAGATCCAAGCCAAAAACGTTTCATAGCTGATGCCAGAAGATGGTGGGAATAATTGAGCCTGTTGTGATGGTAGTGGTGGTAGTTGTAGTGAGAAGCGTATGCACCTTTTCAAACTCCCTTTTGTATTCCATAGTTTGCGCTTTTCTAGCATTTTGTTTCATTTCGACACATCAAAGCTTGTTACCTCCGCCACCTAAGGTGGGCGGAAGTTATGTTTTCACACCTGGCGGTCTGTTTGTCTGTTTGTGAACCCGATATCTCAAAAGGTTGTGGACGGATTTGTAGGAAATTTTGTGGATATGTTGTGTGTGTAACAAAGTACGAATTTATTAGATTTTGGTTCAGGTCCGAATCCAGATCTGGCCTATCGGTGGGATACAAAACGTAAAATGTTACACCTGGCAAAGGTATGCTCTCAACTGACTACTGTTCCAGTTCTTTTGTTTTCAATTGAATGAGTCGACACTCGTTTGAACAACAGGAGAAACTACATTTGAGGTTTATTACTTGCAAAATCGAAGATTTTTCAAGTATATTGGTCGGTTGTGTTTGTAGTTCTGTCTGTCTATCTGTCTATTTGTCTGTTTGTCACCGGCCTACAGGTCACAATTTTCAACTGATCTTCACGAAACTTCACCAAATGGTAGAGTTGCTCAAAATAAAGAGGCCTATTGTTTTTGGAGTCAATAGGTCAATAGGTCAAAATAACAACATAGGCCAAAGGTCACCAACTTTGCTAAATTTCTAAAATCTTCAATTTTCATCCGATTGACTTGAAATTTGAAGAGGACTTGCATATCTGGTCAATAAATTCAACCACCAAGTATTTTTGAGGTCAACATAGGCCAAATGGTCAACATAGGCCAAATTTCTAAAATCCTCAATTTTCATCCGATTGACTTGAAATTTGAAGAGGACTTGCATATCTGGTCACTGAATTCAACCACAAATTATATTTTAGGTCAACACAGGCCAAAAGTTCAACACAGGCCAAAAGTTCAACATAGGCCAAAAGGTCAACATAGGCCAAATTTCTAAAATCACCAATTTACATTTGATTGACTTGAACTTCTAAGAGGATTTATATATATGGTCACTGAATTCAACCACCATCTATTTTTGAGGTCAACATAGGCCAAAAGGTCAACATAGGCCAAATTTTTAATATCCTCAATTTTCATCCGATTGACTTGAAAATTGAACAGCATTTGCACATTGAGTCACTAAATAGGGAAACTAACTATTTTTGAGGTCAAAAGGTCAACTCAAGGTCAACCTTCCAAAATCATCATTTTTCATCTGAAAAATCGTCACTTTTCTTCCTGTTGACCCGAGCTTTGATCAAGATTGTCAATTTTAATCTTGATGAAATGGACAATTTGCTGTATCAATGGAAAACTTTTTGGGGGGGGGGGGGGTGGATTTTGCAAGTATTGTGCCCCGCATGACGTCTTCTTGTTTGATCTGTGATTGTTTATGCAATTTGACAACTATTGTTAGATCCAGTATTTTAAAACCAAGGTAACCTCACCATACCTGTCTTTACAGAGATGAAGCAATGGAATCTGACTGTTTGGTCATTCAACTTTAACCACAATTTGAAGTGGTTGCCTCCACCTGTGGCTGTTTCAAAAGTGAAGTTTCATGTTTCTATCAAATGGTGAGGTCATTAGCAACAACATCTTACTATAATTCACCAAATGTCTGTCCGTCTGTCCTTCTGTCCGTCTGTCTGTTCCCAGGTACCGCAAAAACGGCTGAACCGATCGCAACGAAATTTTGGGTGGGTAATCCTGGGATCTCCTGGAGTAAAATAGGCTGTATGGTTTTTCCATTTTTTTCCCCCTTTTTCCAGTTTTTCTAAACACGAAAAAATAATATTTACCGATATGAACAGTGATGTGGCTTCTTACTATAATTCACCAAATGTCCGTCAGTCTCTTCCCAGGTACCGCAAAAACGGCTGAACCGATCGCAACGAAATTTAGGGTGGGTAATCCTGGGACCCCCTGGAGTAAAATAGGCTATATTGTTTTTTCCAAATTTTCCAATTTTCCAGTTTTTCCAAACACGATGGAATAATATTTACCGATATGAACAGTGATGTGGCTTTTATTGAAATTCTACAAATACTGTTTAGATTTTAATGATTTGCGTGTGATATGATTTAACGGATGTTTATATAAATCATTTAAAATAAAAAAAGCCTTAAATTTCTGATATTTTGCCTTTTTATTTGGGCCTCCCAATTGAAGCCCCGCCCATAGGGCAGGTACCGTTGCTAGTTTGTATGAATGGCAGTTTTGTGATAGTTGTTGTCTTAAAAACAACGGTCCATTGAGACTGCGAGAAATGTCCAAAACATCACAAATGGCTTCCTTTGTACATGATTATTTGCTCTTTTGTTCTTGAGGATTTCATTTTTATTTTGCTTGGGGAAATAGACTGATACAGGTGGATGAGGTGTTGAGGGACGACCTAGTCATGTCAAGCAACAACCGACTATCAGGATTGTGGTTTTTATACATGAAACTGGTCAGTATTGAAGAGTTGACATTCTATATTGAGTTTAGCTCCTTACCTCCACCACCGAAGGTACCTGGAGGTTATGTTTTCACCCCTGTCTGTCTGTCTGTCTGTCTATTTGTGAACAAGATGTCTCAAAAAGTTGTGTACGGATTTGGACGAAATTTGCAGAGAGGTTCAGGACTGGATCCAGGCGAAGAGGGATCTGGATCTCTGTGCACGTGAACACCCCCCCCCCCAACCCCCAATCCCCACCTCACCCTCCGCCGCTGCCATATTTACTTCCACCATCTGCAATGAATGGAGGTAATGTTTTCAACCCTGTCAGTTTGTTTGTGTACAGGATATCTCAACAAGTTATTGATGGATTTTGGATTTAATCTGGTGGAGGGATTGTGCCAAAGAAGAATTCATTCGATTTTGGTGAAGATCCGGATCCGATTCCGAGAATTTTAAAGTGATTCTTCATTATGGAGTGCGATCTGGCAAAAACAATACATAACATGATATTTCAAATAGTACGGCGGATAAGCTGTCATATTATAACAATTGTGCATTTTATGAGAAAAGCATGACATTTCTAGCATAGTTAGTATATACCATAAGGTTTATTTTCAGATGTGGAGGGGTCAAATTTGACCTCTGAGGACCGTGAGAGGTCAAATCCAAAATGGCCGCCAGTCCACCGGGTCTAATGTTCAAACGCGCTTAATTTTGGAACCAAACAGTGTAGAAAACATTTTAGGTGTCATTTCCAACTAAATTGGGGATGCCCATTCATTTGGTGATACTTTTCAGATCGCCAGAACTCAAGGACATGCATTTAGGTCAAGGTCAAGGTCAAATTATGTTAAATATCTATTTTTATGATACTGCAGTTGGAACTGCTGTTGGAAAAAGTTCATTTGAACTTTTAAAACTTTATTTTTTCAGGTACAGGGATAGGTACAGAACACCCAAAGACCAGAAATGATGAAAAAAAGTGTTTACACTACAAGGAATGATGCAATAACCTCTGAAAAAATAACTGTAGTTAACCAAGTATGTCCACAAAATCTTACATTAAATCAAGTGCAATGATGAAAATTGGTAATGATCAAAATCTAACAGTCTCCAGAACAGAAGCACAGTGCAGTGCACTTGAATGCAGCTTTGGCACACTTGCAGTGTCCAGTGCACCCTTTCTTGCAGCCACAGTGGATCAATTCATGGCACGACTTTGATGCTTCAGGGTGAGTGGTCCAAAGAGGCTGCCACCCAGTTGTCTCCTTTGTCCAGCCCCAGTCAGGTGGGTCTGGCATCTCTGGATCCATGACCAATGCCTGGTTCCAACAGTTGGCCTGGTAGCAAGTGCGCTTGATGTGCTGCCTGGGTTGGAGGAATGTTCTCTGGAGTTCTACTCTTCTGTGTGAAGAGCTGTTTCCTGGCATCATTCACTTCCGTGCTCTCACTGGTTCGGTCGTACATCAGCACCACAAATCGCTCTAGCAGTAACTTTGAGCCTTCACTGGCCTCACTTGGCATGCCTAGGAGTTCATTGAAAGCATCATTCACCTCTGGGAAAGACTTCCAAGTTTCCCAGGCAGTCTTCTTTCCTCTGCCAGCGAATGCAGATACAGTATCACACCCGGTGAAAGACTGGGAGAGTCAGACATTTTACATCTAAGGTTTATATTCAGATCTGGCGATCTCAAAAGTATCACCAAATGAATGGGCATCCCCAATTTAGTTGGAAATGACACCTATAATGTTTTTATACGCTGTTTGGTTCCAAAATTAAGCGCGTTTGAACATTAGACCTGGTGGACTGGTGGCCATTTTGGATTTGACCTCTCACGGTCCTCAGAGGTCAAATTTGACTTCCCTCCACATCTGAAAATAAACCTTCTGGTATGCACTAACTATGTTAGAAATTTCATGTTTTTCTCATAAAATGCACAATTGTTGTTGTTATCCGCTGTACTAAAAGAGTTATGGAAGGATTTGGTCGAAACTTGGTGGAGAGGTTGTGTGTGTGACGAGGACGAAGTGATTCAATTTTGGTGAAGATCCGAATCCAGATATGACAATTTTTTCATTTTTAAGTGATTCTTCAAAATTGAAAGAACAAAAAGTTGTGGATGACAAAACCTGGTGAATGAGTTGGTTGTGACAAGAACAAGTGGATTAGCTTTTGGTTCAGGTCCGAATCCAGATCCGGCCAATCAGTGGGATACAAAACGTAAACAGTTCAGCCTGGAGGAGGTATGCCCTCTACCGAGTGCCTTCTAGTATTTCACATCTGTGAATGAATGGCAGCCCCGGGACATTTGTTTGGTTGTTTACTTGTTGTTGTTTTGTTTTGTTTTTTACATATTTTTTATCAGACTCAATATTATAAAACAGTACTTTAATCTCTTTCTATACATGTATGTTGTACCATGCCAGTGGGCAGCACTGCAGCACGTGAAGCCTTCTCTCTTTCGAAGATGATATCTATATTTGCTGACTTTACTGAAATTTGACGAAAGATCCCATTGTACATTTTGCAAGAATTGACATTGTAATTGACACTCTGAAAATACAGACTTGGCATTTAATATGGAATATTTTTTTTTGTGGGGGTGAACTTACTTTTCAAGATGACTTAGAACCAAAAGTTCATTGGAATTATGTTGAAATTATTCTAGATTTTGTTAATGTGACCTTTAAAAGAAACAAAAACCACATTTGACTTTTTTTTTTTTTTTTTTTTTTTTTTTTGTATACTGAATCGAGGCTCGTGAAAAAGCTGACATCCACTTCACAAACAAATCAACCAGACAAACAAAATACACAAAAAGAGGGAGCGGAAGACAAGAGAATGGGAAGCACACAAATACTTGAGAGCACACAACATTTAAGAGCAGTGAGATGTGTGGGAGGGAGAGGGCTTGGGGGCAGGAGGCGTGGGAAGGGGGGGGGGGGGATTTCGAAGCAAATAAATTGATCCTTGAAAGTGATGTAAACTGATATCGAACACAATTCACGGACAGTACTGTGTTAAACTTTGAGATCTCGCGAGATCTTGGAGACGGCGGCAGGGATTTTCGAAGCTCCACACGGTCTCCACGTTTTTCGAAGTTAAGTCTGTTCACAATTGTATTTTGTCGAAACTGTATTTATATTTCGGTGTGTGAAGTTATTGTGTGCAACTTTGGTTGTTTCTCGGTGTTTATCTTTCATAAATTGATCGTCTGTTTGCCGTGTCGCGAGCAAGGCCTTGTACAGTGTGCACTGTACAACCTTGAGGCTTTGTTTTTCTCTCAGTGGTCCGTCGTTTGTGATCCAATAACTTTCGTTCTCTGTATTCCCAGTCTTTTCACCCATAGCCTACTTCCTTGTGTAAATCTCAACTCAAAAAACAAAACAAAAACATTTCCTTCTCTGTTCTCATTCGTTTATTCATTCTTATTCGTTCGTTCGTTCTTCGACCACGTGTTTCTCCCCCATTTCCCCAGATAGTTTTCACTCATTAACCTTCAATGTTTACACTTTCCCCTCAAGTTATGTATTCCGTCATATTTTATAACACCTTTTTCTTCTTCTTCTTTAAAAGGCTGCTTTCGACTTGCTCACCAAATCAATTCATCCCAAAAAAAATATCCATCTCCTATAGTGCCTTTGTTCTACATTCCCTAAACTCTCCTGCACTCCATCCTCCATCCAGCGTCCTTAAACGTATTTTTAACTCGAAGGTCACAAGAAACTCATTTTGCAATAAATGTTCGTTTCCCATAAATCGTATACTTTCAAAAATCCAATCTCACCCCTCCCCTCCAAATCTTCCCCATAACCCCTCCCCTCCAAATCTTCCCCATCACCCCTCCCCTCCAAATCTTCCCCATCACCCATCCCTTTCAAATCTCCCCCCTTGCCCCCTCCCTCCTAAACTACTCCCTCACCCCTCCCCGCCAAGACGCCCCCTCGCCCCTCCCCTCCTAGACTCCTGCCTCACCCCTCCCCTCCAAATCTCCCCCATATCCCATCCCTTTCAAATCCCTCCCCTTGTCCCTTCCCTCCCAAACTCCACCCTCACCCCTCCCCTTCAAATCTCCCCACCCTCATTGCTTCTCAATTTCCCCCCGCTCACTCCCCCTCCTCAAAGCGTCCTCCCCGCTTCTTCCCCCTTCAAACTCTCACCTCCATCTCCCCCAACCTTCTGCCTCGCTCTTCCCCCTCCTCAAATAACACCTCATTGTGGCTCACCCAATCACCATCAAACCTTTTGTCCGCCCCATCCTTCCCTTTCTCCGAGCTATTCTGAAATCTCTGACACACCTTCAACAGCTCTCCCTACCTCTTCCACCTCTTCCACATCTTACCCTACCCCTCCTCCCCCCTGTTCTGTATCTGATGCTCCCCCTTCCTCTTCATTAACAGTATGGACCTCAAACATCCGGGGCCTTCGTTCAAACTTAACTGATCTCTCCATACAGGTTGCTTCTGTCAAACCAGACGTGATCTGCTTAACAGAAACTTTCCTCCTTTATGATGTCTCTGATTCCATAGTATCGCTCCCGGGCTACTCCCTCCTCCGGTATGATAGACCTGAGCCTCGTCCTGGAGGCGGGGTTGCTATCTTTATCAAAAACTCTCTTCCTCACTCGCCCTGCACTGCACTCTCTCCACCTCACCCCCAGGAATACCTCTGGCTACGGCTTCCCCTTCGCTCCCACCTCTTGTTCATATGTGTGTTGTACCGTCCACCAAACAGTGATGACTCCATCTACATCTCGCTGTCTGATGATATGGACCAACTTCTATCTACTCATCCCAACTCTCTCTTCCTCATATGTGGTGATTTCAACTGTCATCATGCCAGTTGGCTGGGTGTGGGTACCTCTCTCACCAGCCATGGCTCCTCAGCAAAGGACTTCTGCGACTCACTGGGACTGACACAATCTGTCAATTTCCCGACCCGGATCTCAGTCAACGGAACATCTTCTCTTCTGGACTTGGTTATGACTAACTTCCCTGAAAATGTCTGCTGCTCTTCTTCTGCTCCGATCGGATCATCTGATCATGTCCTTGTTAAAGTGGACATCTCTCTGACCATCCTCAGGGAGCCTGCTCAGCGTCAACGAGTCTGGCATTTCACTCAGGCCAACTGGCACGGTCTTCAAGCAGCCATCAATCATCTGGACTGGTCTCCCATCTCTACCACCTCTGACATCAACTCATCCTGGGAATTCTTCCAAAGTAAATTGCTCTCTCTCATGCACAGATTTATCCCATCTCGTCTTCAGTTGTCATACCCTTCCTCCCGTCCATGGTACACGGAATCTTGTGGTGAGGCTGTTGCCCAGAAACAACTTGCCTTCGTCTCCTGGAAAGCAAATCCAACGGAAGGAAATCTCATTTCCTTTCACAAAGCCCGAAACAAGTGTGTGTCCACCCTCAGGAGAGCCAGGAAACAATATCTCTCCGTTCTCAAGACCGAACTCTCTTATCTGTCTCCCTCTTCCAAATCCTGGTGGCGTCTGGTCAAATCCGTTTCTGGTGTTTGTTCCCCCTCCATCCCCTCCCTTACCTCAAACGGCTACACAGCTGACTCCGCACGTGAAAAAGCTGAATGCCTCAACTCTGTGTTTGCCTCTAAATCTTGTGTCCCAAACCCATCCCTCTCTGTACCCACCATACCCAGTCGTACCCTGCTGCTCCTGGACTCCGTGTCCTTTCCTCCTGACAAGGTGGAAAAGTTTCTGTCAACCCTCGACTCTGATTCTGCAACTGGACCCGACGGCATCAGCCCACGGGTCCTAAAATCCTGCTCTGCTGCTCTATCTCACCCTCTCTCTGTTCTCTTCACCCTCTCTTTTGCTCAAGGTCAACTGCCATCTGCTTGGAAATCAGCCAACATCACCGCTTTGCACAAAAAAGGTGCAAAAACAGATCCTAGCAACTACAGACCAATCAGCCTTCTCCCAATTATCAGCAAAGTCATGGAATCCATCACTGCTTCTGATATGAAATCTTTCCTCTTCTCCAATGGCTTGATCTCTGATCATCAATTTGGTTTTAGACCAGGTCACTCTACTCTGGACATGCTGCTTCTGCTGTCTCAACAATGGATGGAGGTCCTCAATGCCAAACAGGAAATTAGAGCTGTCTCCCTCGACATATCACGTGCCTTCGACACGGTCTGGCACCCCGCTCTGCTCACCAAACTCTCCTCCTTTGGTATCCATGGAAATCTCCACGCATGGCTGGCGGACTTCCTCTCTAGTCGTCGTCAACGTGTGGCCCTGAATGGGTTTCTCTCATCTCCTCTTCCTGTTCAGGCTGGAGTTCCCCAAGGCAGTGTTCTGGGCCCCGTGCTTTTTCTGGTCTTCATCAATGATCTCTCTGACTCTCTCGAAAATCCTCTCTATCTCTTTGCTGATGACTCCACTCTCTGCCGCTCCATTCCTCTTCCCTCAGATCGGCAGTCTGCTGCCTCCTCACTCTCTGAAGACCTCGACAAAATCAGACTGGTCAAACAAGTGGAACATGTCTTTCAATCCTGACAAATCTCACACTCTTACTATGTCTCTCCGAAAAGATCGACTGGACAACCCTCCCATCTACTTTCTCAACAATCCTCTCCAAGAAGTTCTGTCGCTCAAGATTTTGGGTCTCACTATCTGCCATGATCTTTCTTGGGAAAACCACATTTCCAAGCTGGCCTCCAAAGCCAGTCGCCGACTGGGCATCCTCCGTCGTGCGAAGTCCTTCCTCGGCACACCTGAGCTCCTCACCACATACAAGGCTTTCATCCGCAGCTCAATGGAATACTGTTCTCCCCTATGGGCCGGTGCTCCTGCCTCACACCTAGCTCGGCTTCACGCTGTTGAAACCAAAGCTTTCAGAATTATTGGAATCTCCCGCGATGAAGCTATCTCTGAGGGCCTTTCACTCACTCACCGCAGGCAGGTAGGTGGTCTTTCTGTCTTCTACCGACTCCTCTCCGGCCTTGCACCCCCAGCTCTCTCTGTGCTCTGTCCCCCAAATATTCCTACAGGTCGCACAAGATCTGCCAGCAACCCTCTGATGGTTAAACTGCCGAAATCTCGGCTCTCCGCTCACCTTCACTCTTTCATTCCTCTTTTCTCCCGCCTCTGGAACAAACTCCCTCACTCCCTTCAATCCCACTCCTCCCTCCAGGTCTTTAAAACAGCTGTTCACCACCATCTCTTATCTTCCCCCATCCAAAACCTTGATCTTTTCTACCCCCGCTAATTCACCCCAGATCCACCTTGTTTGAAATTCCAACTTCTTTCCTGGAAGTCCTGGCAGTGTCCATATGTTTTATACCTCTCCCACTGCCCCCTTCCCACGCCCCCCCCCCCCCCCAAAGCCCTCGCCCTCTCTCAGATCTCTCGATGTCTCCATGTCTCTCGGTCCCTGCTCTCAAATGTTGTGTTTGTGTCCTTCCCCCTCTCTCCCCATCTTGTCTACCGCTCCCTATGTTATATGTTTTATGTGTCGGTTTGTCTTTCTGTGTGATTAATGTTCGCTCTTTCACGAGCCTCGATATTGTATACAAAAAAAAAACAAAAAAAAAAACAAAAAAAACAAAAAAAAAACTTCTGTGCGTTTTCCAGAAGTATCTCTTTATTTTGCACATTAGCCAAACAATATTTCAACAAAAGCTAAATTATGACTGGGATTACGGACAGTAAAATTACAGTTCAGTACTTCGTGTAACCCCCACGAGCATTCAGGAGAGCACGTACACGTCGAGGCATGCTGTTCACGAGATTTGCCAAGGTTTGGACAGGAATCGCTTGCCATGCAGTGACAATAGCCTGCTGCAATTCACGCACAGAGGTCAGCTGCTGGTCCAAGTTGTCGATTTGACGCGTTAATTCTGCCCACAAGTTCTCTATCGGAATCATATCCGGGGACATGGCAGGCCACTCCATATCCTCTACACCACGGTCAGCAAGAAAGTGTTGGATCATGCGAGCACGATGAGGCCGTGCATTGTCATCTTGGAAGACAAAGTTTCCTCGAAAGGCTGCACGAACAAATGGAAGCAATGTTTCTTCCAGAATGGCCCTGTGCTTGAACTGGTTCAGGTTTCCATTCAGAACAACCAGGTCAGTTTTGCACCCTGCATGAAAAGCAGCCCAAACGGTCACCCCACCACCTCCAGCTTGGACTCTTGGCACTATACAATCTTCGTTGTGGGCTTCATGCACTTGTCTGCGCACTCGGACGCGGCCATCTTGACGATAGACCAGAAATCTAGACTCGTCACTGAAGGTCACGTGATTCCAGTGTCCTGGCTGCCATTGACGGTGCTCTCTGGCCCACTGCAATCGGCGCTGGCTGTGTTGTCTGGTCAGGCGTGGCTTTCTCAGGGGACGCCTGGCACGATAGCCTGCTTGAACCAGTCGTTGGTTGACTAGCCTTCTGGATACAGGCACATTTGTCAGTTGCTGCCACTCAGCCCTAAGCCGATTAGCTGACTTGGTACGGCCATTGCAGACTAACCGGTGCAGCTGGCGATCATCTCTCCTTGTGGTTCTGCGTGGACTTCCTGGCCTCGGTATTGGAGTAGGGACACCCCTCTGAGCATTTCGTTTCAGGATCTTTGACACCTGACCTTGAGTGATGCCATACTGCCGAGCAATAGCATGCTGTTTCATGCCGGAATTTCGTAAAGCCACCACTCCATGACAAACAGCATTGTCGAGTTGACGGACCATCTCCAGGGGAAGCGACAATAACTTTTGTAGATGTGCAGCAGTTGTTTTCCACTAATACAGAACGCAACAACCCTTATATAGCCGATTGTGAAGTCAATCGTCAAATGTACCTGTCCTTACATTTTGTCACGCCACCTGTGATATAATCCTGTTATTGACTTCTTGCTGCGAAAGACGATCAGTGACATGGTTCTTTCAACAAAGACATCACCGAAGGGTAAAAGAAACTCACCAGATTGATATACTGAGTTCAGAAAGTAAACCCAAGTCAAGAAGAAAAAAAAAAATCCATATTAAATACCAAGTCTGTATTTAAGGAAAGAAAAAAAAAAGTAATGCAATTGCCCTGTCGGAGTGCAGTGAAGATTTATTTTATATCAATGGAGGCACAAATCCCCCCTCGCTTTATATAAGGGATCGTTTCTCTGTATGGAGCTTTAACATTGAAATTGAAAATACGTTTCTCCTTTTCTACTGGACGAAATCGGCTGCAAATTTCAGAAGTAAATGCTTTGTACATTGATGTTTCAAATTTCAGCAACGTCCGTTTCCACATTCTTGAGTTTTATTAAGAAACCCCTCAAATTCACGTTGGTGTCTGTCCGTCCGTCTGCCCAAAATGTGTTGGTGCTCATATATCAAGGACTATACATTGAAACAAGCTGAAACTTGGAATATACATCGGCCAATAGGTCTAGTTCAGGGCTTTTGAAACAAATTCCACCTAAGTGCCAAAGTTTTTGCCCTTTAAATTAAATATATATATATATATACATATAAATAAATATATAAAAAATATTTATATACATGTGTATATATATATATATATATATATATATATATATATATGTAAATATTTTTAATATATTTATTTTTCCTATAATATATATATATATATATATATATATATATATATATATATATATATATATATATATATATATATATATATATACACACTTTATAACTCCAGAAAATGTTATTACCCAAATCTAATGTGCTACGTTAATGGCCTAATGGATAAGGCATCAGACTTCCAACCTCGGGAGTGCAGGTTTGAGTCCCATCTGGGTGGAATAATTTTTTTTCTTCTTACTTTTGGAAGTCTTTTATATCGTCTTGAATAATCAAAGGGAGGGGCGCAAAGCGTCCCCCCCCCTTGAAATGGGATCGTTTCTCTGGATGCAACTTTAACACAGGGACTGAAAATTCGTTTCTCAGCTTCCCCTGGTATATTTCATATATACAGTCATGTGAAAAAGTAAGTACACCCCATGTAAAGTTTTGACTTTTTCAACATATTTCAACATACAGCTATTTGATCTTCATTTCAACAATATTGATAGATAAAGGTGATATAATATAACAAATATCAGGGAACATTTACATTTTGTAGTCCATTGTATAATTTAAATAAACATAAATGCAAATTTCGCATGTGGAAAAAGTAAGTACACCCTTGGCTCTAATCGGTGGTATTTCCCCCTTTGGCAGAAACAACCTCAAGTAGGCGTTTCTTATAACTGTCTACCAGTCTCTGACATCGACTGGGAGAAATTTTTGCCCCACTCCTCCATGCAGAATTCTTTCAGCTGTGCGATGTTTGAGGGGTTTCTTGCATGCACAGCTCATTTCAAATCCCCCCACAACATCTCGATGGGATTTAGATCCGGGCTTTGACTTGGCCATTCCAGAACCCTCCATTTCTTTCTTTTCAGCCATTCCTTGGTGGATTTACTGGTATGTTTAGGGTCATTGTCATGTTGAAAGGTCCACCTTCGGTTGAGCTTCAACTTTCCGACGGATGGCCTCACATTATCCTCAAGCACCCTCTGGTACAATGAACAATTCATAGTGGATTCTATGATGGTGAGCTGCCCAGGCCCTGATGCAGCAAAGCTGCCCCAAACCATAATATTTCCACCACCATGCTTTACAGTTGGTATCAGGTTCTTGTGGTCAAATGCTGTCTTTGGTTTTCGCCAAACATGTCTTCTGGTACTGTGGCCAAATAGCCCTACCTTTGACTCATCTGTCCAGAGCACATTGTTCCAGAAGTGCTGGTCTTTGCCAAGGTGTTCATTGGCAAACTTTAGTCTTGCCCGGGTGTTCTTCCTGGACAGCAAAGGTTTCCTCCTGGCACACCTCCCATGTCGATCAAATTTGTGCAGCTTCTTTCTTTTGGTAGACTCGTGCACTTTGACATCAACAGTGGCAAGAGCTACCTGTAGGTCCTGTGATGACATTCTGGGGTTCTTAGAGACTTCTTTCAGCACATTGCGGTCTGCTCTCAGGCTGAACTTCCTGGGGTGGCCTGGCCTGAATATGTTGGCAGTTGTTTGGAATCTTCTCCACTTGTAGATGATCTTCCGGACAGTCGAATGATTGATTTCAAATTGTTTGGAGATCTTTTTAAATCCCTTCCCAGACTCGTAGGCATCTATAACCTTCTTTCTGAAGACCTCAGAGAGCTCTTTTGATCAAGGCATGGTGACGCAGCACACCAACAACAAAGAGCAAACCAAACTAAATGTCTGAGGTTTAAATAAGACAGGTTCCTCCAAGATCCTCTCTAATGATGTTCTAATCATTTGCACCTGAGCTGGTGCACCTGATTCTAATTTTAGGTATTTGAAGTAGTGATAAATGTTGGGGTGTACTTACTTTTTCCACATGCGAAATTTGCATTTATGTTTATTTAAATTATACAATGGACTACAAAATGTAAATAAGAATAAAAAAATAACCACCTTTAGAGGCCATTTTACCCCGCAAAGCGGGGGTTGGCCTTTTTCGGGAACCGTGGTTGTTGTTGTTTTTCGGTCCCCTTTTTGAAGCAATGTTTTACGGCCGGATGCCCTTCCTGCCGCCAGCCCGTTTTGCCGCCTTTAACGACAAACAGGGAATTACCAGTGAACTGGTACTCAATTAGCCGACCTCGGAAGGATGACAGGCTGAGTCAACCCCCCTGGCGTTAATTCAGTGATCGACCGGGATTCGAACCCAGGATCCTTGGATCCTAAGCCGGCACCCTAGCTGCTAGCCTAACACCAGCGCTCTGGTGTTCTACAAAAAGACTACAAAATGTAAATGTTCCCTGATATTTGTTATATTATATCACCTTTATCTTTCAATATTGTTGAAATGAAGATCAAATAGCTGTATGTTGAAATATGTTGAAAAAGTCAAAACTTTACATGGGGTGTACTTACTTTTTCACGTGACTGTATATGTATATAATTATACATACACACACACACTTTATTGTTTGGTATTTTTTCCAAGCTCTGGAATGTCCCTTCTTTTCTATACTTTGCCACATGGCATATACCCTCATATAAAGGAACCTTTTCTATGCCCCTGGAATTTTTCCCAATAATATATATACTCAAAGGCAAAAGTTATTGTGACACACAAACAACAAACAGAATCAGTGTTAAACTTTTACTGCCGCGAATGAAATGTTATTACATGGAAAGACAAATGTTTCAAGGTATGGTAACGATCAACAGTCCATAAGAACAGTGCACCTGGCATATGCAAATGAGCCACAACACAAGAGGGGGTTCACAAGCAAGTTCACACAGTCAGTAGCGAGTGTGTCCACCTTGTGCATTGATGCAGGCCTGGCACCTTCGCCTCATTGAGGCCACTAAACGTCGATGAAAGTCCTTGGGAAGATCATTCCATATCCGAGGAAGGATTTGGTGGAGTTCCTGCAGCGTTTTTGGAGGATTCGGATGACGTCATAAACGTCGCTCCATTTCATCCCAGACGTGTTCAATGGGTGACAAATCAGGGGATCTTGCAGGCCAGGGTAACACATTAACATTGTTCTGATTAAGATACTGCTGTACAACTCGAGCAACGTGTGGTCTGGCATTATCGTGTTGAAACGTCACTCTAGGGCCGTTCTGTTGCAAAAACGGTAAAGCGGCCATTTGCAAAATCTCGTCTCGGTACCTCACAGCATTCAAGTTCCCCTCAATCAGAATCATTGGCGTTCTTGCTGCAGCTGTTATCCCACCCCAGATCATAACGCCCCCACCTCCAAAACGATCCCCTTCCAGAACACATGGCCTGATGTAACGTTCACCTGTGCACCTGTAGACACGTGTCCTACCGTCAGCTCGGTGAAGCTGTGCCAAATGGTGTTTCTATGGACGTTGAATCGACGAGCAACATCACGCTGCGAGGTACCAGACTGAAGCATACCTATAGCTCTCCATCTGTCATTTTCCCCGAGGCGTGGCATGTCGAACTTATTCCAAAACGATGAATAGAGGTGTTTTTCTGACTTCTGCACTTCTTAAGACTGCATTGAGTGGAAATGATAAGCGTCTGGTTGTCTGGCCTTTTGAAGTGAACATTGCTGGCCATTTTTCTCGAATATGTCATGCTTCTTGCAAATTTCATGCAATTCGAACAACAACTGCTTGGTTGCGTTTCTTCGACCATTTTAACACACTCTTTCTCTGGTTCAAATCCCAAAATTCATTCACAAGATTACCAATGAAAAAATTCCATGTCACAATAACTTTTGCCTCTGAGTATATTTGTATACAAAGTGAAGCCTCTTTGAGCTAGAACACTGAACCGATCAGTACGCAATAGAACAAGAGGAACAGCGGGAGTTGAAGGACAAAATAGAGGGAGACTTGGACAACTAAGGGATGTTGGGAATAATGAGGGCGAGGGAAAGACACAAGGCATGGGCAAGATGGATACATATGCAAACCCTATGGAAGGAGAACTGCAAACTTGGAGGGAGTAGGTTTGGCGGGGGGGGGGGGGGGGGGGGGGGTTCAGAGGATACTAGAAAATCAAGCTTATTTTGGGAATTCCACCATAAAAGAGTTGATGGTGGACTGAAACATGCAGGGGGGGGGGGTGGGGGGGCAAGCATGGAATGAGCACAGGGTGCAAGATCAGAAAGGTGGGGGGTGGGGAGGCAAGCATGGAACAAAGGTTAGAAGACAGAGCCCACTGACCTGTCTGGCTGTGGAAAGTGTTCGGCTCATAGATTCAGCTTCATCATGGGAGATTGGGAGATTCCAATAATGTTGAAGGAAGGCCTTGGTTTTCACAGCTTTAAGCTGAGCTCTCCTCTGAGTTCACTGCTTTGCCTCGTATGTTTCCCTTATTTGAGCAGAATTGCCACAGCACCTTATGATCTTCCGATGGTGTGCAATATCATAATTTGGGGATTGACTGAAGCTTTCACGGCATTTAACATTTAACTTCGGCATTTGAGGCAGCACCCATTGCATTATGGGAGTCCCAACATCACTTTTGCTCGTTAACACCGGATACCTTAATACCTTTCTTTTGGATTTGTTGTTGCTTTCTCTTTCTTAATTTGTGGATTATCTAAACACGAGTTCTCAGATTCCAGGATGACTATAAAGTCTCAAGGTTCAAAGGTCATTCTGATATGGCTTGGATATTGAATGTTTGATCCATTATTACACAATTACTAGGATATTCCCCTGGATCCATCATCTTTGTCAAATAACAACCATATTTGCAAGTGTGACGACCACCATAGACACGGAGAACCAACATACAACTACTGTAATGGTTCCAGTTTTGGCCAGGGAACTTTTTTTCCCAATGCTTTGTGACCAGGCCAGCCAGGTCTGACGTTCGATGGAAGGTGGAAGAAATTTGTATTTTTTTTTTTTCTGGATGCGGACACAACTCGCTGACTCCTTGCAAGAGGCATCGTGGGATCTTTAACGTCCACCAATGATCAGTGTTGGTAAATGTGATGCACTGCTTAGCGTCCATCCAAGAGAGAGCATACCTTCGTGATGCAATACCCTACCTGCACTGGTCAGACAATTTATAGTCAGAATTCAAATCCAGAATAGACAGCTCAAAGACAAGTCTGCGCCATCCTGTTGTACCCATCGAGACACAGATATTGTATTCCAAGGTCTCGAACAAATCAAAATTAATATTGTAAAGGTAAACGAACGATTATGCACGCTTGGCAAATTTGCTGTGAAATGTGAATCTGGTTTAAATGTGGTAAGTAATACATGGAACACGTGTATATGTACTCATATCATATAACACTGATAAATGTTCTTCTTTATGTTTCCAAAACCGTCTAACGCTGCAGCTTTAATGGTAGTGATGTTGAACCTGGTCTAATTGTAAACTTTTCTCATTCTCCATTATTTTTCCACCGTTTGAACATCTTTTTCTGCTGCTGAAGTTTGTTGAACATCTTGTGTACCTCGTCTGCTTCCTGCTCCTCTCTAGCTCTCCCTTTTCTCTCTTTTTTTTTTTCTATCTCCTGTTTTGTAGATCACAACCCATTGTTGTTTGTGGCATAATGTGTTATAATACGGTCCAGTTTGTCTTTGATTAGCCAATTGGATTGTCCGATACAAGCTGTCAATATTGTTCCAGGGTAATGCTTTAAAATAGTTATGAAAAGTATTGTTATGTTTGTGGGGGGTAGGCAATGATTACCTTAGTCCAGGTAGAAGTGTATAGATTACCATGCTCCCTATGTCGTGATGAAGAAGAAGAAACCCCATGCATCACAAGTTGGAAATTTGTTTAGACCGGATGTCGTGTAAGCGCGTATGTGTCCCCATTAGAAGGGTGGGGTTATGTTAATTAGTTAGGGATTAATGGTAAATCCCCTGTATGTAAATGGCCTCTGTTATTTTTCCTCTGTTCCTTATGACAATGCGGCACACACACAAAGCCAGGCAATAGTGCATTACAAGACACTAAATAAAAGGTAACCGGAAACAGGACTTTGAGCACCAACGATGATACCACCGATGGGTGATAACATCAAGCAGGCAGGTCTGGGAGGCCACGCCCCGGAGAGCAGTGATTTGTGAGATTTGTCAAGCAACGAAGAGAGGGACTGGCTGATAGGAGCAGGCACGGGTGGCGGCGGATGACGTCAGAGCCTTGAGTACAAAAGAACGCTCTCCCCGACATTTTCTCTCTTGGCTTTCTCTTTGTTTCTGGATCTGGAGGTGAACGGTCGCCGATAAGCTCTCTTGTGGTGGGACAGTCAACGAAGGTCGTGTTCCGACATTTTCCCCCCTCTTGCGTTGGAACATTGGTGCCGTGCAGTCACAGTTCATAGTGCTCTTGCGCTAGGGACATTGGAGGTTTCGACGATCGTGAGGAGGAGCGAACTGCGGACCAAGGCCTGCGTTTCCCACGAGCGAACTGTGCACGGTGGCCTGTGCTGTTCCCGCCAAGGACGCGGGGGGGTTTGACGATTCCCGAGGGGGTTCAGGAGACGCTCAGAGCTAAGTACCTAAAAACACACACACATTTATTTTCACCTTTATTTTTCCCTTTGTCTGTATACGGGTCTGTGTGGGGACGTCTCATTTCGGAATCTTATTTTATCGTGCATTCTTTGTTACTGGCATTTCTTCAATAAAGCCGGTATTGAATTAATTATCGCAGGTTTGAAGACATCTGGTGGGACCCGTGAAGGTAAGTTCGCCATTCTCCTTTCCCTTGCGTGTAAAGAACACTTTCATTTTTGACTGAACGCCTCGGAGTGTAAGCTCGTTCGGCAATCCGTTTCCTTGGAGGATTTTAATCCATCGGAAATCCCTAGGACAGTATATTTTGTCAAAACATTTTTTGAGAATCTTTGATTTCATGGTGCTGTTGGGTTTTGTGTTTTTATCTAAGGGAAATGAAAAGTACAGTATTTGCAAGGTGGTACATGTCTCAAGTTTTCATATTGATGGACGAAATAAATAGGGGGTTGATTGAGGAATGCTAATCATTGTTATAAGCAAGGAGAAGCTGACATTTCGGATGTTAAACCTCTTTTGCTCCAACGAAGGGTTAACACCTGAAACATCAGCTTCCCCTTGCTTGCCCTGGCTGTGATCATACATCTAACAACACCTTGTTGATTCCATCCACTCTTCTACCTGTATACTGAAGTAGATAGACACTATTGCCTTCACAAGCAAGACTTGATCTTCATTCTGCAATACGTTTTTACATCAACTGTAACGGGATATTTGTCATAGTATTGGCGAGCAAAAGTACCTGTCGCTTTGCTGACGGATTTAATCAAAAGACAGACATTGGCACCTGACAGGTTTAAATGGTATCATTTCCTCATTAGGTTTCCTCTGCATTTTGTTTTTCTTTTCTTCTGCCAATCGTTCACTTTCGAAAACTTTAAAATCAATGTTCTCAGCAACCGTTGGTCTGGTTGACACTAAGTTTTCACCAAGTGATTGGCTAAACATGTAGAATTTTTTTACTGATAATTATGACGTCATAGGTCACGTGGTATGGGCGCCATTTTGGAAACCACCTTCAACTTTGCCCCTCTATATCTTCAAAACGGCTCAATCGAAAAAATTGAGTCATGGCTCATTCTAAAGAATTCAGCAATGGGACCAAAAAACATGTTTATTAAGGATATTAAAAGTGCTAACGTTATGAAGTTAGAATTCGACAAATAGACCCTTTGATGCCACGAATATGATTTTTTTTTTAACATGACCTTCGTGAAAAAGTCAGAATGCAAAAAAATTCGACGTCATACGTCACATGGTTCGGCCGCCATATTGTTTTTCATGAAAAAACACTAAAACCCCTTTTTCTCCAACGGCTGAACAGATCGAGCCCAAATTTTGCATGCAGAATCGCATGCCCACGACGAACAAAAAGTGTCCGGATGACGTTTTTAAGCATAAATTTTAAATCTTATCTCCTCACTAATTTTTGAAGATATCGAGTGGAAACTCCACACAAATGTTCCCCATGTGGGGAAGTTAAAACGTTATTTGGGTAGTTTCGATAAGTCACATGGTTTGGCCGCAATAAATAATTGAACGCAAATCTTAAAAAGCTTCTATCTCTTGAACCGCTGCATTGATCGACTTTAAATTTTAATCTAATGTAGCTCTCATCAAGGGTAATACGTGTTAAAAATTTCAACATGATTGGTTGTACGGTCTGGAAGCGAGAAGTCGTTATTGTTGAAAGAAGAAGAAACGCAACCCTTTTTTTCTCAGGCCATGTAACTGATTGGTTTCCTGCCTCGCAACTTCACATACCCTTGGTGATTTCGAGAGGTAAGAACACGAGGATAAGAATAAGGTAAGTTGGAAGTTTGTGGGATTTGTAGTTTTTAAGTTATCGTCAAATAAAGAAACTGCGCCTTTGCTGAGGGCCGTGCCTTAATTTTCACTTGGTGCAATTCGTGCAGGCGGCCTGTACGGGCTCATTTCAACTCGGAATCAAATTCGGCTTTCGGATTTAGTAGTCGCTAAGGTAGTTGAATACTCGACTGCCGCAAACCTGGTGAAAATCGGATAAAATATGGTCGAGTTACCATAGATCGAGAGTGGGGAATTAATGAATTAACACTGTACACTAAGTGCAGGCTGTGCATGGAGCGACCTCATGGGCTCATTTCAACCTCAAATTAAATTCTGATTTCAGATTTGGCAGTCGCTAGGGGGGTATACTCACACTCAACCAAAACAAATTTGGCAAAATTCAGACTATTTCAGACGAAAATATGACACAAACGCATTTTATATGGAGAACCCCCACGTATGTGTGTGTTGTATGTTGTATGTTGTATGTTGTATGAAGTTCACAGTAAAATTAGCATTCGATTTATTTCGAAAGTATTTCTATTATATTATATTTCTATTATATATATTTACAGTATTTTGATTAGTCGAAAGCGAGAAGGCGGAGGAAACCGGTCATCACTGCCAGCAGTTATAAAGCGGCAGTTCGAGTTCATATTTAAGCTCAATATCTCTATTTTCATTCCCAACAGCATCATTCCAATCAAACATTAATACGATAACAAAATACTGTGTTAAACCACAATTGTATAGATATTATCCAACCAGCCCATTGTCGTCATCTGTTCATTTCCGGATTCGGGAGCAGGTCTGTATCGAGTCTATTCCAAAATCATAATTTTATTGAGGAATTTATGAAACCTCCTACCTACCTTGCAACATCCGTTAGAACCCCAAAACATTCCACAGAAAGTTTGGCAGAACTAGCCCCAAAACTGAGGGAGTAGATTGAGGACGGACGGACGGACACTCCTGTTTTATAATGTAGGATTATCTAAGTTTTATAATGTAGGAACAGGAGAAGCGAGGAGCAGAAGTACCTGGCGTTGCCGGGAGCAGAAGGCAGGGGAGGGGAGGGTGTGGGGGTTCTCGTTTCTGAGTTAAGTGATGCTGATCAGGAAGAAGAAAAAGCCGTACTACCAACTTCGTACACTTCCGGAATTGTTTGATTTATTTGTATTCAAATGTCTGGTGATTGTTTTGTATTTATTTATGCGAATGTGTACTTGTATATAACTTCGTATATAACGAATGTGTACTTGTATGCGAATGTGTTATTAATTTTAAAAGGCTTAGGCACTATCGAGCGATTTTTATTTTATTTTTTTAATTCTTTTTTTTTATCTCCAAAAAACGAACTTTTTTCATTTTTTTTTGGCCTAAAACACTCCCAGGCATTCACTGATGAACCTCTGAAAGTTTGACGAAGATCCCTTCAGCCATCTCTGAGAAAAATGGCGACACAGACATCTCTCTTATATAGTAGATATATGTGTGTGTGTGTATATATATATATATATATATATATATATATATATATATATATATATATATATATATATATATATATATATATATATATGTATATATATATGAACATGCTGTTCTTATTGGACAAATTTGTAATGAAAATGTTCCTGATGTTTTATCGTTCCACCTCGTGCTGCGTCATCATACAATGTTTTCGAGGATATATTAACACTTTGTTTTCCAATTCTCTCTTTCAGCAATGTTTGTGACCAGTGGCAGTTAGTTCCAGGTTGTGAGGACGTTTCAAAAACCCACTGTGACCTCACACGTCACATGAGCGATTCAATTTTGACATACGCAATCCGCGTTGAGGTCGTGGAAGCGTGCATTTCTGGGACCAAGACATGGAATTTCAGACCAAATGAAGACAGTAAGAAACCAAGTTACAGCTTCTGAATCATTTTGGTTATCCTGCTCAAATGAATATATTGATATCTAGTTTATTTGTACATTACCAGAGTTTTATTGTTTGTAAGGTAACGGAGAATTTAACATTGCTCTTTTTGACATATTCTTCCCTTTAGCCATTTTGGGTCCTCCCAATATCACAATCTTGAATGATTTGGTGACATTTCGCCAGCCTCGAGACCCAAATGGAACGCGCGTCGGATATCATTACAGTGATATGAGTTACCTTGTGAGACAAAGTGGTAACACCGAAGATGATCCATGTAACACACCTGTAAGTTTGTGTTTTGCCCGGAACTCCTTGTGTCATGATGTACTTGATGATGCTGCAGGTAGATCCCTCGATTTACGGAATTCTACTCAAATCATCTACCTGCCACATTATTAGTCGTTGCTTCGTTTTATTTTTACTTTGTACACGATACCTTTGTGTCGGCGTGGAAAATGACTTGTTTTTGTTCAGGAGGTGAGATTGCACTTTCACCTGTGACCCTAAATTTGCTCCATGTTCCAGTTTCTTTCTGTTTTGCTTCACTCTTTGTTGTTTCCATCCTTGTTTCTCTGTTTATTTACAAAAGAAAGGCTCATGGAGATTCTGCCATTTGTAGTACCAGAAACCTCCGCTCTCTAAAAGAGTGGCTGGTGTGGGGTGGGTTGTCCGTGGGCATGTCCGCAGTTAAGTTTCATTTGTATTCAGTTATTTTCACCTTTGTCATGCATTTTCACACTCGCTTAGCCTGTGATGCTTCAGACTCGGTCATTATATTATCCTTATAATAATTATTGTTAATGCCATTATTACTGATATTATTTTGTAATAACGTTAATTATGCCATTATCATTGGATGGAATGGATTGATTAATTTGGTTGATTGTAATGTTTTTACTTCCGGGTGGTGTGCGGATCAGCAAATCCTAGCCTCCGCCCATGTGTGTATTGTCGGTACAAGTGTCTACATCCAATTTTGCTGGAAAAACTGAACAGGAAATGGGATGCATCATTCATGCGTAAAGACTCATTTGAGCACCTTTATTAGCCAAAGATCATTGTGCCCTAGCAAGAGGCCTAGCTATTCGAGGCGGCTTTGGTCCATTAGTCTGTTAGGGTTGTGATTCCTTGTCTGGTGTTAAACGTCATTAGTGACTTTTCAAATAACGTTGGATGGAATTGACTGAATAGTTTGTGGTTATAATAATTTTTACTTCTGGTACGTGTGCCCGACAAAATCCACAAAACGTTATCTATACAGACATGTACACTAGATTCCAGCAGACATGGACAGCAGGTTCGTCAATGACTTGTGGGGGTGGGGAGGCAGGGGAATGGCAAACCATGAACCACTAAATTCCACATTCCTGTGCCACGTTCACAGTCTAACATCAGGCATGGACAGCAGGTTCGTGAATGACTTGGACAAAAGATGTACCCAGTCTGAATGGTTGTTACACAGTCAATGGAGAATCCGCAAATGGAGAATGCATGAATGGAGAATGCATGAATGGAGAATGCACGAATGGAGAATCCACGAATGGAGAATGCATGAATGGAGAATCCGCGAATGGAGAATGCATGAATGGAGAATCTGCGAATGGAGAATGCACGAATGGAGAATGCACGAATGGAGAATCCGCGAATGGAGAAGGCACGAATGGAGAATCCACGAATGGAGAATCCGCGAATGGAGAATGCATGAATGGAGAATCTGCGAATGGAGAATGCACGAATGGAGAATCCGCAAATGGAGAATCCGCAAATGGAGAATCCACGAATGGAGAAGGCACGAATGGAGAATCCACGAATGGAGAATCCATGAATGGAGAATCCGCGAATGGAGAATGCATGAATGGAGAATCTGCGAATGGAGAATGCACGAATGGAGAAACCGCAAATGGAGAATCCGCAAATGGAGAATCCACGAATGGAGAATCCACGAATGGAGAATCCACGAATGGAGAATCCACGAATGGAGAATCCACGAATGGAGAATCCGCGAATGGAGAATGCACGAATGGAGAATCCGCAAATGGAGAATCCATGAATGGAGAAGGCACGAATGGAGAATCCGCAAATGGACAATCCGCGAATGGAGAATCTGCGAATGGGGAATCAGCGAATGGAGAATCTGTGAATGGAGAATGCACGAATGGAGAATGCATGAATGGAGAATCCGCGAATGGAGAATCTGCGAATGGAGAATGCACGAATGGAGAATCCGTGAATGGAGAATGCACGAATGGAGAATCTGCGAATGGGGAATGCATGAATGGAGAATCCGCAAATGGAGAATCCGTGAATGGAGTAGGCACGAATGGGGAATCCGCAAATGGAGAATCTGCGAATGGAGAATCCGTTAATGGAGAATGCGCGAATGGAGAATCCGTTAATGGAGAATGCACGAATGGAGAATGCATGAATGGAGAATGCATGAATGGAGAATGCGTGAATGGAGAATGCGCGAATGGAGAATCCACAAATGTCACGGTGGAACCACTCATGTGGTTTCCTCATTCATTTCAACTCATTATCTCTATTTTCATTCCAAACTGCATAATTCCAATCACAAATTGATTATACAGTATTATGCCAAACTATAATCTAAAACTATCATGTTATCAAACCAGTGAATCGTCGTAATCTGTTCACTTCTGGATTTGGGAGAAGCTCTGTAACGATCGAATTTCAAAATCATCATTTTATTGAGGAATTTATGAAACCCCTCTCCCTACTTTACAACATCTGCTGGGACCCCAAAACATTCCAGAAGGTTGGGTGGGGCAAGCCCTAAAACTGAGGGAGTAGTTTCAGGACGGACGGTCATGTCAGGTAAAAATCTGATGCTTCAGAACAGCTGAAGGGATTTTAATAAAACCTAATACAGGTAGGCCTATGTATAATAATGTGGGCCGAGGCGTATCGGTCGACGTCGTGACATCGATGAGTGTCATCCTAGTTTCTAGAACTGTCCCCCCCCCACCACCACGTTATTTTTTGTTTTCTTACAGTAGTTTCATATTCATGGCTCTTTGTGGGGTTTCCACCGAGCTACAAACTGACCGACAGGACGGTGCAGGAGAAGCGCACTTACCTTTTCGCTGTCTAGTCTGTGTCACTACCTTGACCCGATGATAAACTATCGCGTCTGTGCTCCGCAAACAAGGTGTTGCATCACAAAGCGCTGCGTTGCTCCGATGGACGTTAAACTCGGTATTCCACATGCTAGCATTAGTTGGTGGACGTTGGATCCCACGCTCTCTTTTGTGAAGGGCAGGTGAGTTATCGCCCGCACCTGGAACAAATTACAACTTTCACTTGTACAAATTGGTTTACTACAAAAAAAAAAAAAAAACTACAAATGTGTACAACTAACATCAGACCAAACCAGCACTTACCAAAAGACTTGGTTCAGACATTTACCACGGCCGGAACATTTTTGGATTGTCAGAATAGGAATGTTGTTGCTACATTTAAATTTAATATAATTTTTTACTTTTTTTTTTACTGGTTTGCCCTTCTCTTCTTAAACTATCATTTGATGCCATCAGATTCCTTTTTTTTTTTTTTTTTGTTCTTTATATACAAGATCGAGGCTCGTGGAAGAGCTAAAAATTTAAAATTTAATTAATTAATTTTAACATTGTAAAAGATCCTTTGCTCTAAATTACCTGGCTCCTCTACAGACTACGCACGGTACAAGCTGTGATCCTTCAACCAACTTTGTGTCCAGTTCCAGTATGAAAAGGATTTTTAAAAACTTTTAATTGGTACTTGTTTGTCAATCATATACAACAGTGTGTAACCTTAACAAAGTTGGGTTTGTTGCTTTTATTCAGTGCAGTTATTTTTTCCAGGAATCTGCCTTCATTAAATTTTTCCATTTCTCCCGCCATTGCAGGAAGACATGATCATCGTAAAGGATTCGTTTTGGTTCCAACTTTTACAAGGTGGAGAGGGGTCATCCAACTGCTTCTCGGTCCGACTTTATTCCCGTTCTTATGAAAAATGTGGACGGTGGTCTAAACCTTATTGCCAACCAGTATCCCTACCTCGACACCGGATTGTTGGTACGTTTCCTTGTTCTAAAGCCAAGTATAACTTCATCCAACCAGGATCTACAGTCGGATTCTAGTGTACAGGATGTTCCAGATGAAATGCTATGATCTTGCTGTATTTTGAATGAATTATTGATGACGAACATCGGATTGGCACCAGATTGCAGAGCAAGGTGTAACAATTTGTTTTCTTTCCAGATTTGTTCAATATGATCACCTTTCCTATTCTGAGGAATGACGTGAACATCTTTCCATGCAAAAGTAGTGCTATGTAGAGACCAATAGCTATTGTTAAGGAAAGGTCTTTGGTGAGTGATTCTTCATTTTTTGTCACGTGGTGTTCTGCTGAGGTGTGAGGTGTAACATTTGACTGTCGATGTCAACCAATGGGACGTGACATTATGGGTGCTTGACAACCCAGATGACATCTGAGAAATGCCTCTTCATCCCTGGAGGGTGTTTGACACGTGATGTGCTTCATCAAAATGATGGTCCTAGTCAACATATTCTTATAGGAAACAAAACTTCAGACCGTCCTGTGGATAGTCTTACCTTTTTATCTCAATAAGAGAGAATCATGGAAGCGGAAGTTTAAATTGACGGTGGGTTATCGGGGCAACAATTGGGCACAACCATCAAGAGGATAAATGAACAAGAAAAGAATAGAGAAGGGGAGGAAACACAGTAATCAGCCAGTAATAGAGTTGGGTTAGAAAGGGTTAATGGGTAATGAAGATCATGGGTCAGGATGGGGGATTAGAGGATGTAGATGTGCACACTGCCCGCTTTGAAGCCCCTGGAGGGAAGAGTGGGAAAAAATGGCCTCTGGAAGGCGGTTTCATGGATGGGAGAAGCGAGGAACAAAGGAGCATCATTTATGGATGATTATTCATAAACGTGTAAAGTCATGGCACTTCAGGAAATAAGTCGTACAAAGTCCTTTCTTGGCACACCTGTATTCATATCCACCTGCAAGGCCTTCATCCGCAGCTTCATGGAGTACTGCTCTCCGCTCTGGCCTGGCTTCCTTGCCTCACATCGTTCTCGGCTTCATGCTGTAGAAACCAAGGCTTACAATATCTTTCGAATCTTCTGTGCTGAAGCTGAGTCTTTGGGCCTATCACTTTGCCAACCCCTGCAAGTCGCTGGTCTGTCAATTTTCCCGCCCCCTTTCTGTTCTTGCACCCTCTGCTTTGTATTTCCATGCTTTATCCCCTCCCAGGTTTCCGCAGGGCTCGCACGGTCTATCATCCCCCTTCTGGTGAAACGACCTAAATCCAGGATCACTGCTCACCTCCACTCATTTGTTCCTCTTTTTTTTTCCCCCTGTCTGCAATCAACCTCCACAATCTCTTCAATCTCATTCTTTCCTCCAGATCTTCAAGACAGCTGTTACCAGTATCTCAGATTGTCCACAATGCTAAACTATGATGTTTTCTACCCTCGTTACCCTTCACACAAATCCCAGCTCCTTCCAATTTTCCAGTTTTCCCTCCTCGAAGTTTCCTTCTGTATCCATTTTGTCCACCCCATGCATGTTTTGCATCCTGTTTTTGTCCATGTCCTAATACGTTCACTGTACTTCTACGAGCCTCGACAATGTATACACAACAAGAAAAAGAGGAATCAGAGATTGCAAACCCTCGCCAGGGTGTATTTTCAGTGGTTTTTAAGGCTTTTGTGGTAAAACAAATATGGCGACCGGACCACGTGACCGATGACGTCATCATTTTTTTTCCTAAACCAATTTATTTCTAGATTATGCTCAGGAAATGTCATCTTGATCAGATCAAGTTGTGTACTTGTCGAATTAGGACGTCATAATGGAGGTACCTATGACATCATCATTAACATATTTTATTCCCCATGGAGAGTTCTTTACAATGAGCCATGTCTCAATTTTTTCTATTCAGCACTTAACGAGATATAGAGGTGCAAAGTTTTTTCCGGTTTTTTTCATGATGGCGGCCGAACCACGTGACCTATGACGTCATAATTATCATTAAAAAATTCTACAGGTGGAGTTGCACCGATGGTGAAAATTTCCTGTCAATCGGACCAACAGTTGCAGAGAAAACTAGAACGCCACTCAGTAGAGCGCATGCTCCCGCCATGGGTCAAGTTGGAATAATACGTTTTGTTTAACATCCCCTCTCCCCAAAACAATAAATGAAAAAGAAAGTAGGCCCGAACTGTCAGAAATTTACTTTGATATATTTCGGAATTAGAGGAGAAAAACATCATTTTTTAAGAATAAGAATAAAAGCTTTAATGCAGTAAAACAGGGAAAAAAATTCCCCAAAAAAATTCCCCAAAAAAATTCCTGGATCCGGAATAATATCCTAAGCTTCACCAAAAACTAATCAATTCTTCCTTATCCCAAGGGAAATCATCCCACCAACTTTTATCCAAATCCGTTCAGAACTTTTCCAGATATCTTGTTCACGAACACACACACACACGGACGGACACGATCGAATGCATTACTCCCTGGTGGGAGTAATAAACCTGAAAATCGCAGAGCCAGAATTATTTATTTGGTCTGGGAAGCCCATGCGAGGTTTCTTCTTCTTCAGCCTCTCACAACCCTGGGTGAATATGCGATCTTTAAAAAAAAAAAAGTTGGAATTTTGCCAAATCTGTTTTATTCGTTTGTTAATATACCTCAGCCATTGACAAATCCGGAATTATAATTTTATTTGAGGTTCAAATTAACCCGGGAGATTGCGTCAAACGATGCCTGCAAGTCTGTACATGTGATAAATAATTAATCGTCCACAGTCGAAGACTCTTCTCCTTCACGCAATAACAACTTCCAGCTTCCAGACCGTACATCCAATCATCTTCAAATTTTGCACACTTGTTTCTCTTCATGACTTCCACTACACTATGAAGTTTCACGTCGATCAATGAAGTGGTTCAAGAGATATAAATGTTTTTATTATTTGCGTTTAATTAACGATATCTGCCAAACCACGTGGCCTATCGCAAATTCCAAAAGGACCTTTTAGTAGACTGATATGCTGAACAGATCTGTGAAGTTTCCCCTCGATTGGATCACAAATAAGGGAGGAGCTAGGTTTTAAAGGTTTGTGCTTAAAAACGTCATAACTCTGAAACCATGTGATGCATGACGTCATGCTCGCTGGCTTTTTTTTTTCGTCATGGGTATGCGATTCTGCCTGCAAAGTTTGGCCTCGATCTGTTCAGGCGTTTTGGAGAACATTGGATTTTAGTGTTTTTCACTCAAAACAATATGGCGGCCGAACCACGTGACCTGTGACGTCATAATTACCATTAAAATATTATGCAGACCGAGTCCCTCCTATGGTGAAAATTTGCTCTCAATCGGTCCAATTATTGCAGAGAAAATAGTTTTTAAAGGAAAACAGAAAGAAAAATTCCCCAAAAAATTCCCAATTTTTTTTCCTGGATCCGGAATAATTTCCTGAGCTTCACCAAAAACGAATCAGTTCTTCCTTATCCCAAGGGCAATCATCCCACCAACTTTCATCCAAATCCGTTTGGAACTTTTCCAGATATCTTGTTCACAAACACATGCGCACACACACACACACACACACACACACACACACACACACACACATGCACACGCACACGCACACACACAGACACACATGCGCGCACACACACACACACACGCACACACACACACAGACACATGCACACGCACACACACGGACGGACACGAGCGAATGCATTACTCCCTGGCGGGAGTAATCATATTTATTATTCTGTGCGGACAAACAAACAAACAAACAAACAAACTCAAATGCAATTCCCTCTCCTCTGGCGAGGGTAAAAAGGTCACGTCGTATTTAATCTGGAAAACTATGAACTATTGTCCTGCTCACTCTAATGAACCTGCAAGTTGATTTGAAAGTTTTACTTGTGAGGTTCAGGTTGTTTGTAGGTGTGTGCCGAGTGAGTGAATCTGTGCTTTGGAAGTGTTGACATTCCTCATCATCCTCTTTGAACGTAATTGTGATTATGAAAATCCAGCCACCTGCTTGTCCAGTTTATGCCATAGATCATGTTAGAAATGTTGCCATATTCATAATGTCTTTATTTACTGCAATGAAATGAGTCGTTCCTTTTCCAGAGACGTTTTGCTGATTCTACATGAAAACTTTGCCATCATCGTGAGGCTTGAAAGGATGTTATTGATCTGAATTTGAGGCTAAATAATGTAACATATTTCGTACTAGCAAAAGTATCCGGGATTGCAGGGCAGCACAAAATCACTTTGGGAATATTGGGAGGGGGGAGGGAAGGGGGGGGGGGAGAGGAACGGGGAAGGGGGGGGAGAGGAACGGGGAAGGGGGGGGAGAGGAACGGGGGTGGGGGGGAGGGAGAGGAGGAGGGGGGGAGAGGAACAGGGGTGGGGGAGTGAGGAGGGGGGGGGGAGAGGAACGGGGGTGGGGGGAGGGAGGAGGGGGGGGGAGAGAGGAGCGGGGGTGGGGGGAGGGAGAGGAGGAGGGGGGAGGGAGAGGAGGAGGGGGGAGGGAGAGGAGGAGGGGGAGAGGAGGAGGGGGAGAGGGGAGAGGAGGAGGGGGGAGAGGAACAGGGGTGGGGGGGAGGGAGAGGAGGTGGGGGGAGGGAGAGGAGGAGGGGGGGAGGGAGAGGAGGAGGGGGGAGGGAGAGGAGCTGGGGGAGGGAGAGGAGGTGGGGGAGGGAGAGGAGGAGGGGGAGGGAGAGGGGGAGGAAGGGGAGAGGGGAGAGGAGGAGGAGGAGGGCGAGGAGAGGAGAGGAGGAGGAGGAGGAGGAGGGGGGAGAGGAGGAGGGGGGGAGAGGAGGAGGAGGGGGGAGAGGAGGAGGAGGGGGGAGAGGAGGAGGAGGAGGGGGGAGAGGAGGAGGTGGGGGGGAGAGGAGGAGGTGGAGGGGGAGAGGAGGAGGGGGAGAGGAGGAGGTGGGGGGGGAGAGGAGGAGGGGTGGGGGGGAGAGGAGGAGGTGGGGGGGGAGAGGAGGAGGGGTGGGGGGAGAGGAGGAGGTGGGGGGGAGAGGAGGAGGTGGGGGGAGAGGAGGAGGTGGGGGGGGGAGAGGAGGAGGGGTGGGGGGAGAGGAGGAGGTGGGGTGGGGGGAGAGGAGGAGGTGGGGGGGAGAGGAGGAGGTGGGGGGGGAGAGGAGGAGGTGGGGGGGGGAGAGGAGCAGGTGGGGGGGGAGAGGAGGAGGTGGGGGGGGGGGAGAGGAGGAGGTGGGGGGGAGAGGAGGAGGTGGGGGGGGAGAGGAGGAGGGGTGGGGGGAGAGGAGGAGGTGGGGGGGAGAGGAGGAGGGGTGGGGGAGAGGAGGAGGTGGGGGGGAGAGGAGGAGGGGTGGGGGGAGAGGAGGAGGTGGGGGGGGAGAGGAGGAGGTGGGGGGGGAGAGGAGGAGGTGGGGGGGGAGAGGAGGAGGTGGGGGGGGGAGAGGAGGAGGTGGGGGGGGGAGAGGAGGAGGTGGGCGGGGAGAGGAGGAGGTGGGCGGGGAGAGGAGGAGGTGGGGGGGGGGAGAGGAGGAGGTGGGCGGGGAGAGGAGGAGGTGGGCGGGGAGAGGAGGAGGTGGGGGGGGGAGAGGAGGAGGTGGGCGGGGAGAGGAGGAGGTGGGGGGGGGGGGAGAGGAGGAGGTGGGGGGGGGAGAGGAGGAGGTGGGGGGGGGGAGAGGAGGAGGTGGGGGGGGGGGGAGAGGAGGAGGTGGGGGGGGGAGAGGAGGGGGGAGGGTGGGTAGAGGAGGTGAGCAACGAGTGTTATTTTTAATAACACACACACACACACACACACTTTTATTATTATCGTGTAACATTACACAATACACAGCCTCAATTTCATTGTAATTCCGTCCTTTTTTATGCCTCCGTTGATGAAGTCGCCGGAGACATTATGTTTTCAGGTTGTCCGTCTGTCCGTCCATCCATCCATGATCGGTTTTCGTTACTGTGATAGTTTAAGAACGGCTGTAGGGATGTTGGTAAAACTTAGTGCTGGTATGTATAATGATGTAAAGACGAACTGATTAGATTTTGGGATCACGAGATCAAAGGCCAAAGGTCAGAGGTCATGTCAGGTAAAAAAATACTGTTACCGTGATAACTTGTGAACCAGTGATGGGATTCTGACCAAATTTTGTACACTTGTGTAGAAAGACGTAAAGATGAACTGATTCGATTTTGGGGTCAAAGTTCGAAGTCTGTAATATGTCTATAACTTGAGAATGGCTGAAGTGATGTAATTCAAACTTAGTGCAGGTATGCATAATGATGTAAAGATTAAATGATTAGAATTTGGGGACAAGAGGTCAAAGGTTAAAGGTCAAAGTCTGTTTTTGGTCTATAACTTGAGAATGGCTGAAGTGATCTAATTCAAACTTAGTGCAGATGTGTATAATGATATAAAGATTAACTGATTCGATTTTGGTGTCCTGAGGTCATATCAGGTAAAAATGTGATAACTTGTGATGTCAGGTAAAAATGTGATAACTTGTGAACAGCTGAAGGGATTTAAATTAAGACTTAGTACAGGTATGTATGATGATGTAAACATGAACTGATACATTTTGGGGTCAAGAGGTCAAAGGTCAGGTCATGTCAGGTAAAAATGTGCCAACTTGAGAACAGCTGAATGGATTTTAATCAAACTTGGTACAAGTATTATAATGATGTAATAATGTGGGCGAAGGCATTTTGGTCGACGTCGTGACGTCGAAGAGTGTCGTTCTAGTTTTCACTGCTTTGTGTCTCTCGTCTAACCTGCCGACAGGACTGTGTACCACTGTTGTGATAACTTCGTTTCTTCTGCTGGCGATTGGTGTCCATCTGATATCCAACTTCGTTTGGAAGCCAAAGTACAGCCTGCCACACTGTTTGGTATGACGTCATAATAACTCGCTGTAGATAGGAAGGAACTCTATTTTTATGTATTTATCTCTCAGAACCAGATCACCTTTAACATGTATGGCATAATGCTTGGATTGACATATAAAGTGATCATTTTTAGACAGTTACATTCCCTAGACACAGAGGTGTTACATACAGACTTGGCATTTAATATGGAATATTTTTTTTGTGGGGGTGAACTTACTTTTCAAGATGTCTTAGAACCAAAAGTTCATTGGAATTATGTTGAAATTATTTTGGATTTTGTTAATGTGACCTTTAAAAGAAACAAAAACCACATCTGACATTTCGAAACAAATAAATTGATCCTTGAAAGTGATGTAAACTGATATCGAACTCAATTCATGGACAGTACTGTTTTAAACTTCTGTACGTTTTCCAGAAGTATCTCTTTATTTTGCACATTAGCCAAAAATTGTTTTAACAAAAACAAAAGTTAAATTACGACTGGGATTACGGACAGTAAAATTACAGTTCAGTACTTCATGTAACCCCCACGAGCATTCAGGAGAGCACGTACACGTTGAGGCATGCTGTTCACGAGATTTTCCAAGGTTTGGACAGGAATCGCTTGCCATGCAGTGACAATAGCCTGCTGCAATTCACGCACAGAGGTCGGCTGCTGGTCCAAGTGGTCGATTTGACGCGTTAATTCTGCCCACAAGTTCTCTATCGGATTCATATCCGGGGACATGGCAGGCCACTCCATATGCTCGACACCACGGTCAGCAAGAAAGTGTTGGATCATGCGAGCACGATGAGGCCATGCATTGTCATCTTGGAAGACAAAGTTTCCTCGAAAGGCTGCACGAGCAAATGGAAGCAATGTTTCTTCCAGAATGACCCTGTACTTGAACTGGTTCAGGTTTCCATTCAGAACAACCAGGTCAGTTTTGCCCCCTGCATGAAAAGCAGCCCAAATGGTCACCCCACCACCTCCAGCTTGGACTCTTGGCACTATACAATCTTTGTTGTAGGCTTCATGCACTTGTCTGCGCACTCGGACGCGGCCATCTTGACGATAGACCAGAAATCTAGACTCGTCACTGAAGATCACGTGATTCCAGTGTCCTGGCTGCCATTGACGGTGCTCTCTGGCCCACTGCAATCGGCGCTGGCGGTGTTGTCTGGTCAGGCGTGGCTTTCTCAGGGGACGCCTGGCACGATAGCCTGCTTGAACCAGTCGTTGGTTGACTAGCCTTCTGGATACAGGCACATTTGTCAGTTGCTGCCACTCAGCCCTAAGCCGATTAGCTGAATTGGTACGGCCATTGCGGACTAACCGGTGCAGCTGGCGATCATCCCTCCTTGTGGTTCTGCGGGGACGTCCTGGCCTCGGTATTGGAGTAGGTACACCCCTCTGAGCATTTCGTTTCAGGATCATTGACACCTGACCTTGAGTGATGCCATACTGCTGAGCAATAGCATGCTCTTTCATGCCGTAATTTCGTAAAGCCACCACTCCATGACAAACAGCATTGTCGAGTTGACGGACCATCTCCAGAGGAAGCGGCAATAACTTTTGGAGACGTGCAGCAGTTGTTTTCCACTAATACAGAACGCAACAACCCTTGTGTACCCGACTGTGAAGCCATTCATCAAATGCACCTGTCCGTACATTTTGCCACGCCACCTGTGATATAATCCTGTTGTTGACTTCTTGCTGCGACAGACAATCAGTGACATGGTTCTTTTAACAAATAAATCACCAAAGTGTAAAAGAAACTCACCAGAATGATATACTGAGTTAAGAAAGTAAACCCAAGTCAAGAAAAAAAAAATATTCCATATTAAATGCCAAGTCTGTAATATACAATAGGTCGAGGGATTTTCTTCACCTCAATGGAGGTAGCCCGTTTCCCCGTCCGTTTCCATGAGTGCAAGATTAACGGTAGCAATGATGGTAATAATAATAATAATATTATTATTTATGTCACACATTTCACAATTAAAACTCCACTGTGGTGGTTGACCGCCACCATATCAAGGGGGGGCGCAAAGCACCCCTCCCTTTACATAAGGGATCGTTTCTCTGTATGCAGCTTTTACATGGGGACTGAAAATACGTTTCTCAGTTTCTACTGGACGAAATCGTCTGCAAATTTCAGAAGTAAATGCTTTATACCTCCAGGTAATATGTTCCAAATTTCAGCAACGTCCGTTTATGCATTCTTGAGTTTTATTTAGAAAACCCTCAAAATCAAGTTGGTGTCTGTCCGTCCGTCCGCCCAAAATGTGTTGCGCTCATATCTCAAGAACTATACATTGAAACTAGCTGACACTTGGAATATACATCGGCCAATAGATCTAGTTAAGGGCTTTCGAAACAAATTCCACCAAAGTGCGATAGATTTTGTTTTTTAATTAAATATATAAAAATATATGCATAAATAAATTATATATAAAAATATACACACTTTATAACTCTTCCAAATATTATGACACAAAACTAACATGCTAGCCCAATGGCCTAATGGATAGAGCATCAGACTCCCAAGCTGGGGAAGGTGGGTTTGAATCCCATCTGGGTTGAATATATTTTTCCCCTATTTTTTTTAATTTTTTTTTGTATACAAGATCGAGGCTCGTGAAAGAGCCAACATTAATCACACAAAAAGTCAAACCAACACATAAAACACAAAAATAACAAGATGGGGAGAGAGGGGGAAGGACACAAACACAATATTTGAGAGCAGGGACATCGAGATAAATGTGGGAGGGAGAGGGCTTGGGGGAAGTGGGAGAGGTATAAAACATATGGACACTGCAAGGACTTCCAGGAAAGAAGTTGAAATTTCAAAAAAGTGTATCTGGGGTGAATTAGCGGGGGTAGAAAAGATCAAGGTTTTGGATGGGGGAAGACAAGAGATGGTGGTGAACAGCTGTTTTAAAGACCTGGAGGGAGGAGTGGGATTGAAGGGAGTGATGGAGTTTGTTCCAGAGGCGGGAGAAAAGGGGAATGAAAGAGTGAAGGTGAGCAGAGAGCCTAGATTTTGGCAGTTTAACCATATGAGGGTTGCTGGCAGATCTTGTGCGACCTGTAGGAATATTTGGGGGACAGAGCACAGAGAGAGCTGGGGGAGCAAGGTGGGAGAGGAGTCGGTAGAAGACAGAAAGACCACCAACCTGCCTGCGGTGAATGAGTGAAAGGCCCTCTGAGTTAGCTTCATCGCAGGAGATTCCAATGATTCTGAAAGCTTTGGTTTCAACAGCGTGAAGCCGAGGTAGGTGTGAGGCAGGAGCACCGGCCCAGAGGGGGAACAGTATTCCATTGAGCTGCGGATGAAAGCCTTGTATGTGTTGAGGAGCTCAGGTGTGCCAAGGAAGGACTTCGCACAATGGAGGATGCCCAGTTGGCGACTGGCTTTGGCGGCCAGCTTGGAAATGTGGTTTTCCCAGGAAAGATCATGGCAGATAGTGAGACCCAAAAGCTTCAGCGACAGAACTTCTTGGAGAGGATTGTTGAGAAAGTGGATGGGAGAGTTTTCCCGTCGGTCCTTTCGGAGAGACATAGTAAGAGTGTGAGATTTGTCAGGATTGAAAGACATGTTCCACTTGTTTGACCAGTCTGTGATTTTGTCCAGGTCTGCAGAGAGTGAGGAGGCTGCAGACTGCCGATCTGAGGGATGAGGAATGGAGCGGCAGAGAGTGGAGTCATCAGCAAAGAGATAGAGAGGATTTTCAAGAGAGTCGGAGAGATCATTGATGAAGACCAGAAATAGCACAGGGCCCAGAACACTGCCTTGGGGAACTCCATCCAGAACAGGAAGGGGAGATGAGAGAAATTCATTCAGGGCCACACGTTGACTACGACCAGAGAGGAAGTCCGCAAGCCATGCGTGGAGATTTCCATGGCTACCATAGGAGGAGAGTTTGGTGAGCAGAGCTGGTTGCCAGACCGTATCGAAGGCATGTGATATGTCAAGGGAGACAGCTCTGATTTCCTGTTTGGGATTGAGGACCTCCATCCATTGTTGAGACAGCACAAGCAACATGTCCAGAGTAGAATGACCTGGTCTGAATCCAAATTGATGATCGGAGATCAAGCCATTGGAGAAGAGGAAGGATTTCATATCCGAAGCAATGATGGATTCCATGACTTTGCTGATAATTTGGAGCAGGCTGATTGGTCTGTCGTTGCAAGGATCTGTTTTGCACCTTTTTGTGTGAAGCGGTAATGTTTGCTGATTTCCAAGATGCTGGCAGATGACCTTGAGCAAAAGAGAGGGCGAAAAGAACAGAGCGAGGGCGAGATAGAGCCGCAGAGCAGGATTTTAGGACCCGTTTTAGGACCCTTACTTTTTCAAGTCTTTTATATCGTCTTGAATAATGAGAAAATAAACATGTTGTACAATGAGCAAATGCATTTTGTTCGTATTTCAAACGTAATTATTCTCAAACCTGAATTTCAGCGTCATTATGAATATTGCACCACATCAAATTGCTTATTGTGTGGAAATCATGGGAGGAGGCGCAAAGCACCCCTTCCTTTTTTGGGGATGGTTTCTCTGAATGCAAATTTAACATGGGGACTGAAAATTCGTTTCTCGGCTTCTACTGGTATATTGTATATATAAATATACATATATACACACTTTATACCATTTTAAAATATATTTTTTACATTCTAAGATGCTGGCTCAATGGCCTAATGGATAAAGCATCAGACTCTCAAGCTGGGGATTGTGGGTTCAAATCCTGTCTGGGTTGAATATTTTTTTCCCCTTATTTTTCTCAAGTCTTTTATATCATCTTGAATGAAGTCTTGTACATTGAACAAATGCATTTTGTTCATATTTAAAATGTATCTTGTGAAAAATGTCAAGGGCATAGAAAAGGCCCCTTTGTATGAGGGGATGTGCCAGGTGGCAAAGGGGATGTGCAAAGGGGATTGTATGAGGGCATTTGCCAGGTGGCAAAGTATAGAAAAGAAGGGACATTCCATAGCTTGTAGAAAATGCCAAACAATACAAAATAAGGGGCATTCCAAAAATCTCGTGTGCATGCTGGACTACCCTTGTGTTCTGAGGAGGAACCAAGTAATGCTTTAGAAAAGTTCATATAAAGGGGCGCCCTGCATCTGGCAAATAAAATACATTTACTTCTTCATGCAGGTGTATGAATCAAATTGGCGCCTGCACATCGTAAGAGGCGACTAAGGGTTGGCGTCAGGAAGGGCAAACGGCCATAAAAACATTGCCTCAAACAGGGAGCCATGATTTTCATGGGGCCTGCAAGGCTAATCCCTGCCCTAGCTGGGAAAAATGTCCTTACAACGATCATTCATTCATTCATATACATGAACAAAAGAAATAAATATTTCTGAGCAATACCATCTCAACCCCGAGAAGCCATTTCCACAAAAACAGTATACAGTCATACCTCGTTTTACGCCATTTCGACCTACGTCAAATTCGACTTTACGCCACTCTTCTAGAGTAAATTTCAGTTCAGCGAACGTCATTATGTGCGACTTTACGTCACTCCTACGGATGTGAAAAAAAAAATTCCTTAAAAATATATTTTAAATAAATAAAAATAGTGTAGCGGTTACCGGTAGCATGACACAATTACCCTGCACCGGCACATTAATTAACAATAAAAGAAGCTAAAAAAACAATTTAAAATACAATAAAAAGCACATTAAAAATATATTAAAATGTACGTACAGTATACTGTACGTACGCGCAGCTGCTGGTTCTCATTCAAAACAGAGGCGACGTACAGTATTCCTTTACTGTGTCTGTGTTAGCCATGGGTCCTCAGAAGGATAATGCTAGTGATTCCAAGCGTAATGTGGTTACGATGGAGGATAAGTTAAATCTGATTAAAAGGTATGAAAAAGGTGAAAAAGTGTCGGTGATAGCGCATAGACCTTATCGCGAATCGGAACCGCAATGCGTCATGGGATTGGAAAGGGGCAATAGCGCCGCCGGCGGTCGCTGTCACTTTGACAGACTGCTTGTTTACATTGACACACTATGTGATCCTTACCACTTTAAACTACTTTTAGGACTTTTTTACTGTGACAAATTAACTGTGAACTGTGAACTGTGATCAGCTCATGAGCTAGTATTTGCAAGCCAAGGACACCGTCGCAAACCTGAAAGCCGCCATTGCAGTATGTAACAAGAAGCTTACTGTTTCGGAAATAGAAAACTGTGATGAACTTGTGAAACTTTATACAGGTTTACCTAGTTATGACCTGTTTAAGTGGTTATTAGCAGAAGTATCCCCTCATGCACAGAACCTTCATTATTATAAGGGGAAATTATCAATGGAAGACAAGACCTGGCAAATAAACAATACTACAAAGCTCGGAGTTAAGCGATCTCAATCTTTAGAGGATGACCTACTCATGACACTCATGAAGCTTCGGCTTAATCTTCGCGAGGAGGACCTCGTATTTCGCTTTGGATTAGGACAAAGCACCATCTCCCAAGTTTTGTTCGCAAGTGTACAGCCAATATAAGTCAAGACCTACTCTCAAGTGCCTTGTTGGTATTACACCTAGCGGAACAATTTCATACATTTCCAATCCTACAGGAGGAAACACGTCGGACAAAAAAATTGTAAAGATGACGAACATTGTAGACAAGTTCCAGCCCGGCGATATTTGTATGGCCGATCGAGGTTTCAACATTCAGGAACTGTTCTTGCATAAGCAGGTTGTTTCTCTTCTCCAATGGGAACCCCCCTTTCCCTCAAATATTTCTTTAAATCGCTGGATTTTAATGCCAAAAAAACGCTGAATTTCTTTCACATTAGCCATCTTCCTTTCCGTAAACACAGCGTCGATCGTAGACAGACGCTTCCTCTTCTGGGTTCATGTTTACCTTTGCCCCCTTTTCGATCCCATCATGCTTTGCGGTGGAGCGCCCTCTGTTGATATTTACCGATTCGCGATAAGGTCTATGCCTTAGGGCTGCCACGGTCGACGGTATCGACCATCATTCATGATAGGGAACGTATTCTCGCATACGTCACTGAAAAAGCGCCGCCGGCTAAGACTGCTAAAATGTGTGTTTGTGTTCAGAAGAGACGCCATGTTTAAGGTGAATTACATAATCTTATTAATTTGATTTATTATTCTTTACAAATTCATTTATTAATTGTGTTCATTACTTAAATTTGTAACAACCCTGGTGTTGGGCTAGCGGCTAGGGTGCCGGCTTAGGATCCTAGGATCCTGGGTTCGAATCCCGGTCGATCGCTGAATTAACGCCAGGGGGGTTGACTCAGCCTGTCATCCTTCCGAGGTCGGCTAATTGAGTACCAGTTCACTGGTAATTCCCTGTTTGTCGTTAAAGGCAGCAAAAAGGGTTGGCGTCAGGAAGGGCATCCGGCCGTAAAACATCGCTTCAAAAAGGGGACCAAAAAACAACAACAACCACGGTTCCCGAAAAAGGCCAACCCCCGCTTTGCGGGGAAAAATGGCCTCTAAAGGTGGTTATAATTGTGTTCATTACTCATTAAAAAATATGACTAAAATGTGTTTTTAGTGTTCTTTAAGGTTAAGCGATAGTTATATACTTTCGCGAGTTATTTACTCTAGTTTTACGGTGTTTGTCTTCATTTTAAGGCATTTTTAAGGCTTTTTTTTTTTTTTTTGTATGCAAGATCGAGGCTTGTGAAAGAGCTAAAAGGCATTACGCTCGGTTTACGTCAAAAACCGAGTTACGTCACGGCTTATGGAAGCCATTAATGACGTAGGCCGGGGTATTACTGTATAACATAATAACCGGACTTACGAACCAACCCCCATAATTATTTTTAATGTCCGAGATATGAACGTTCACTCGTACCTACGAACCAATCATGGCCAGAGCAACTCGTGACTTGGTTAGGTGGAGCAGGAATTCTTTCTTCCGTGAGATGTCCTGCCCGAACGTAACTGTACGTAATTTGACAGCCAGCCAAACTCCATTCATGAACGACATCGGAGTCAGGGAATCGTGTCCAAGCTCCAAGTGTTTATAATGAAGCCACAGAAGCATGTAGTTGACGAACAAGGAGTAAAATGAAGAGGATATGAAATACAGAACAATTACTAACAAGGCCCCAAGCAATGCCATTACAGCAATTACAACAAAATGCTAATTCGGAACTTTGCCAATGTGAAAGAAAAAGCCACATAACCTAATGATAGTGTCAACTGTTGCTTGGTGACACTGGGTACCAGGCCAGGCTAACCAGGTCATTAAATGTAAATTCAGAACACAATGACATGTTTCAATCACTATACTTGCAAAATTCTTACTGACACAACAAGATGAACTGCCAAATGACCCCCTTGTACTCACAGGTAATGCTTTTGAAGGTGCCACAATGAGGATTGTGAGGTATTTACTCATACAAGTTATGGAAGGCTCAGAGCCATCACTTCCTCTTAGGTCACATCCTGTTGCATCACTTCTTGCGACATTAACCCAAATGGCCAGCTGGGCGCGCCAACACACAAAGGTGCAGAAAGTATGCATCGAAGAGGCAGAATATTCCAGCAGAGGGCTCCGCTAAAAAATGTACAAATCACGTATAAAGGGCGGAGCAATTGTGCAAATACATGAACTGTGGAAATAAATATTTCTAAGCAATGCCATCTAAACCCCTAGAAGCCATTTTCACAAATATATTATATTGTTGCGGATATACCGCCGGCCTTCTCCCCTTACCAAGGGGGGGATTAGTCCCCTTCTCTTTGACTGGTCTGGCGGGACCCGGGACCTATGACGTCCCTTCTGGACAGCGCGAAATAGGGTATTAGGACTAAAGTTTGCTATTACCTAATTACTCGCGCTGCCCCGAAATGAGGAAATAAGCTCCGCACGAACCACGCGTGTTGAGACGCCGAGTGGTGCGTACACGCGATCCGTGCCGTTTAGATGTTGAACCCGGTTCTAGCGATCTTATTCGTGCCACGCTTAGTCAATGGATAAATCACAAAAGCAGTCGAATTGGAAAAAGGAATAACAGGTTTATTTACACTATACAATGATTCCAGCAAAAGGGGACACAGTGCAGCCTTAAACAGTCTTACTTACTACCCAGGACAAACGGGCCCGTCTCACTCACACACACACACTCACACGGGGCTTGCAGCTGCAGGATGATGTTCACCACGTCCAGGAATGGCTCCCGTGCAGCTCCCTCTGGTCTCCGGCTCGTCCCGTGCAGATGGTAAGAAGAGAAGGCAGGAGCTCTCCGTGTGTCGTCTTGTACGCACAGGGTTATTACGGGGCGATTTGGTAGGGTGTGGGCTCTGGCGGTTAATCACTGGCGGCTATGACCATGTTTTCTCACGTGGCCGAAGTAGGCGCTATTCGCCACCGGTGCGTCTGGCTGCAGTCGTGTACTCGTACCGCCAATGCCTCTTCTTCCTCCCCTCTGGCGCGTACGTTATACTATGGCGAAGTACAGTTCAATGCCTCAAAGCGAGTGATGCAAGTCAAGTTCTCCTCAATCAGTCCTCTCACTAAGCCCTCTCCCAACGAGTCCTCTTCCACCAGTCGTTCAAGTCTTGACCAAGTCCTCACAATGCGCTCGCCCCCTTAAGTCCTTTTCTACCAGTCCTTCAAGTCTTGACCAAGTCCTCTCCCAACAAGTCCTATCGCCACTGCCATGTGCACGCGAGTCCTGTTCAAGGGCTTTGTGCACCAACTTATATAGGCATGTCCTGCGAACCTTCTCGAACTTACCAGACGCGCCTCTCCACGCCCTCTCATGCCATGCCGTTAGAGCCCTGATTGGCTGGTGGCTCTTACCGTCATCGCCTCTGACGCTCCGATCTTGACGCCGCCCCCACCCCGACCTCGCGCTCCTCCTTCTCAGGCCTACCTCGTGTTACTCGACTAGTGAGCGAGCAAAGGGCAGCAAATGCTGTGGGCAGCCAAAGCGTAATAAACTGAGTGGGTCAGCCAAATGGGGCGCGGGATCAATTATGCCCATTGAGGTGGAATTGGAGGGTGAACGCAAAATGAATGGGATCTAAACTCATGTCTTTACACAACGCAGGTATCAATAGGGGAAATGGCCTATACTTACACATACTATGACATAACTAATACTACAAGTGGGCCTACGTGTTGCTCGTGGAACTAACTATGGGGGGCAACCCTTTAGCCTTTAATGATCAATAAGTGGAAATCTCAAAACCGTAGCAATATATACCCGGACCTGTGAACGAATTGTGGGCGGAGCAACTCGTGACTCGATTAGGCGGAGCCTGAATCTTTCTTCTGCGACATATAAGAAGTCTGTCACGTCGTCTACAGTACCCTGTGTACTCTACAGTACCCTGGGTACTCTACAGTACTGTACTCGGCTATTTTCTTTACGCACATTTTTGAATTCGTAGTGCCACGTATTTTAGAGACAAGGAACCATAATCATGGCAGGTAAACATTGCAGTGATATTCCTGCAACGAGTAAATGCAAAACCTTGACATTGGAGATGAAACTGGACGTTAAACTGGAGGTGTGTGTGTGTGTGTGTGTGTGTGTGTGTGTGTGTGTGTGTGTGTGGTGTGTGGTGTGTGGTGTGTGGTGTGTGTGTGTGTGCATGTCGTAACTTTTTTACCATTTGAGTTTAGCCATCAAATTTTACCAAAGCTTTATTTTGATAATATGGAGAAGGCAAATTAATAATTTGGCCAAAAGGTCAAATGTCAAGGTTGCGTAAAATCGCCAATTTTCACCCCATTTACCTGATATGCAAAAATTTTGCATATTGAGTCTGAATTGGTTCACCAATGAAAAGATAGCTGATTTTTTTTTTTTAAGTTCAAAGGTCAAGGCTGCATAAAATCATCAATTTTCATTTAATAATTTTTTCACTGTTTTCGTTATTTTGAGCATATGGAAGAAGAAGACGTCTGAATTCAAATGGACGCGGACGGACTTTGCATTTTCAGATGTTTTTCACTTCAATTTTGATTTCGAATTGGTTTTAGAATATTAGCAACTCGAAGTTCGAGGATTAATCATGATGGTTCACAGCTATTTTGCTGATGTCTTTTTGAAGATATTTATTAATTATTATCATCACTTTTACTGTACTGCTAAATTCCCTTCCCCCCTCGCCCCCATCCCCCCAGACTCGCTGGAATGAAGAAGTTATTCTCCCACTATCAGTCATCTCCAACACCTGCAAAATCAGCAAGTTATCCTTAACCGGTGAAGTTCAAGATCCACCAGTCAAGAAAACAAGTGCGACTTCCTCGATGTCATCAGGAAGAGGAACAACATTGGATGATAGAACCTCGGTGGCTGCTGAACTTTTGCTTGGGCAAGATATGGGTGAGGAAGGTCATGGCGAATTAGCCGATGATGTCGAGGAAGAGGATGTAGAGGGAAGATTCAGTACTGACGAAGTGAATGAGCGAACGACAAATGAAGAAACAGTTGCGTCTCTGCTTCTTGTGGGAGGTGTGGGCGAGGAAGGTTTCACGATTCCTGAACCAAGTTTTCTTGGTTATGGCAAAGTCAGGGTTGGTGATTCTCCAGCGATTCCGAATTCCGGAATTGAACAGGGCAGCCATTTAAACTTGACAACAGACGTCAGTGGAACCACAGGTTTATTGAAAGAGGCAAATCATATTGGTTACTCTGTCAGCCACAGTGGTCATGTGATCAGTAGGTGATCAGTAGGTGATCAGTGGGTGATCAGGAGGTGATCAGAAGCTGATCCATAATGTGGGAGGCATCGGTACGGCAAGTGCATGTTTTACATTTTAAACAATATATATTAAAAGCATCGAGTGGGTATTTAATTGATTTGTAACCTCCTGACTCCTGATTGGTCCATTGCTCCCATTACTCCAGGATTGTTTTGTATTCTAATAATGTTTAAGTTGGTTATTTATCACTTTATGTAAATGTTACATTGCATTGTACAGTCGACTCTCCAATTTAAATGAATGTGTTCCAGTGATCCTGTGCATTGGTGAAAATTCCAATTGGAAGAATGTTTTTGTCTTCCTTCCTCAATCTCTATGCATTAGAGTGAAGGACATCAGACAGTTTCCATAAAAAGTAAAACACCTCCAGAATAAGAAAAAGGTTCACTTTAAAACCACCATGTCGTACACATCAAGTACAATCCAGTACACTGCTCAATACCATCACACTCACACTTCACATACTAACCAGAAGTTCGCGTGGGGGGGGGATAGGGAGAATGGAGAGGCCCAATTACCGGGAAGGGTGGCGGGGGTTGGGGAGGGGGGGGTTGTTGCAGGGGTTGACCTCGGTCACTGGTGGGGGTTGTTGCATGGGTTGACCTCGGTTACTGGTGAGGGTTGTTGCATGCAGATTGGCCCCTGGTCACGCACCGATGGAAGTTGTTGTCGGTGAGTGGCCCCTGGTCGCTAGTGAGGATTGTTATGGGAGGGCCCCCTGTCGTTGGTGGGGTTCTTTGTCCTCACCAGAGGAGAGGGTATTGCATTTGAGTTTGTTTGTTTGTACGCACAGAATAAGTAGGCTTATGCTTTTCTCTGCTACTGTTGGTCCAATTGACAAGAAATTTTCACCACAGGTGAACCTCCTCCTGTAGAATTTTTAAATGATGATTATGACGCCATGGTTCACGTGGTATGGGCGCCATCTTGGGGGAAAAAACAAAAAAAACCTTGCACGTCTATCTCTGAAAGCGATGCATATAAAAAATTGACATGGCTCATTGTAAAGAACTCTCCATGGGGAATAAAATATTGTCCTGTGGCTGACTCAGTTAACACCGCGAGTACGCCATGGATGAAATCGAGCTTAACGAGGTGTTTCCCAATTGATGGCGGATCGTACACGAGAAGGGGGTTGGGGGAGAATGCCGCGCTTACCTGTCGGTCCGACGATGTCTTCACCTGCAAATTAATAACTCAACCCGAGACGGAGGTAAAATGTACAAGAAAGAAATATTTATTACGGAACCCAAGAACAATGGAACGCGACGATAAAGACTAAACCCCCTATTGAGCGCTTTTACACACAGACTTCGAATACACGAGGGGAAGGATAATAAAATGACGTTTCGTCGTGGAGTGGAATGTGGTGCGTCTTATCTGTCTCGGTAGTCTGCGGTCGTCAAGGATGGTCCGGCTCCGAGCGCAGTCGTCCGACCGCGGCTCCGGTCAGCGGGAAGAAAGGCCTTGATGCCCCCCCCCCCCCCCCCCGTTTGCGCGCTGCTAGGCCCCAAGCCACCCGCTCGCCCCAGTCTCGTCTGCTCAGCGGCACGCCTCGCTCGCCCGCTCGTCAGTTGCACGCGAGGTCCCATTTGCTTGTAGCACCAAGCCTCGCTCGTACGTGGACGCCAGGGAGGAGAGGCGATGGCGCTCCCACGTTGCTCCAACGTCCGTCGTCAAGCAGGCAAATTCGTGGATGGCAAAGGAAGAAAAGTCCAAACAGAGCGAAAGGCAAGGGCAGAAGGAAGGTCTGGGAATGGCAGAAGCCACAGCGAGAAGAAGGGCCAAGACGGAGGTCCGGGCAGGATGGATCCAGGAACGAGAATGGAAAATGTTGCCACACAAACGTTCACCACCAAAGTCCGGACCTAAAATTTGACAAAATGTCTGCCGCTCCAAGCCTCTTGTCCGGCGTGCTCTGACGTCACCCGGGTCTCTCCCCAATTCACGAGTCCCCTCCTACCAGTCGTGCGACCTGCCCACCAAACCCTCGGTGTCCATCCATCACGCGGTGGGCGTGGCCTCAGCCTGCCTTCTTACGATGTTCCATCGCCATGTTGGCATACTGCGCGGCCACTTGGGGTTTATTCTTCCGGTCAGTCTTATTGTGGTGGAGGGGAATTAATTAATGTGGTGCACTAATAGGCCTATCTGTATAAGAGTGCATTGCCATATGGGACACAGGTATGATCACAGAGGTTTCACACACAATGGAGTCTTATCCTTATTCCCTAGAACTATTTATCATGCCCCACTCCTCGTAATGGGGACGAAGACACACTTAATCGGACATACGGGCTAGACAGGTCCTCTACTTATTTACATCGAGATGGTTCTAGCTACCCACGACAATCGGAGCATGATACCGATTCAGATCTACCTAAATCTATATATATATGCCCTACCCACCGACATAACACAGCCCCCCCGCCCCCCTGGAACCGTAGCCCCTGCAAGGTTCACTGCAGGCACTACCATTCCAGTCTTAACACACTATTATTATTATTACACACTATTATTATTGCAGTCTTAACACTGCAGATACGGGCACCATCTTGGGGGAAAAAACAAAAAACCTTGCACCTCTATCTCTGAAAGCGATGCATAGAAAAAATTGACGTGGTTCATTGTAAAGAACTCTCCATGGGGAATAAAATATGTTGATGATGATATTATAGGTGCCTCAATTATGACGTCATAATTCGACAAGTACAAAACTTTATTCTATCAAGGTGAAAATATCTTGAGCGACATCTAGGGATAAATTGGTGGAGAGAACAAAAAATGGCATCTTCGGTCGCGTGGTTAGGCCGCCATATTTGTTTTAACACGAAAGCCTTAAAAAACACGAAAAACCCCTTTTCTCCGAAACGGCTAAACAGATCGAAGCAAGACATTACATGCATGATCGCATACCCATGACGAACAAAAAGTTCCACAACCATGACGTCATAGGTCACATGGTTTGGCAGCTATGATTTTTTTTTTTTTGAATAAATCTTTAAAAAGCCACCCCTCCAGAACGACTGAACAGATTGAACGGAAACTTCACACATATGTTCCCCATGCCTTACGTATACCATGCTGTCATTGAACAATTAATACATCACATGGTTTGGTGGTCATATTGGATTGAATGAAAATCTTTTAAAAATTATATCTCTTGAACCGCTTAATTGATCGATGTGAAACTTCAAATGAATATAGCAGCCGTAAAGCAGAGCACGTGTTTAAAATTTCAATATGATTGGTCTTGCAGTCTGGCAGCCAAAAGTTATTATTTGAACAAGAAGAAGCTCCACTATATTATCTTCTCCAGGCATGTGAGTTTTCAATACATCTATTAATTATGTACTGTTTTAAGTCAGTGGCATCCTGTCCATTAATTACGAGCGTCTATTAATTATGTACTATCGGAATGTACCTTTCGACACTTTGGACTGCTGAGACCCAATGGACCTTTGAAGAACCTTTAAGACCCCTCAATACAATTATGACCTCCAAGACGCCAACATACACTGAAGATCCTTAAATACCATGAAGAAGCAGAGGACTGCAAGGACCTAAAAGACCCCGAGGACACGTAAAACCCAAAAGACCCCAATGACCCCAATAACCCAAAAGGCCGATACATATATATTTGAGATACAATACTGAATTCAGTTTTAAAAAGAGGATGCAATGTGTCATGCGTGTCTGAGGAAAGTGGGGTTGTACAAAATAATGAAATAATGTACAAAAACACCCCTCAAAATACACCTCACAAACACGTCCTGGTGAGGGTCTGAAATCTCTGATTGCTCTTTATTGATGTGTAGGTGATTTGTCGTTTGACTTTGTGTGTCTGTCTGGAGTTTTGTGAAAAATGAGATGTTTTTCACTCTTTATTTTTCATTCTAGAAATTTCTGTGCTACGTATAATGCAAGTTTATGAAACTTGTGTTGGTGTCGTGTGGGACAAAGTCTGTCAGTGTATTCCATGCTACACTGACCGACTTTGTCCCACATGCTGTGGATTATTGTCATGTAACATAAGTTGTCTTGAAATAATCGGACAGATTCTAATTTACCATGACGTTTTTGTGCCTTTGGCTAATATGTGGGCGCTGTTCGCCGTTGAGTTAATGTACAGTGAGTGGGTTCAGCTGCTGGAGAATTCAGATGGTGATGTGTTTCTAAAGTAGGTCGATGAGCATAGGCCGCGTCGTATGAAAGAAACGTTTCAACCTCATGAAATATCCTCTCTACAAAATGTAGTGCATGTTGTATCAACATTTTCTTCAATCTCTTATTCCTGAAACTGTTCACCACCATCTCAGATCGTCCCCCATCCAAAACCATGATTTTTTTTTTCTCATCCAAAGCCTCACACAACCTCCAACCCGACCACCTTCCAAATTTCCAGTTTTTCCTTCCTGGATGTTTGCTTCTGTATCCATCTTGTCCACCCCATTCATCCTCTTTACCCCCACATTCCTCTCAACACCCCTGTCTGTTTGTTTGTGAACAAAATATCTAAAAAAGTTGCGGATGGATTCGGACGAAATTTGGTGGAGAGGTTGGGTATGTGACAAGGATGAAATAATTGGTTATTGGTGAAGATCCAGTTCTGGATCTGGATTTGAGAATTTTAAAGTGATTCTTCACCATGGAGAGATTGGGCTAAAACTGATATACAGTATAGCATGATATCTCAAAATTCTGGATGGATTCAGATGAAACCTTGTGGAGAGTTTATGTGACAATGTCGAATGGATTCGATTTTGGTGAAGATCCAAATATGGATCCGGATACGAGATTTTAACATTTTAAAAACTGATTCTTCCACATTGAGTGATGGGGCCAAACACGACGTATAGCATGATATCTCAATGTTCTGGATGACTTTCTTTTTTTTTTGTACACAAGACAGGCTCGTGTAGGAGCTAACATTGATCACAAAAACACAAACTGACAGATAAAACATAAAACATGTGATAAAGGGAGTGGAGAACAAGATGGAGAGCAGGGACATCGGGAGATCTGTGGGAGGGAGAGGGTTTGGGGGGAGGAGGCATGGGATGGGGGGGGGGGGGAAACTAGCTGACCTAGAACGCCACTCAGTAGAGCGCATACTCCCGCCGTGGGTTTAGTTGGAATAATACGTTTTGTTAAACATCCCCTCTCCCCAAAACAATAAATGAAAAAGAAAGTAGGCCATAACTGTCCGAGAATTTATTTTGATATATCTCGGAATTGGAGGAGAAAAACATCATTTAAGAATAAGAATAAAAGCTTTAATGCAGTAAAACAGAAAAATCTTTCCCAAAAAAATTTCCTAAAAAAATTCCTGGATCCAGAATAATATCCTGAGCTTCACCAAAAACTAATCAATTCTTCCTTATCCCAAGGGCAATCATCCCACCAACTTTCATCCAAATCCGTTCAGAACTTTTCCAGATATCTTGTTCACAAACACACGAACATACGGACAGACACGATCGAATGCATTACTCCCTGGTGGGAGTAATAAACCTGAAAATCGCAGAGCCAGAACCAGAATTATTTATTTGGTCTGGGAAGCCCATGCAAGGTTTCTTCTTCTTCAGCCTGTCACAACCCTGGATGAATATGCGGTCTTTGAAAAAAAAGTTCGAATTTTGCCAAATCCGTTTCATTCGTTTGTTAATATACCTCAGCCATTGACAAATCTGGAACTAAGTCTTTATAAGTTCATCAAATACTGACACCGCGAATGACATTCGCTGAGCTAAATGTTGATATTGTAGCGGTTACCGCGGGATGCACACAATCGCCTTGCACCGGCCAGAACACGGCCAGACGCGCCTCTCCCGGGCATGCCCGGACTCACTGTTCCCGGGCACGCCCGAACCTCCCGGGCACGCCCGGTCTCGTCTTTCCCGGGCATGCCCGCTCTCGCCTTTCCAGGGCTCGCCCAGAGCGTCCGGGCAAGCCCGCTATCGCCTTTCCAGGGCTCGCCCAGAGCGTCCGGGCATGCCCGCTCTCGCCTTTCCAGTGCTCGCCCAGAGCGCCCGGGCACGCCCAGCCTCGACTTGCCAGGCCGCAGCCAAACACGCCCGGGCAGGTCCAGACTCGCCTTTCCAAGGCTCGCCCTTGCCACCCGGGCATGCCCGGTATAGCTTTTGCCGGGCAAACTTCCCGACATAAATGTGTATATATATTGCTGCCCGATAAACGGGCTTTTGTCAGAATACCTGAGCTGTTTTGTTTTAATAAAGCAACTCGGACGAATTCCGTCTTTGGTCGCGTCACTTCTTTCGACTCGCGTTGGAGCGCAGCTCCCTCAATATATCTCTTCTGAGGTAAAAAAAAAAAAAAAAAAAAACAGTTTTAAAGCATTATACGTATCAAACGATACATTTTATGAAACGGGGAAACCTAATACACACTGTGGTGGTTTTAAAATGACAGAATATGTCTTTATTAGAAAAAAAAAATGAACATTGAAGACGACGCTGCTAAAAAAAATACACCACTCTAACACATAACCACGAGTTTAAACTACATTTACAACAAATATGAAAACTATTTTCATATCACAATGTTAAATATAGAATATATAGAAGATAATGTTTAAAAAAAATGAGCCCTATCTTCCAATGGTAAAAAAATCCTTCAAAACATTCCTGGATCGGGAATAATATCCTGAGCTTCACCAAAAACTAATCAATTCTTCCTTATCCCAAGGGCAATCATCCCACCAACTTTCATCCAAATCCGTTCAGAACTTTTCCAGATATCTTGTTCACACACACACGAACACACACACACGGACACAAGTGAATGCATTACTCCCTGGCGGGAGTAACGAGTGAATGCATTACTCCCTGGCGGGAGTAATGAGTTGGGTAAATGACAAGAACAAGCAGATTAGATATTGATTCAGGTCTGAATCCAAATCCGACCTATTGGTGGATAGAAAACATAAACTGTTTAACCTGGTGGAGGTGTGCTCTCTAACGAGTGCTGTTCTCGTTTATGGAATGCGTCACACCCAATCAGATGTAAAGCAAAATATTCTCTTTTGATCGGACATAGTAGTGCAATTGGTATTTGAAATGTGAGTGGTCTCTCCACAAGTGGAAATTGGTCAAATATCAAGAATAATAGTTGAAGTATATTGTGGAGATGTTTGAAGGGAAATGTATTTTTTCTTATTTCCAATGAGCTGTTGTTTACAGTGACGTATGAATCGTTTTATTTCTGTTTTTCTATCACTATTGCACTTTATTTCTCAATAACGCAATGTATTCAGCAACAATCGATTGTATCGTCCAAAAGTGCCACAACCTCCTCGATTTGTACATAAAATGTTCATCATGTAAATGTGTGTCCTTGAGTATGCAAGTCCTGTTTGTTTTGATGGGAGTTCAGGTTGCTCACTAAAATGTTGTGCTTTTCCTTGAAGACGAAATTTGTGAATCTCAATGTGGAGCCACTCCATTTTATTCTCCATTTCCTCGTTGAATACCATGTCCATGACGATGTTCATTCATTTGTTGATTCATTCAGACAGCAGCAGATGACACTTATACCATGCACGCAGATAAAGTAATGCAAGATGAATCGGTCAAATAGAAAGAGAATACAGGAAAAACAGTACTTGTTTATCTTGTATTTAAACCCTATTCGTGAGCTATTCGTTTGTGTGTCAAGAAACGGTTGAAAGCTGATGCTTTTGGTATTACCTTGTGAACAAAGAAAATATCACATGTCTGCGAGCAGCAAATTTGGCAGGTTGAGATGATGTAAAATACTGTAATACTTTGTCCAAGTACTGCCAAACAGCAGAGTTTTGAAATGCCAATCAGGCGATTCGTGTTCTCGTGTTCAATTATATAATTCAATTGAAATAAAAGAAAGATTTTAAAGGTTGTATAAAAAATACATCCAGAAGTTTACCGCCGTTGATGCCACGTCTTTTTCACCACCTTTTAACACGTTGAATTAGTTATTCGTGCCTGTTGTTTGTGTCCTTTATAACGTCCTTAAAAACACTTTCCTGTTTGGAATGATTTTAAATTTTGATTGACTGACGGACAGTAAAAAATATTATTTCACTCCTCTTTGGGCATGCGTGATTGGGTCGAATTCTGAGCCAAAGGATTGTTAAACTGCAGGTTCATTTTCTGATTCATGTTTTGATTTGTGTTCAAAATATATCATTCAATTGAAATGAAGTTGTTCCTCGAATAAACTGACATTTGTGGACAGATAGACAGACAAATGTAAACCAATTGTTTAACCCCGCTCTTCACTTTGCGTGTGCGGGGCAATGAGTAAAACATTACACGTCGTGGAAAAATAAATGCAATGTCACAAACTTTTTACAAATGAGCTAAAATTACCAAATACTTGTGATAAGCAAGTGGAGTCCATACATAGTCCACACATACCTAGCGGAGTCCATACATAGTCCATACATAGCAAGCAGATTCCATATATAATCAATACATAGCAAGCGGAGTCCATACATAGCAAGCGGAGTCCATACATAGCAAGCGGAGTCCATACATAGCAAGCGGAGTCCATACATAGCAAGCGGAGTCCATACATAGCAAGCGGAGTCCATACATAGCAAGCGGAGTCCATACATAGCAAGCGGAGTCCATACATAGCAAGCGGAGTCCACACATAGTCCATACATAGCAAGCGGAGCCCACACATTTTTTTTTTTCTTTTTTAATATACTGAATCGAGGCTCGTGAAAGAGCTGACAACCGCGAGGGGAAAGACAGCACAGGGGGACCACGAGGGAAAGACAAAGACAGCACATGGGGACCGCGAGGGAAAGACAAAAACAGCACATGGGGACCACGAGGGAAAGACAAAGACAGCACATGGGGACCACGAGGGAAAGACAAAGACAGCACATGGGGACCACGAGGGAAAGACAAAGACAGCACAGGGGGACCACGAGGGAAAGACAAAGACAGCAAATGGGGACCGCGAGGGAAAGACAAAGACAGCACATGGGGACCGCGACGGAAAGACAAAGACAGCACATGGGGACCACGAGGGAAAGACAAAGACAGCACATGGGGACTGCGAGGGAAAGACAAAGACAGCACATGGGGACCGCGAGGGAAAGACAAAGACAGCACATGGGGACCGCACATGGGGACCGCGAGGGAAAGACAAAGACAGCACATGGGGACCACGAGGGAAAGACAAAGACAGCACATGGGGGCCGCGAGGGAAAGACAAAGACAGCACATGGGGACCGCGAGGGGAAGACAAAGACAGCACATGGGGACTGCGAGGGAAAGACAAAGACAGCACATGGGGACCGCGAGGGGAAGACAAAGACAGCACATGGGGACTGCGAGGGAAAGACAAAGACAGCACAGGGGGACCACGAGGGAAAGACAAAGACAGCACATGGGGACTGCGAGGGAAAGACAAAGACAGCACATGGGGACCGCGAGGGAAAGACAAAGACAGTACAGGGGGACCACGAGGGAAAGACAAAGACAGCACATGGGGACCACGAGGGAAAGACCAAAGACAGCACATGGGGACCGCGAGGGAAAGACAAAGACAGCACAGGGGGACCATGAGGGAAAGACAAAGACAGCACATGGGGAGCGCGAGGGAAAGACAAAGACAGCACATGGGGACCGCGAGGGAAAGACAAAGACAGCACATGGGGACCGCGAGGTAAAGACAAAGACAGCACATGGGGACCGCGAGGGAAAGACAAAGACAGCACATGGGGACCGCGAGGTAAAGACAAAGACAGCACATGGGGACCGCGAGGGAAAGACAAAGACAGCACATGGGGACCGCGAGGGAAAGACAGTACAGGGGGACCACGAGGGAAAGACAAAGACAGCACATGGGGACCACGAGGGAAAGACAAAGACAGCACATGGGGACCGCGAGAGAAAGACAAAAACAGCACATGGGGACCGCGAGGGAAAGACAAAGACAGCACATGGGGACCGCGAGGGAAAGACAAAGACAGCACATGGGGACCGCGAGGGAAAGACAAAGACAGCACATGGGGACCGCGAGGGAAAGACAAAGACAGCACATGGGGACCGCGAGGGAAAGACAAAGACAGTACAGGGGGACCACGAGGGAAAGACAAAGACAGCACATGGGGACCGCGAGGGAAAGGTCCATAGTCCATATAGTCCACATAGTCCATACATAGCAAGCGGAGCCCACACATAGTCCATACATAGCAAGCGGAGCCCACACATAGTCCATACATAGCACCCGGAGTCCACACATAGTCAATACATAGCAAGTGGAGTCCATACATAGTCCATACATAGCAAGTGGAGTCAATACATTGCAAGCTGAGTCCATATATAGTCCATACATAGCAAGTGTAGTCAATACATAGCAAGCGGAGTCCATATATAGTCCATACATAGCAAGCGGAGTCCATATATAGGCCATATATAGCAAGCGGAGTCCATATATAGTCCATACATAGCAAGCAGAGTCCATATATAGTCCATACATAGCAAGTGGAGTCAATACATAGCAAGCGAAGTCCATACATAGCAAGCGGAGTCCATACATAGCAAGCGGAGTCCACACATAGTCCATACATAGCAAGCAGAGTCCATACATAGCAAGCAGAGTCCATACATAGCAAGCAGAGTCCATACATAGCAAGCGGAGTCCATACAGAGCAAGCGGAGTCCATACATAGTCCATACATAGCAAGTGGAGTCAATACATAGCAAGCGAAGTCCATACATAGCAAGCGGAGTCCATACATAGCAAGCGGAGTCCACACATAGTCCATACATAGCAAGCGGAGTCCATACATAGCAAGCGGAGTCCACACATAGCAAGCGGAGTCCACACATAGTCCATACATAGCAAGCGGAGTCCAAAAATAGCAAGTGGAGTCCACACATAGTCCATACATAGCAAGCGGAGTCCATACATAGCAAGCGGGGTCCACACATAGTCCATACATAGCAAGCGGAGTCCATACATAGCAAGCGGAGTCCATACATAGCAAGCGGAGTCCATACATAGCAAGCGGAGTCCATACATAGCAAGCGGAGTCCATACATAGCAAGCGGAGTCCATACATAGCAAGCGTAGTCCATACATAGCAAGCGGAGTCCATACATAGCAAGCGGAATCCATATATAGTCCATACATAGCAAGTAGAGTCCATACATAGCATGTGGAGTCCATACATAGCAAGCGGAGTCCATACATAGCAAGCGGAGTCCATACATAGCAAGCGGAGTCCATACATAGCAAGCGGAGACCATACATAGCAAGCGGAGACCACACATAGTCCATACATAGCAAGTGGAGTCAATAGCTACATAGCAAGCAAAGTCCATACAGAGTCCACACAGAGTCCATACATAGCAAGTGGAGTCAATACATTGTCCATACATAACAAGCTGAGTCCATACACAGCAAGCGGAGTCCATACATAGCAAGTGGAGTCCACACATAGTCCACACATAGCAAGTGGAGTCAATACACAGCAAGCGGAGTCCATACATAGTCAATACATAACAAGTGGAGTCCATACATAGCAAGCGGAGTCCATACATAGCATGTGGAGTCCATACATAGCAAGCGGAGTCCATACATAGCAAGCGGAGTCCATACATAGCAAGCGGAGTCCATACATAGCAAGCGGAGTCCATACATAGCAAGCGGAGACCATACATAGCAAGCGGAGACCACACATAGTCCATACATAGCAAGTGGAGTCAATAGCTACATAGCAAGCAAAGTCCATACAGAGTCCACACAGAGTCCATACATAGCAAGTGGAGTCAATACATTGTCCATACATAACAAGCGGAGTCCATACACAGCAAGCGGAGTCCATACATAGCAAGTGGAGTCCACACATAGTCCACACATAGCAAGTGGAGTCAATACACAGCAAGCGGAGTCCATACATAGTCAATACATAACAAGTGGAGTCAATACATAGCAAGCGGAGTCCATGTATAGTCCATACATAGCAAGCGGAGTCCACACATGGCAAGTGGAGTTCATACATAGTCTACACATAGCAAGTGGAGTCAATACAGAGTCAATACATAGCAATCGCCAATCGGATTCCATACATAGTCCATTAGGGGCAAGCGGTGTGTCGTCCATACATTTTAATAGCTATACATCCAGTTGTTTCATTCGAAGAGTTGTTTGTCATCCCAAAGAAGTTTCAAATTTAGCACTTCTTACACGCACATTTAAGCTCTTACACGAGCCTCGATCTTGTATGCAAAAAAAAATGGAGCACCTCCCTGCCATTAGATAAAGACCCTCACCAGAGGCGGAGGTATTGCATTTGGGTGAGTTTGTCTGTCTGTTTGTTTGTCCGCACAGAATATTTGTATGCTTTTCTCTCCAACCGTTGGTCCGATTGTCAAGAAATTTTCACAATAGGAGCTCCTCCTCGTGTGGAATATTTATAACTAGCCGAAACCCGTGGAACATCCACGGAAGGGAGGATGTGGTGTATGGATAGAGTGTACCATTATGGATGGCATAGGGGATTTGCTTGTCCGAGTAAGAGTTAGGAAGAAAGATGAGAATGAAGAGTGCGTATATGAACAACGATCGCCGACACCGGCACAAATGCATGCTCTGGATTGTCCACTCAGTGGACGGCTTGCTTCGCCTTCGCCTGTCCAATCAGCGGACGGCTTGCTTCGCCTTCGCCCAGCAGACGCCAATACGATGGCGTCGTAAGATGGCGTCGTATCGGCAGTTAATCGGATGCTTTTGGGCCCCAACGTCGGCTAATTCAGATTTTTCGAGTATGGCTGTACGTGATAAACAAAGAGTGCGGTTCGTAGATCGTAAATCCATTGCCACTCAGTAGAGCGCATACTCCCGCCGTGGGTCAAGTTGGAATAATACGTTTTGCTTAACATCCCCTCTCCCCAAAACAATAAATGAAAAGGAAAGTAAGCCCCAACTGTCAGAGAATTTATTTTGATATATCTCGGAATTAGAGGAGAAAAACATCATTTAATGCATGTGTATGCATTAAATTGGCTTTAAGAATAAGAATAAAAGCTTTAATGCAGTAAAACAGAAAAATGTTTTCCCAAAAAAATTCCCCCAAAAAATTCTTGGATCCGGAATAATATCCTGAGCTTCACCAAAAACTAATCAATTCTTCCTTATCCCAAGGGCAATCATCCCACCAACTTTCATCCAAATCCGTTCAGAACTTTTCCAGATATCTTGTTCACGAACATACGAACACACAAACATACGAACACACACACACACACACACACGGACGGACGGACACGATCGAATGCATTACTCCCGCCGAGCTATCTTGTGCTTATTCCATGAACGATCGACGGATACAAAATGGAACCCACGACCCACGTGACCAGAAATTTCTGGGATTTCTAGTAGGCTATATATAAGGAATCGATAGCCCCCTAATACGAGGCTCCTCCCCTCCCCGCATCCCACGAGGGTCACACACATGATGAAGTTGCTCACCTGTCTCTGCCATGTCAAAGCTGCTGCATCCGAACTCCGAAGTCACTCACATGGACACGCCATGTTGATAGAACAGAACGCGTGGGGCTCGCACGCAACAGCCATTTTGATGTGGTCGTGTGGGGCTCGCATATGCGGAACCGCCATGTTACTGCCTTTGTGTGGGGAGGTGAGAAATGACAATGGGATAAAATGTATTCAAAAAATATTTCACAGGCAGAAGTTTTACCTCAACGCCAATAATAAGAAGAGGTCAGGTTCTCACACGGAGGTTTATTCAGGTAACGCTGCTCGGTCCAAGGCCCAGTCCCCGAGAAACCGCGCGCATGCGTGAAAAACCCGGTGCACGGGAGGAGCCAGAACCCGTGGAACATCCACGGAAGGGAGGATGTGGTGTATGGATAGAGTGTACCATTATGGATGGCATCGGGGCTTTCCTTGTCCGAGTAAGAGTTAGGAAGAAAGATGAGAATGAAGAGTGCGTATATGAACAACGTATTTATTGCAATCTACTTAAATGACAACGCTACGATATACTTTTGAAAAATGAATGGATTCGTAATAGGAATCGGCATAGCACCACTCTGGGAGTGTTACGTCTCGCCACCTGCTACACCTCTCTGAGTTACGAGGATTTATGCAACGCACCCCGAGTATCGCAACATCACTCCATTTAACTTTATTAAAATGACGATAAAGACGGTTCCTTATATATCCTAATTTAAAATGTTCAAGGGAATAAAAAGACCATTTGGTTCACACCAGCCATGTTCACACCACTCGACTGTCCAATCAGCGGACGGCTCGCATCGCCTTCGCCCAGCAGACGCCAATACGATGGCGTCGTAAGATGGCGTCGTATCGGCCGTTAATCGTATGCTTTTTGGCCCCAAAGTCGACTAATTCAGATTTTTCGAGTGTGGCTGTACGTGATAAACAAAGAGCGCGGTTCGTAGATCGTAAATGCATTAGTGCCGTGGGCATCGGGTCACTGTGTGCGGCGTAAAAGGGATAACAAAGTCGAGTCCTTACGGTATTATTATATAGATGATAATTATGACGTCATAGGTCACGTGGTGCGTGCGTCATCTTGAAAAAAAACCGGAATAACTTGGCACCTCCATATCTCCAAAACCGCTCCATGGACAAAATTGAAGCTCATTGTCAAGTACTTCCCATGGGAAACACCTTATATTCATGATGATGTCATCGGTGCCTTATTTATGTCATAATTAGACAAGTAGAACGCTCGATCCGATCAGTTTGAAATTTCTTTAGCATGATCTACCCAAAATTTGAATTGCAATTAAATTGACGACATCATCGGTCACGTGGTTCGGCAGCCATATTGGATTCAACATAAATCTATGTCATAAAAAAACATACAAACACAGCAGCTAATAAACACCACACAAAGTATACTACACAAACACGTCCTGGCTCGGGTGTTTCTTGTTTAATAAGATGTGGCAATAAATGTGAATTGTTGCTCCCACCTTGATGGCTTTGACAACAGACGACGCCATTTTCATTTTTGCCATCTCCATCCCTACCCAGTTTAGAATCTTGTGTGGCCCTGATTGTGGGCAACTCGCTAGTTTTGGTAATTATTTAAACTAGCTACTGTTATAGTACACACAGTACCCTTACACTGAAATACTACCCAAGCCAAAGACAAATATACCATCGTCTTTACAGTGTTGGTGCTGCCACAGAAGTTTTCTGGCAGGGGTTATTCTGGGTGGTTTGCCATTGCCTTCCTTGCAGTCGGCGAGGGCAAAATTTTCTAATTTACTGAGGATGCCGGTGATAACTCGTCTACTTTTGACGAAGGAACTGTTGACATCCACAAACAAATGTTACCAGATGGGACATCTAGTTGAAGGTCCATTCATATTGGGGGAATAGCACTACACCTTACCTTGCCTGCGAAACTGACAATGGTTGTTGGTCTTTCTGTCTTCTACCGACTCCTCTCCGGCCTAACTCCCCCAGCCCTGTCTGTGCTCTGTCCCCCAAATATTCCTACAGGTCGCACAAGATCTGCCTGCAACCCTCTTCTCGTGATACTGCCAAAATCAAGACTCTCTGCTCACCTTTACTCTTTCATTCCTCTTTTCTCCCACCTCTGGAACAAACTCCCTCACTCTCTTCAATCCCACTCATCCCTCCAGGTCTTTAAAACAGCTGTTCACCACCATGTCTTGTCTTCCCCCATCCAAAACCTTGATCTTTTCTACCCCCGTTAATTCACCCCAAATCCACTTTTTTGAAATACCAACTTCTTTCCTGGAAGTCCGAGCTGTGTCCATGTGTTTTATACTTCTCCCACCCACACCCCCCTTCCCACGCCTCCTCCCCCCAAGCCCTCTCCCTTCCACAGATCTCCCGATGTCCCTGCTCTCAAATGTTGACCTTGTGTGCTTCCCCCTCTCTCCCCATCTTGTCTCCCGCTCCCTTTATTATGTCTTATGTGTCCGTTTTTTTCTTGTCATTAATGTTAGCTCTAACACAAGCCTCGATCTTGAATACAAAAAAATGAAAAAGAAGAAGAAGAAAAGAAAAAAAACACCAGGATGACCGAGTTATAGCCGAACCTGTAATAATTGAATCCGCGACAGCTCGGAGATAAGTACCTTACGCTCCATCTGTGCCATTCTGTAGGACTTTCTAAATTTAATATGTAGTTGAGAGTACTGAAAAAGCCCGTTTGTGTGTGTTGCACTATTGTGATTATTTTGTTTGAATAACTATTTAAATGACACCTTGTACCTCACAGGTGAAACCCAAATCCTATCCATGTTCCTTCTGATGACTGTCATTGTTTATTCGGGTTCTTTCTGACGACTCCAGTGCAGTATTTTCATTTGATTGGTGATCTTCACGTGACGTAACGAGAAGGCCTGACAATGGTAATTGATGCTGACCCATTAATAAGCTATTGGACAAAAGTAATGTGGAAACATTTGTTTACTGCCTGGATGTTTTCATCTCGTTATTCCTTTATCTCAATATGATTTCCCTCATTACGACACTCCTCAATATTTTGCTCCTACATTATCTCTTCCTTCATCCACTTTCAATACACAGACAACTGCCTTTTTTTTTTGGATACAAGATCGAGGCTCGTGTAAGAGCGAACATAAATGACCAAAAACAAACAAACGGACACGTAAGACATAATAAAGGGAGCGGGAGACAAGATGGGGAGAGAGGGGGAAGCACACAAGCACAACATTTGAGAGCAGGGACATTGGGAGATCTGTGGGAGGGAGAGGGCTTGTGGGGAGGTGGCATGGAAAGGGCTTGTGGGGGTGGGAGAGGTAAAAACCACATGGACCCTGCTGGGACTTCCAGGAAAGAAGTCGGTATTTCAAAAAAGTGGATCTGGGGTGAATTAACGGGGGTAGAAAAGATCAAGGTTTTGGATGGGGGAGGATAAGAGATGGTGGTGAACAGCTGTTTTAAAGACCTGGAGGGATGAGTGGGATTGAAGGGAGTGGGGGAGTTTGTTCCAGAAGTGGGAGTAAAGGGGAATGAAAGAGTGAAGGTGAGCAGAGAGTCTTGATTTTGCCAGTTTCACCAGAAGAGGGTTGCTGGTAGATCTTGTGCGTCCTGTAGGAATATTTAGCGGACAGAGCACAGACAGAGCTTGCGGAGCAAGGCCGGAGAGGAGTCGGTAGAAGACACAGACTTTATGTCCATATGTATGTATTATTGCGCTGTACTTACTTTTTATTTACGTACTTTACTTTTCCTACACTCCTTATGGTTTTAATGCTCCTTATTGACTATTTACATTGTTTTACCTATTAATATGGTGTTATATATGTCCATTCTCATAAAAAGCCAGTCAAAAATGACGGGTTGGAACAGTTTCTTCCACGGTGCAGCCTCGTGAGCATGCCAAAGTCTGAAGCCTCGGCCTAGTGTCAGGTGTGCTTATATCTTTATTTATTCGACATCCTACGGACGTAAATTAACAAGTTTTACTATGCGCGCGTTGCACATCACATGCAGCGAATTTCACCTCCCCGCGTCTTGTATTTATTGTTGTTTTTTAAAACAATTCTGTACACCGCTCTTGAGGCTCGGTTTGCAAGCCACTGTCTACAATTCCAATAGAAGAGACGGAATAACTCTTTTTATGGAAAATGTATTTTAGTTTGTTTAATCCTCAAATATAGACCGTAGTGGACACACGTTCATGTTAAAAGATTGGCCTTTAAAACCTACCCTTATGAAGGGGAACAGACAACAATCGGTAGGTATTCAAACTACAAATGCTCAATTACAATGTGATATCGTTGTACACAAACACACAAACTGATATTGTGTGTTATATGGTAGATGTTGGTGTAAAACAAATTCTAGTGTGTTCTGGTTTCAGAACTATTTCCATTTGAAAACAGGATCCAGGAACGTCATTAGTTGTCAAACCACGACTTATCTGTACGGTATTCCATTCTCTTCTTTGCTTTCCTCTGTTTTCTTTCTCGATTTTCTCCTCCCCTCAGACTGAAATCTCATCCCCCTTGTCTCCTCTTCTTTACACGCTAACCAGGTGTTGGGTTATTGGAGAGTGATCTATTTAAAAGGTGGCTCTTGACAAGTGGTATATTTATTGGACATCTCGAGTAGTTGCTGGGCACCATTTCTGGGTACCATTGCCTGACTGTGCTTTGTGGGTGACATTCGTCTGGACTCAATAAAGGCAAAACTTTGTGCCAAAATGTCTTACAACTGTGTCGTTAACCTTTGTGCCTTCCTTCTGCTTCTGCAAATGATGCAGGTGAGTGGAGCGAATAATAAAAAGGAAGAATATTTACTTTCCAGCAATGAAGAATTTTAAAAATTCAATAACAACAACCGGTTAAAGGAATGTCACAATGTTCAGCAGATATTTTGAAACCAAACAATTGGTGTTGGCAATTTCTCATGGCGAACAATCGGTATTCAAACTACAAATGCTCAATTACAATGCGATATCGTTGTGCACAATGATAGTTGTAGTTGGGAGTGATATTTAACAAATGTTTTGTGTAATATTATTGGGGGGTTTTTCACACACAGTTTATGAAGAATAACGAAACTTTTTCTCACAAGGACTTTGTAAAATAACTTTGTCGATAAAGGAGTTAAATGTGAAATTATTAATAATTAATACTATATTAATCTTAACTGTCTTACAAATCGGTGGAATAATTCAGGATTTCCACTTTTACATAAACTAGAATATCCGTTACTGATTTCTAACCATGTGCACAATGTAGTTTACACCAAATTTCTTAAAGGATTTTCATTTCCATTGAAATCAAACTTTAATCAGAATTAAATAATTATTATTTGTTGATATTAAATGGGACTATCTCAGCCGATTGTATATTATTTGTCTGTTATTATACCATGAGTGTTTATAGTTTGGGTTCAAATCCTGACCCGACTATAAACTGCCAGATTGGTGTTTCACAGTCACCACTCGTGTACCTTCCCTCAGATGGACATTAAGCTGGGTATCCTAATTCGACAGCATTAAATGTTGGACGTTGAAGATCCCGCCATGTTTTTGGAAGGGTCAGCGAGTTATCACCGGCACTCTGGCCAAATTTGGGCTTCCGCTGGAAGCGCAATGGCAAACTACCCGTTACAACTGAAAATGCCCCAACTGCCGCAAGAGAAGGCATTTATTTAGTAGCCATTTGTAACATTGATAACCTCTCAATATTGTAATAATTATGTTATAGTACAGAAAAGCACATTCAATTGTTAATGAAGTACAATAATAATTTCAGTATTGGGGTGAATTTTTTTATATATTAATATATAGAATTATTTTTTATTATTATTTTTATTATTATTTTATTATATATAATTATTTTTTTCCTCTTCTGTCTGATTATGTTGTTGTTTTTTGTGAACAATAGATGATCGGTTATTAAATGAAAACCTGATATTATATATATATATATATATATATATATTTTTCTGTTTTCCTCCCCAAACAGCCATTAACCGCATATGCAGCTGCAACAAACAGTTCATCTTCTCCCTCTGGGGGTGCTACAACAACCAAATCGTCACCTTACAACGGCGCTATGTCTCCCCTTGCCTTCTCCCTCTCCCTCACACCCCTCATGTTACTTGCAACTTGGGTTGCTTTTCTCTCCTCCTTCCGTTAATCCTTCAATCCCAAGCACAAACCCCATCCCCTCTAAATTATCTTCGGATAAGGATTTATCTGAAGAGAAGCTTAATCAACAATATGGAAAAATTTACATTATGCCAATTGCACACATTTAATATTTACTTTCGTCGATTCAGTTTGATGTTTCAGAAGTAACTACGGTTGAATTATTTAGTTATAAATTCACCAAACATGTCCATCAGCACTTAGAATGAGGACAAAATTTGAGTTATTTCCCATTCATTAACTCAAAGACTATCTGGCTGATAAGCAATTATTAAATTCATTTGCAATCGTTTACTCTTGAAATACCAATATGACAATTTAAACGATTTAGTGCAACAAACTTTCATTATTAGCCCAGGAGCATTAGGTTAGGACCTAGAAGAAATTAGTAGAAAGCTGATTTTTTTTGCACAGAGCTTCAGAATACCATGTGGATGCCCACAATATAAAGTCCCACGAGTCCCACCTTGTGGCATTTTCAAAATTCAAGATGGCCGCCGGTTGGATGGAAAATACATAAATATGGATAACTTCTGCCTAGAACCTCATAAAAGTGTACTTTTCGTGGCTAAATATGTGTTTTAGCACACTAGGATTTTAATAGAATATATTTCAGTGACCTCAGATAATGATATGTAGATATAATCCAAGATGGCTGACAAAATTGCCGCTGCTGTAATGCAAAAAAACATCAAAATCATGATAAGTTTAATTTGCTATTATTTTATTTAATGCAGAATGTTTCACATTGTGACCACAAGGCCTGCAAGAGGTAAACAACACATGGGGATTTGACATTTAATTACAATACGACACAAAAGCAGACCAACTCTTTGATCCCAGTCATCCCAACCTGATTCTAGTGTTTTGGACAGTCCCGTGTTAACTGAATGTCACTTTTCTTATTCCTGACTTAAACACTGTTATCACCCTCTAAATCAATGTCCCGAGAGTTTTTGCAATTATGGCCATTACAAACAGTAATGGCCATAATCCTAGGATGCTAAAGAATATATTTAGACATAAAAAGTATACTTTTATGAGGTTCTAGGCTGAAGTTATCGCAATTTATGCATTTTCCGTCTAACCGGCGGACATCTTGAATTTTGAAAATGCCACAAGGTGGGACTCGTGGGACTTTGTACTGTGGGTATCCACATGACATTCTGGAGCTCTGTGCAAAAAAATCAGCTTTCTACTAATTTCTTCTAGGCTTCCCCTTCATTTTTGGCTAATGCTCCTGGGCTATGAATGAGGTTCGACTTTGAAACGGTTGAATGTGAAAAAATAACTAAATCGCACATTTGGTTGGTATCATGCAATGATAATTGATAACACAACCATCACATTACGTAAGAGATTTTGATAGTACAGGTAGTCACAAACAGGTAACTGATGTCAAAACTTTTACCCATATTGATTTCTCCAATGTATTAACATTATATGCCAATATACAGTATAACCAGTAGTCTATTTAATCAATTGAATACCTGGTTAAATCGATTGTTGTTTTTAAAAAATATCTACAGGTGAAATCTTGAATGGGATTATAATTTTATGGCAGTTTTAACTGGGGTTAAAGGTCAGATTTTGGAGAAATTTATGTGGGACTATTTTGGTTTGAATCTGAATGAAAACTGTTGTGGGGATTTTTAATATAAATGTGTAATCGATAATATGCTTGGATTGTGATTAAAACGTCCTGATGTTGGTGTGGAGGTTACATTTTGTTTTCTTTGACTCTGCTTAACATGAACTAGTCTGATCTTCAAGTTCTATCTCACAATAAAGGTTTATAGCAACGCACATATGGAGTACTCGCTGTCTTCACAGGCATTTGACATCTTCAGGCTTCTGGGATTTTTATTTTTGATTCTTGGGGAGGAAGTGGGTTATTAAATAGAAATATGTGTGATCAGAAGTTATGACGTTTTAGCTTCAGACAAGTTAATACATCTAGGTCTGTGGGTTGTTCGTAAGGACTAAATATATGTGAACCTGGCAGAAGCATTTGTCTGGTGCAACTTGGTATCTGAGTGCATGACCAGTGGTCCAAGGGCACCATCCTAAAACAAAAAAACAAAAAAAAACTTGTCACGAGTCACGCGAGTGACAGTCGGCATTTCTAGTGACACCAACTGATTTTCTTTTCATGTGGACGATAAAACGTTAGTATGGATCAAAACCATGGGGTTTGATACAAATTTACCTACTACATATTACTTGTGTTGGTTCCTTCTTTTACATGTCTGTGGGTTTGCATCAGTTATTGCATGCATGTGGGTCATGCCGCTGTTTGTGCCCCTCTAAGACAGACCAGAAATCTTAGAATTTGGACAATGGGGATAGTTTACCTGCTCTTCGCTTTAAGGGGTTTTTTTTTTTTAAAGGAAGGAAGGATTTTTAACATCAAACTAATGTTGGCAGATGTGATGGTCAGTTGGACGTCCATCCAATGGAAGGATTTTTAACATCAAACTAATGTTGGTGGATGTGATGGTCAGTTGGACGTCCATCCAATGGAAGGATTTTTAACATCAAACTAATGTTGGTGGATGTGATGGTCAGTTGGACGTCCATCCAATGGAAGGATTTTTAACATCAAACTAATGTTGGCGGATGTGATGGTCAGTTGGACGTCCATCCAATGGAAGGATTTTTAACATCAAACTAATGTTGGTGGATGTGATGGTCAGTTGGACGTCCATCCAATGGAAGGATTTTTAACATCAAACTAATGTTGGTGGATGTGATGGTCAGTTGGACGTCCATCCAATGGAAGGATTTTTAACATCAAACTAATGTTGGTGGATGTGATGGTCAGTTGGACGTCCATCCAATGGAAGGATTTTTAACATCAAACTAATGTTGGTGGATGTGATGGTCAGTTGGACGTCCATCCAATGGAAGGATTTTTAACATCAAACTAATGTTGGTGGATGTGATGGTCAGTTGGACGTCCATCCAATGGAAGGATTTTTAACATCAAACTAATGTTGGTGGATGTGATGGTCAGTTGGACGTCCATCCAATGGAAGGATTTTTAACATCAAACTAATGTTGGTGGATGTGATGGTCAGTTGGACGTCCATCCAATGGAAGGATTTTTAACATCAAACTAATGTTGGTGGATGTGATGGTCAGTTGGACGTCCATCCAATGGAAGGATTTTTAACATCAAACTAATGTTGGCAGATGTGATGGTCAGTTGGACGTCCATCCAATGGAAGGATTTTTAACATCAAACTAATGTTGGCAGATGTGATGGTCAGTTGGACGTCCATCCAATGGAAGGATTTTTAACATCAAACTAATGTTGGTGGATGTGATGGTCAGTTGGACGTCCATCCAATGGAAGGATTTTTAACATCAAACTAATGTTGGCGGATGTGATGGTCAGTTGGACGTCCATCCAATGGAAGGATTTTTAACATCAAACTAATGTTGGTGGATGTGATGGTCAGTTGGACGTCCATCCAATGGAAGGATTTTTAACATCAAACTAATGTTGGTGGATGTGATGGTCAGTTGGACGTCCATCCAATGGAAGGATTTTTAACATCAAACTAATGTTGGTGGATGTGATGGTCAGTTGGACGTCCATCCAATGGAAGGATTTTTAACATCAAACTAATGTTGGCGGATGTGATGGTCAGTTGGACGTCCATCCAATGGAAGGATTTTTAACATCAAACTAATGTTGGTGGATGTGATGGTCAGTTGGACGTCCATCCAATGGAAGGATTTTTAACATCAAACTAATGTTGGTGGATGTGATGGTCAGTTGGACGTCCATCCAATGGACGGCACATGCGATGCTGCATCACCCTGCCTGCAAAACACCAGGATGAGAGTTTATAGCTGGGCCGAAATTTGAACCCAGGCTCGACAGCCAAATGGCGAGTGCATTTTACTCAGCTATCTTTCTAGCAGATACATTATCGATATGAACACAACTTTAAATAGCCGGCCCTGATCAGGAAAACTCCATCATGCATATCGTTTCTAATCACACACACAGAACTTTCAAGAAAAAGGATCGTTTTGAAAAAAAGTCCACTGAAAATCTAATTTATATTCCACAAAGTCTCATATTGGATGTCTTCGGCTCGACGCACTTGACATTTTTTTGAAAATTCCCTTAGAACCTGAGAGTTTTTCATTCTACGTTACACCGATTTTTCCATACTAGTACCCGACTGCAAAGCCGCAATGAGCCGGCGAAGCCAAAGCCTCTTGCCACTATTTTATCCATCACTATGGCATCAGCAGGTTAGGTAGTTGGTAGTACGTAGGTGTAGTATGTACCGTACCTAGTTCAAAATGACACCATTTGCATTCTGGATGAGATTAAAATTTATAAAATTTCCTTCTTGATTAATTCGGTGAATTCCGTCTCAACTTCGGATATTTCCGGCCGTGAAAAACTATCCCCGACGGCCGCGAGATTTAAAAAAAATAATTCTTCGTCAATTTTAGAATATTAGACGCCGTTTTCAGCGTCCGAAATGTGGTAAAAAGCTTTTTTGAAATATTTTTTCAAATGCTCGAATCTCATTGGTTCCGGTGTTTGGTGACGATTTTCGTTGAAGATAACCAGGGCCCGGGGAACGAGGTTGGTCTTAAAGTATTTTAATTACAAATTAGAGGTGCATAAGATTGTGAATCAAAATGAGACGGGTGAAACAAACTCCTATTGAACTTTTTTGTAATTTTTTATGCATACTTCCGCATCCGCAAAATGGCGGCCTCCATGGAGCGATTTGGTTTTTGAAATATTTTTTCAAATGCTCGAATCTCATTGGTTCCGGTGTTTGGTGACGATTTTCGTTGAAGATAACCAGGCCCATGCGGGCCCAGGGAACAAGGTTGGTCTTAAAGTATTTTAATTACAAATTAGAGGTGCATAAGATTGTGAATCAAACAAAGACGGGTGAAACAAACTCATATTGAACTTTTTCTCAAAAAATTTTATGCATACTTACACATCCGCAAGATGGCGGCCTCCATTGAGTGATTTTGTGCGTCAAAGCTAGGAATTCTCAAAGAATTTTCTTTTCTCAATTCTCAATTTTCTCAACAATTTTCTCAAATTCTCAATTCTCAAAGAATCCAGCAAAATCTGGTTTTCAACATAATACGTACGCGTTCATTCACAACACCGGCTTCGCCGGCTATTACATCATGCTAAAGCCATGGAATGCGTAGCCTAGGCCCTATGTGACACATCCAGATTACACGAGTAGGTCTTAACACAAACTCCTTAAAAAAACAACTTACAATCACAATTTTAAAAAATTCCATGTTATATTATTCTACATTACTGAAAATGTATATGGATAAATAATTTAACAAAATTTGTCTTTATAGTATTGGTAACTGAAACCCCGATAAATGACATCTGCTGCATTCATGCATGTTCACCAAATCAAAATGGTGGCATGTGATATAAGAGGGTAGGACAACGATTAATTATAAAGTTTCTAGGCCATGGGCAGTCCGACAAAAAGCGGCTAGAAAACACTTTTCGTTCCGAGGAAAAGGTGCGACTTGAACTTTTACCTGCTGGTAGACAACTATATGGTGAAGTGTGGGGAAAAAGTTCTCCACGACATGTCGACCCAGGAAAGCACCCCTATAGCTAGCTCCTCTTGCCCCTATAGCATTTTCATGGCCCTATAGCTCCTCGAATATGCAACTCCAAGCTTCAACTCTCCAGGGACCATCAGATACAGCACCATAGCTCACAAATCAGAATTATTCAACATACAAACGCTTTAGTGCAAAAATTACCAAAACTTCAATGAGCTGAATCATTCAGAAAAAGTGATTTTCGAGAATTTCTTCATTTTCATGAGGCTGTGTCTGCCTCAACTATTGATACAGCTGTACGAAATGAGTCATGATAGCAGGAGGTAGTGTTATCTTGCACTGAAGAAAATATGGCCGTGCACCGACTAGCATGGATGTTACAAAGGATGCATTTGGGTACTTCAACAGTCCAAGTGATAAAACTGTTCGTATAAGTACTAATTATTTCCTCTTTGACAAGGCTTCATTTTCCACATCAATAAACCTAGAGATTTTAAATTGCACACAGTGATACAATCACCTGTTGACTTCACATGAATGGAATGCCATCATCATAGTCGGACGAATTGGGTTCAGGTGACCACAGTAATTACCTACTTCATCATTTCAAGACGAGCATTATCTTCTTTGATACTGTGCACTCAGGTATGGAAATGGTACGGTTGTACTGCTAACTGTACATCACGCTCCACAAATCGAAGTGTTTTCAGTCATCTTCATCAAATGACAAATTACGGAATGATAAGCAGCTAGTTTGGTGTAAAGAGGTCATTTGACCAATGAAAATGAATGGACATGCACACGTCATATGACACCAGTTCAAATAGCATCACGCTACAGCTAATTAAGGGGGAAGCTGTGATTGTAGTTAGTTACGCAAATAAAAAGTAAGTACAGCACAATAATGCAAACATATGGACATAAAACAGTTGTCTGTATATTGAAAGTGGATGAAGGAAGAGATAATGTAGGAGCAAAATATTCAGGAGTGTCGTAATGAAGGAAATCATATTGAGATAAAGTAATAACGAGATGAAAACATCCAGGCAGCAAACAGGATTCGATTCGGGTGGATAGGATTCGGAGAGGGGTGCAGGATAGGGGAGGTGAGAGGGGGAAAGGAGGGGGAAGGAGGGGTGGAGGATGGCGAGGAGGAGAGAAGGGAAGTTGAAGGAAAAAGGGGGGCACAACAACGGGAAGTGGAAGTAGAGCAGATGTCCTGCCTACAGTGAGTCTACATGCCCGAGCAGATGTCCAGCCTGCTGTGTGCCTTCATGCCAGAGCATATGTCCAGCTCACAGTGAGCCTTCATGCCAGAGCATATGTCCAGCTCACGGCGAGCCTTCATGCCAGAGCATATATCCAGCTCACAGTGAGCCTTCATGCCAGAGCATATGTCCAGCCCGCGGTGAGCCTTCATGCCAGAGCATATGTCCAGCTCACAGTGAGCCTTCATGCCAGAGCATATGTCCAGCTCGCAGTGAGTCTTCATGCCAGAGCATATGTCCAGCTCGCGGTGAGTCTTCATGCCTGAGCATATGTCCAGCTCATGGTGAGCCTTCATGCCTGAGCATATGTCCAGCTTGCGGTGAGTCTTCATGCTAGAGCATATGTCCAGCTCGTGGTGAGTCTTCATGCTAGAGCATATGTCCAGCTCATGGTGAGCCTTCATGCCTGAGCATATGTCCAGCTTGCGGTGAGTCTTCATGCCAGAGCATATGTCGAGCTCACGGTGAGTCTTCATGCTAGAGCATATGTCCAGCTCATGGTGAGCCTTCATGCCAGAGCATATGTCCAGCCCACGGTGAGCCTTCATGCCTGAGCATATGTCCAGCTCGTGGTGAGCCTTCATGCCAGAGCATATGTCCAGCCCACGGTGAGCCTTCATGCCTGAGCATATGTCCAGCTCGTGGTGAGCCTTCATGCCAGAGCATATGTCCAGCCCATGGTGAGTCTTCATGCCCGAGCAGATGTCCAGCCCGTGGTGAGTCCATGTCCGAGCAGATGTCCAGCCTGTGTGCCTTCATGCTCGAGCATATGTCCAGCCTGCGGTGAGTCTTCGTGCCTGGGCAGATGTCCAGCCCACGGTGAGTCTTCATGCTCGAGCAGATGTCCAGCCCACGGTGAGTCTTCATGCCCGAGCAGATGTCCAGCCCACGGTGTCTTCATGCCCGAGCAGATGTCCAGCCTGCTTTTTGCCTTCATGCCCGAGCAGATGTCCAGCCTGCGGTGAGTCTTCATGCCCGAGCAGATGTCCAGCCTGCTGTGTGCCTTAATGCCCGAGCAAATGTCCAGAATTGCGGTGTGCCTTCATGCCCAAACAGATGGCCACTCTGCAGTGTGCCTTGGGAGTCTGATGCTTTATCCATTAGGCCATTGAGCCAGCATGTTAGAATTTTTTTTATGTTTGAAAGGGGTATAAAGTGTGTATATATGTATATTCATATATACAATATACCAGTCGAAGCCGAGAAACGAATTTTCAGTCGCCATGTTAAATTTGCATTCAGAGAAACCATCCCCAGAAAAGGAAGGGGTGCTTTGCGCCTCCTCCCTTGATTTCCACACAATAAGCAATTTGTTGTGGTACAATATTCATAATGACGCTGAAATTCAGGTTTGAGAATAATTACGTTTGAAATACGAACAAAATGCATTTGCTCATTGTACAACATGTTTTTTTTCTCATTATTCAAGACGATATAAAAGACTTGAAAAAGTAAGGGGGAAAAAAAAAAATTCAACCCAGATGGGATTCAAACCCACCTTCCCCAGCTTGGGAGTCTGATAGCTCTATCCATTAGGCCAGCATGTTGGATTTGTGTCATAATATTTTGAAGAGTTATAAAGTGTGTATATACATATATATATATATATATATATATATATATATATATATATATATATATATATATATATATATATATATATATATATATATATATATATATATATATATATATATATATATATATATATAATTTTAAAGTAAAAACGATAGCACTTAGGTGGAATTTGTTTTGAAAGCCCCGAACTAGACCTATTGGCCGATGTATATTCCAAGTTTCAGCTAGTTTCAATGTATAGTCCTTGATATATGAGCGCCAACACATTTTGGGCGGACGGACGGACAGACACAACGTGAATTCGAGGGGTTTCTTAATAAAACTCAAGAATGTAGAAACAGACGTTGCTGAAATTTGGAACACATTACCTCGAGGTACAAACCATTTAGTTCTGAAATTTGCAGCCAATGTCACCCAGTAGAAACTGAGAAACGAATTTTCAGTCCGCATGTCAAAGCTGCATACAGAGAAACGATCCCTTATTTAAAGGGAGGGATGCTTTGATAAATATATTGTTGCGGATCTGTGTTTCTGGGTTTATGTGAGGGGAACTTCTTGGATTCCTCCCGAACTCCTAGTCCTGAGGCCTGATAACTTCACGCCCAGCAGGTTGCTATTCAACCATGAACGCCAATTGATACCGTAAAACATGGCAGGATCCTCGTTGCTACACTACACGCAATGCCTTTCCAGTGGTTTGACAGCGTCAGTTGAGGCTCACACCGTCAATACATATTTGTCTATCTACTTAATCAGGTACAGTCGAGCGGTACTGTCAAATATGTATCGGCTAAATCATGGAGCCAATCGATGGGGCAAAACTTCCCGGCTATCCTCTATTACAAATTAATTGAGTCAAGATGAAAAAAAGAGACAACACTGGCAGGTTGTAAACAACTGTTTACCAAAGTATGTAGCGAGACAGGTATTTCCAATGGTCAATAAAAGCAAAACATTTACTAAACAACAATCAATGCAAGAAAAAGGCACAATGAAACAGTTATTCACAACCCAAAGCCTTATGCCCCTTAGTGCTTAACCCCCTCTACAATCTTATTTACTCTGACATGTATGACATGGGCCCAGAAGAATCATTTCGAGGTAGGTGGAGAGAAAGAAAAGGGGATGGAAGAGTCAATTTCAGGGCTTGTTTATGACCCTTCACCCACTGGGGCACCGTCAGCGGACGGGTACCAATCCTGATACTGGTATGAACCAGGAGGGGGAGGAGGGGTAAGTCAGTGTGGTATCGTGGTGCAGGTGGATGCGGTGTGTGCAAAGAGGAAAAGTGAGAGGTGCGAATCAGTAAGCCCACCCTGAAAAGGACAAGGGTTGGTCGTTGATAGCTCCTTACCACCGGTTGGCAGCTTCTTGTGAGTCTTAGGTAGAGGAATGAAGCGAGTTAATTAGAATGCAATTGTTGTTCGTCTGATGAGCTGGTCATTATTAAAAGTGTCTGCATGTGGTGTAAAATATGGGCAACCAGGTAAATGGTGAATGGTGAATTTACATTGAGTTTAAGGATCACTAATGTCTCAAATGTGGTGGGACATATTACTCAGGTGGGAGAGGTAAAGGAATCGAATTTGAGCAGTGTTTGTGTCTGGAAAGAGAAGCCAAATTAAAGTGTCTAAATGTGCAATGTTTACCAACCTATACTGCCTGTGGATTTCAGGTTATGGAAGAGGGTGCTTGCGGCCTGTGTAATGGAAGGAGGAAGAAGAACCTCTCTTTAGCACTTCACAACGCATATACTCTGTATCCCTTATTTAAGGTTATGGAAGAGGGTGCTTGCGGCCTGTGTAATGGAAGGAGGAAGAAGAACCTCTCTTTAGTACTTCACAACGCATATCTCTGTATCCCTTTAGCACTGTATCCCTTATACTCTGTATCCCATTAAACCATGGCTGGAGGTATCTCAATACAAATCAGTAGCAACGATATAACTACCTCGGGAACCTACGTGTCATGGATGTTTGTTCACCCAGGAGCCGGTTCAGGGAACCATCACAATATTATATGCAAATACCTCTCGGACTCTTAACTGGAATGGTGACCATGAACAAGTGTGACACACTAGCACTTGATGCAAGGGTCCTGACCAACAGGGGGTGCCTGCCACATATCCACCCTGTTGAGGTACCCATTGCTTGTTAAGAACTTTAAGTTGTAGGCGGCGGCAAAGTGAATATTAACACAAAATGGGGAAAAGGGCTCAGTTGCAGTCTGTGAAAAACACAGAACCGCCCACATTAAGTGCTACACTGCAAACCGTAGCATCAGTCAACCTACATAAGCTTTAACAGCCGTTTTTGGCAGAATCATCATCTTACGTTGTGGGGGGAATCCGTTCCATACTGTTGATGGCCAGGGAGTCAGCAACAGGTCACTGGAGTGCGCTGATAACCCTTCCCAAACAAGGATTATCAAGCCTATATAGGCCGACTGATGCTGTGGCTATAGCAGTGTAGCAGCTAACACTGCATTAAACAGTGGGGGTTCTGAACATACTGCAACTGAGCCGGTTTGTCCATTAATGTTGCTGAAACAGGCAGTCATTAAGGTGAATTAAATGGAAAACAAAATACTACATTGGAGTCATCAGAAGGAACCCAAATAAGTACAGAGCAAAGATGGAGTCATCAGGAGGAACCTGGATAGAATTCGGGTTTCAGCCGCTACTCCACAACCCTCAAACCGATCCAGGCACAGCTAAGTGAACCTTCCAAAAAATCTCTACAAGAATTCACTTCTCCTTGGACAGATAGATGAAGAAAGAGAGAAAGAAAAAACAAGCAAGAATTAGAATGAATAAGAAGAAATGTGAAAAAGTAGGAAGAAATGTGAAAAACAAAGATCCCTAACTCCTAGCCCTAGCTCCTTCCCTTAACTCCGAGCCCTAAATCCTAGCCCTAACGCCTAGCCCTAGCTCCCTAACTCCTAGCCCTAGAAAGATGTTGGGAAGAACTCAGATAGATAGATTTCAGCATTACTTCCTCAGGTAAAAACGCAGCAACAGTTACAAGCTACCAGTGGTCCATCAGCAGGGAAGCAGAATCCACACAGCATCAGGACATGGTACAATTGTAATGAAATGGAAAACCAAATACTACATTGGAGTCATCAGAAGGAACCCGAATAAGCAAAGAGCAAAGATGGAGTCATCAGGAGGAACTTGGATTGGTCGGCTCGACAAATGATGAAGATCGGGGCGTGGTCTGCCGGCCACGATAGTTTCCACGCCCCTCGTCCCACTCTGGGGGTGTGGCCTTGTTTCTTAGTCGGTTGGTGGGGCGGGGTTTACTTTCCGATTGTAATGTCCGGGTCTATGTCGGAATTATGTCGGTTGTCGTGGTTTAATGGAGCGCTCATTTGCATGGCTGACCAAGTGTATGTAAAAACATAAGGGAAAATCACAGGAGGCAATTACATACTGGGAATTATCCTTAAGCCCTATTTAACTAACCATCCGTCCTTGTGGTGACACATGAACACTCTTAAGCTCACAATTTCCCTGCTTATCTAAACTGAACATCAAAAGAAACATAACTTTCATCTTTTGAAATGTGCAGCTTTACAAACACGTTTCTTCAATTGTAATGGCTGATTTATGTAACGGGAACTTCACTTCAATCATCTGGTTGATCAACAATGGCATGCTTGAGTGGTTCTGTATGGGGATCTTTCCCTTTATATAATGACCCTCATAATGAAATCCTTCAGTTCTCGTGGTTAGACATTCATTTACTGCTGTCTATATTCACTCCAGAGCAGGGGTTCTTAACCTGTGGTCCATGGACCCCTTTGGGGCTCTGGATGGGCTTCAGGGGGTCCGTGAACCAGGCACATAAAAATTATTTAAAATTTATTTTCGCCAGCTTTTTATAAAAAAAGTTTTATTTTTTGGTCTATGTACAGGATGTTAAGTACTTATTCTTGCTTACTGAAGACTAGTAGATCTGTAAGGTAGGTTGAAATGGGATGATACTGAGTGTACAGTCAGGTAACATACAGGGAGCAGAATATGAAGTTCTTCTCTACCACACAGAAGTTCGCTGGCTTTCCAGAGGACAAATCTTGAAGCGCTTCATGGAACTTAGGGCAGAAGTTTCACTTTTTTTGAGAGAAAAGGAAAGTCCACTCTCGGAACAGTTTGACAGGGTTAATTCAGGGTTTGGCTTATTTGGCGGATATTTTTGGCCATATGAATGTGGTAAGTCTTTCAATTCAAGGCCATGCAGTCACCATTATGGATTCTGCTGAAAACCTACAAGCTCTTTTGGGCAAGCTGCCACTGTGAAAGAGGAGATTGGAGGCAGCCAACTATGCAAACTTTCCAATGCTGGAGGAAGTGCTTCTGCAGGATGGAGTCGAGAGAGACAAGGCCCTGTCAATTTCTCTGCAGGCAGAAATGTGCAGACACCGGGAAACACTGCAGAACTCTTTCGAAGGTTACTTCTGCTCAGATGACCTTAAAGTTGAAACGTGGATTTGTAATCCTTTCCTTGCTGATATAAACTGTATTAATGATGCAAACCTTGCCAAAGATGACCTCATTGACCTGAGGACAAAGGAAATGATACGACATGAGTTCAACTCGAAGTCTTGGAGAATGTTGGTGCTCCTTGACACAAGCCTACCCTCGTCTGGCAAAGCGAGCTGTGGGAGCTCTGATTCCGTTTGCAACCACGTATCTTTGCGAGTCAGGAGTTTCAGCACTTGTTACCATCAAACCGAAAAGTAGAAATCGATTGGATGTCAAACATGACATGCGTGTTGCATTGTCAAAGACCACTCCCCAATTTCATCTTCTTATTGAAGCCAAACAACAACAGCCTTCTCACTGAAATGTACTTTTGAGCAGAATTGAAGCTTATTTTTTGTTTAATTTGCACAATTTGGATTTATAACATTTTATTCAGGGAATGGTCATTGATTTTTGCATGAAAAAAGTGAGATATGTTCTTTGTAAAGATTGTTTTTTTTATTCTGATTATGACGGTATGTGAAGGAAATAATTTTCCTGTGCAATAAAATGTATTCATTGTATCCAAAATTTTGTGTTTATGTGCTTATGTGCATTTTTCTGGGGAGGGTCCGTATCTTTCACCAGATTCTCAAAGGGGTGGATGACAAAAAAGGTAAAGAACCCCTGCTCTAGAGGCTTCTGGCAGGGAAAACAACAAGAAAATTCAGATGGCACACCTGACATCTGAACAACGTTTAAGGGCAATTGGGATGCTTGAGGCTGGTGTAAGCCAGAAAACAATTGCCCAACGTCTTGGTTGCTCACAGCCTGCAATTTCCAACCTGGGGAGGCATTCTTCCAGTTGAAACTGGAACTGTGAATGATGGTCTACGAAGAGGAAGACCATGGGTAACCACACCAAATCAAGACCGCTGGATTGTGCTGCTTCATCTTCGTGATCGTTTCCGCCCTGCGACGCAAACAGCTGCAGTGACAAAAGGTCGCCACAACAACCGCATCAGTGTCTCTACTGTGCGGAGGTGCTTGAGAAGTCGGGGCCTGGTGGCAAGACGTCCTTGCAGAGGTCCAGTGTTGAACGCAGTGCATCGGCGGAACAGAGTAAGATGGTATCTGCAGCATCGCTGCTGGACCCAGCAACAGTAGAGTGCAGTCTTGTTCAGCGATGAGTCCAGTCGTGTCATTGCGAGTCTGCGAGTGGACGTCTCAATTAGGAATTATAGTTTCTACCTCGGCTTTCATTTGATTTCCGTGCTTTATTCATTAAACCATTATTTGTTGCCTTTCATTTGTTGTATTGTTGATTTTCCTTGTCTTGTTTCTGTGTTTGTGGGTTCGAGGAATGAACCCCGTGGCTTTCATCCGTGTAGGTAGGAACTTTGGTCCGTCCCGCCCGCGCCAAAAAAAATACTGCCAATTTTCGACTTATTTGCCTCGGAGTTAAAGCAAACTGTTCGGCTATCTGCCATCCGTGATCTTAATCACCGGCAACACGACAATATAACAGAGGTAATTTTTTGAGTAAACTTTGTCTCCCACTAGTGGCCTTTTGTAAAGACTCGTCATCATCAGTGATATAACCATGCACTTCCACCGAGCTGGATTTATCACAGGGCAGAATGAGCAGTTGCCCAGGGGCCTCCACAAAAGTTTTGAAAAAAAGTTTTATTGTAGCGTTAAAGGTACAATGCAACAGCTGCTCTAGCACCTGGCTTAATGGGAGATGAAAGCGAAACTAAACCGTAGAATCTGAGTTCTGAGTTTATTTACAACATTTCATCTTGGTGTTTTACAGGCAGGAGGATTCATCAAAGTGTGTACCATCCCTCGGATGGACGTTAAACTGGCATTCACTCCTCGATTGTATCACACATTTATTTACAGCAATTGCGACTATTCCACAAGGAAGGAAAGTGGAAAATGAAAAATCTAGGTAAGGAGAAGTGAGAACGATTGTGATAGGATCATAGGATGACCGGTCAATCACTACCCAGGGGCCTCCACAGTCATGAATCAGGTACTGTCATTGCAGGCAGTTTGTTAGGGCAGGAAGATGACCAGGGTGCCGACCATGTACTCTTCGTATAGGGCACCGTGGGATTTTTAACCTCCACCAACGGCAACACCACCTGTGCTGCCAGTCAGGTCCTCGGGATAACTTCCTTCCAATGGACGGCTAACGGCACTGCAAATGAAACACCTGGATGACAGTTTACGGCTGGTTCGAGATTAAAACCCAAGCTAGACACCTCAAACACTATGTAGTGCACATACCTAAGATATCCTGCCTTATGATTATTAATTAATATTTCAGTGTGTAACAAATGGTAGAATATATGATAACTTACACACAGCACCTTTGCCCATTCATGTTCCATACATTCCCCTTCCCCTCTGCCTCCTTATCGAAAAAATCCTTTCTCTCCCAGAATCCGACTCCTTCCTTCCCATACAAAATATGAAGATGGAGCCTGATGCGACCAGTGCTATGAAATACTGACAAAGGTGACGTTTTAACTTGTAAACATGAAATGGATTCTCAAACGTTGTTGGATTGGTGACCCCACTCTCCCCATCCCCACCATTTAATAATTGGACCTCAACGATTCATGACTTTATGGTATCTTATCAATTAAGCCTTAAATTCCTGCTTTAACACTAGTTTATAATAACGAGGTATTACTGTAATGAGGTTTAGGTTTACACGAAAAAACAAAGTAAAAACGGTAAATAAATAAATAAAAGCTTTTCCAGTAATTATTTTCCTCACTCTCGACGACAATGACGTACAATGGTCGTGTCTGCGAGATATTCGCTCCTCGACGACACAGACGCCCATGTTCCACACACGATCGACTCAATATGTACATTTGCGCTGCTCACTGCGATCGTTGTAAATTTGCGTCTGACCGATCTGTATAATCGGTCTCCACGCAGACACCGCCTCAGCTTCCATAGAAGCGGCAACCGCCGAGGGACCGACAATTGCAATGACGTCACTTATCTTAGCGAGCATTAATTACAATAAAAATAATAATTAAAAAAATGCCAAGTGAGAGAGAAAGGAGGAAGGAACGACACATATAAATGGAGATAAATTAAATTTAAATGTGCACGGAACAAACAAAGGTAGAAATAATTAGAAATGGGTCGACAAAGACGTAGCTTTACAGACTTGCTTCGTCACCTGTTAAGGTTAAATAAATGTAGCAAATCGAAGGAAAACCCTTTTCAGTAGTCAGAGTGACAAAGATGCCTCGTCGCCGCAGTTTCAGCGTTTCCCGCCATTTTTCCTCGCGTGCCCCACAGCCCCACGGGCTGGCTGTGGGCTGGGTGGTGTCAGTCACGTCCGGGTTTCGGGCGTTGCGCGCACCAGCGGTTTTCCTCCGTCTGGGGCGGGTTTGCAGTCAAGTCGCGTTTAGATTTATGATGCCGGAGTCTAAGGCTGCGTTATCGACGATCGGGTAAGAGAACATGGCGGTTACTTTTGCGCCGTTATACGTGACGAAAAGACCCATATGTAGCGTGGCAAATGAAGAAGAGTGAGAAAGGTGCTGGCCATGTCGCGGGCAGGTGCGCTGATCCTGAGAGGAAAGGTGGAATAGGAGAGAGAGAGAGAGTAACTGAGACCCGAGGAAGGTAAGAGTAACCGAGACCCCAATGAACACATTTTCTTCATTATATTGGCCTAATAATAATATATAGCATACAGTGCAATATATAATATATATACATATAAAATCATGACGTAAAGCTACATTTATAAAGCCGTGTTTATAATTTCGTGTGACAATGTCGTCAATGTAAACGTGTATAATTGTTTAGAAAAAGCCTACTTTAAGGTGGGGCAAGACCCAGCCATTATTATATACATGACATCCTTTTGTTCAGCATCATGAACATTTCTCATTTGAAATTGCCCGATATTTATTTATTTATATATACAGTATTTACTGTACTGTCAACCAGAAAATTAAATAATTCTCTCTGGAAAGGTCATCTTTTAATGAAATTTGTTTTTCTCGTGATTGGGACAAAAATAATTTTGTAGGAGTGTGTTAAGGCTTGATGAATGTACCTGTTACCTGTTTGTCACTTTTAGCAATTATAAAATCTAAACATGTCATGTTGGGATTTTAAGACTAGAAATAATGCAATGGATCTCCTTTTCTACTTTGGAATTGCTCCAATTAAACCATTTTATTTTAAACCATAGTTTTGCCTCCTAAATACCGCCTGCTCTAAACCTCTTCGCAGCAACCTAAAAGGCGACCCTTTTAAAACTACTTCATATTAGCTAACACCATTGGTCCAACAAGATGGTGCAGGGATAGCGTGCTGACCTTTGACCTGATCACTAGTCTGGGGTTGATTCCTGACCCGACTATAAACTGTCAGATTGGTGCTCCACAGGCAGGGCATTGTACCAGAAGGTGCGCCCTCCCTTGGATGGACGTGTGACCCGTCAGATGGGTGTCCCGTCAGATGGGTGTCCCGTCGGATGGGTGTCCCGTCGGATGGGTGTCCCGTCGGATGGGTGTCCCGTCGGATGGGTGTCCCGTCGGATGGGTGTCCCGTCGGATGGGTGACCCATCGGATGGGTGTCCCTTCGGATGGGTGACCCGTCGGATGGGTGACCCGTCGGAAGGGTGACCCGTCGGATGGGTGACCCGTCGGATGGGTGTCCCGTCAGATGGGTGTCCCATCTACTAGCCTGAGCTTGTGGATGTTAAAGATCCCATTGGATATTTTGTGAAGAGCAGGTTAGTTATCGCCAGCGGCTGGCAGGATAGCCGAGAGGTACGCACACTCTCACCTCTAAGCTGTCTTGCGTGGGTTTGAATCTCGACCTAGCTATAAACTGTCATTCTTCATCCGAGTATTTCACGGTGGGATTATTGATCAATGTGTGTGCTGTCCCTTGGATGGATGTTAAACTGGCATTAGTTTGTGAATGTCTTAAGAGATCATGGTGTCCTGCGTGAAGAGAAAGCGAGTTTTCGCCGGCACCATGAACAAGTTCAACATTCGTGCCCTAATTTTAGTTGAACGTCAGGCCTGGTAAGCTGGTTCGTGAAAGACTTGGGCCAAGCTTCCCGTGGTTAACTCCACAAGAACGTGGAAAAATTGTGCCCCTTTCAAAAGCCGAAGTAGAGGTGAGTTATCACCAGCACCTGAACATGTTACAAATTCCTGTCTCAATTACCTTCGTTGACCTGACGTGCTGGTTCATGAAAGACTTCGACCAAAAACCTTCCCTGACTGACCCCACAAGAAGGGAATAATTGGGGTCATTAAAGAATTTGTAGTAGTACAGTAGATTATCTGCCAACATATACTTTGTTATCTGTTTTGTTACCTCTGCTACCAAAGGTGGATGGAGGTTATGTTTTCACCACTGTCTGGCAGTAGGCTGGGTGATGTGGCTTTACAGCTGTAGGCTTGACAACACACCCAACTCATCCACCAAATTTTGTCATAATCCGCCCAGAACGTTTTTAAATATTGTGTTCTACTTTCGAACTGTGACATTCGTGGGGGATACGTTCCTCGAAAATGCCGCGAATGTCAAATCCACGAATGTGGGGGCATTGTTTGAATTGGGTGTGAAAATTATTAATACCATTTTACTGCATGGTCTAGGCTCGTGGAGGAGCTATGACACAGAACAAATCAGGACACAACATAACAAAGGGAACAGTAGGAGAAAGGGTAAACCCCAACAGCAGGACAGAGGGAGAAAATACACAGAGACGGACAAACAAGGGACGCAGGTGATGATGAGGGGTAAGGGAGAACGCAAAAGGTGGACAAGATGAATAAATACATCCCCCATCCACTTTCGGTGGTGGAGATAACCAGGGAGAAAACCAGGACAACGGAATACCCGCCGCGACCCAGAAATGGGTCACGTGACCGATACACTCCTGGAAAGGCGGGAACATGACTGGCGTCTCTGTAGCAGCATGTTGTGATCTCCACAACTTTCCGACCCTGTCTGGCTGAGAGCTGAAACAGCCCGAGCTGGACTGGAAAATTGAACTGTGTCAAGGAATGGGGGCCACAGACCACAAACCAACAGAGGGCAGAAGACTGGAACCAAGGAACCCAAGCAGAACAGCAACCTCTCCAACTGCAAGGACTTGCGTTAACCCCCCTGGACTCTAACTGGAAAATGTGAACGGCCTTTTGTGGCATCCCTCCCTCATATCCGGGGCACACCTTTTGCACCAAAACCCACACCTTCGCGCCAAAACTTGTGTCTTTATGGTGTTGCGAGGTCGAATTCCCTGTCAAAGCACATTTATGACAGACTAGCAGGATACCCGTCTTTGATGGATTGGGTGTTGTAGGCTTTGTTACTCACTGATTGAATCAGGCTTGTTTTATGTGAGAACTTCTGTGTGTACTACATTATTGGTTTGTCCATCATATGCACATATGAACAAACTCGTTCCAGTCCTAACTCTGGAGCATCCGACATAAAGCCGGCCATGGGAAAAACATGGTTGATCTAGATTCTAGATAGAGCCCTACTTGGCGCAGCGTTTGGCTTTATGCCTTGTTTATCAACTTGGCGAATGACAGAGATACCGGGAATTGGAGCTGCCTGAATTCAAATGGACAGTCGCTGGGAATGAGTGGTATACGAGGAAAAAACACATTCTCTCCTGAGAACCCTCTGATTGAGATCCTAGCTTCTCTGAGATTTTTCAACAGCCGCTGCACAACCGACCGAGTTCCATTGCACAATTTTGGGGCATCCAGATTGCGAAGAAGCATGATTGGTGTACCAACTTTCAATTTCAGCTGATGAGGTGGCATGCCCAGAGGATGTAGCGAGTTTAGAAATTCGACAGGGTAGTGAAAGATTTGATCCATGTCGGGCACAGTGTCAATGGATTTATAGGCGACTTCTTCACTGGGCACATGTTCCAATAGTCGTTGATTCAGTATATGAACAACGTCAATTTGTAGGGCTTGTATTGTTGCACCCCCAATCCGTTGTGCCAACCAATCGGTGTCTCCCTAATTTTGTGAAAAATTAGGAAACGCGCTCTTTATCAAATCGTTCTCGGAACTCACCACTGCAGCTAGATTTTCGTGAAGGGAATGAGAACGTCACTGTTATCATCCTCGATTGTACCGTCACCAATGTTAAGCAGAAGTGTGGCAAACTGGTGTGCACTATGATCTCCTTTAAGTGCACATGCATATTGGTACAGAGGGTCATTTTTTCAACATCTCACCACAGCACTGACGATTTTACACTTGCAATGATTGGTGTTGGCTGGTGTTGGCTTCGGTGTTGCCAACACCTAAAAAAACCCTGGTGTTGGCTTAGGTGTTACCAACACCTAAAAAAAACCCTGGTGTTGGCTTAGCGGTTAGGGTGCCGGCTTAGGATCCTAAGATCCTGGGTTCGAATCCCGGTCGATCGCTGAATTAACGCCAGGGGGGTTGACTCAGCCTGCACTCAGTTGACTCAGGTTGACTCAGCCTGGTTGACTCAGCCTCCTTCCGAGGTCGGCAAATTGAGTACCAGCTTGCTGGGATGAATGATCACGGTGTGTACCCCGGTTTAGAATAGGTACACCGTATCCCTGCGCATTGTAAGAGGCGACTAAGGGTTGGCGTCAGGAAGGGCATCCGGCCATAAAAAAACATTGCCTCAAAACAGGGAACCATGATTGTCATGGGGCCCGCAATGCGAACCCCCGCTCTAGCGGGGAAAATGGCCTTAAAACGATCATTCATTCAATGATTTGATCGGCTTAAGTACCCCGCCAAATTTTGGGCAAACTTTGGCTGAAATCACCAGCAAGAAGAATTGTCACTGTTCCCATGGGTGAACTGTTTTGCCGACTATCTTGGAGAGTTTGTTGAAAAAGTTTGCAGACTGGTGTGTCACCTTTTGTGAGAATTCTCAACAGAGCCAGTGGTTCAGGGGGACAATCAAACTTGAATTACCGAAGGAGCAGCACATTGAGAGTGGTTCGTCCTTCCATTTTTGGGCACAACAATGCCAACATATTACTGACATAGGGCCTATGTCGAATTGCGCAGTTATTTCAGGTCCGATTCAGGTCGATTATTTTTCGCAGCCAGATGCAGTGAATAGCGATGGTGGCTAGGACCTCCATTGGCATCACAATGCACATCCATGCATTGTGCATTATTCCTGTTTCGTGCTAACACAGCATCGTTCGGTTATGCGTTTAAAACTGATTTGATGGGGTGGGATTGCAAGATGGGGGGAGGGTGGGGGGTGGGGTGGGAGTGGTGTGGCCATGGTTAAGGTACCTACTGGGATGTGGAGACGGAGAATGACACATAATGTGGACGGCTCTGTGATGAGCGGGTGGGCGGCGCTGTGAGGTGGACCGAGGTGGTACGTTGATCGAGGCACCGGGAAATTCTGTGGCATCGACCCTGATGGCAGACATCAGTCCAGGCAATGAAGGTGGGAGTAAAGTGATCGGGGTGGGATGCTGTGTGACTCATGCATGGTCCAGACTCTTGGGCAAGCTGCACAGCACATCCCAGGGTGGAGGGGCCTTCATTAAAACAGGAGGAGGTGATAAAGAGGGGGCATAGGGAAACGATGGAACATTTTGTGTTGATAAAAAGAAGAAAAATATCTCAAACAAAGATTCACAGGCCTCCTATAGGGGAAACCCTATGTCTGTGCGGCCCCTTTGAGCAGCATGTAAGTGAACTTGTAAAAAATAATGAATGCACCTTCTCAAGCGAGGAAAAACATCACCATGCAAAGAGACATGATTATGCAAGAAACTGTAAAGGTGTTAACTGTCTCACCACCATCAAAGACAATAATCCAGAGAAGAAAACTTCAAATGGAAACCTGGAGCATTGAGGAGAAGGAGATAATCCTTCAATGCAAGATGTATTTCATATAAGGGTAGAAGGTAAGGGTGAAACGGTTCAGAGACCAGCTGAAAAAAACGAAACTGGCCACTAACTAGGGTGAAGAGAGACACCCTTGATAAGTTTAAGATCTTTTCGACAATTAAAATATATCTAGATTAAGATAGAATGGAAGAGATTACATCTAGGGCAAGGTAACAAATAGCAAGTGATATTAGAGTGAGGGGAGCTATGTGATCACTTGAGGGTGAAGACAGGGATGGCAGCGATTTGGCCAAGATGGCACGAGAGGAAGTTTTGGCTGTGCAACGAGACGGGGGACGCAAACCCCAGAGCCTGCCCAAAGACGATGGAGAAAGATTGTGGCAAAAAAAATAATGACTGTGTCCCCATAAAAGAGGGGCTAGACTGGTTCAGAGACAAGGCCGAGGTGACTCAGGCACAGACGAAGGGGAGAAGAATGGAAAAGGTGGATGGTGATGGGCAGAAAGACAAGGGAGAGTAACAAAATGAGGAAAAAGATGAGGGTGAAGATGACAAAGAGCAGCATAAACTGGAAGAAGAGATAGTCAACAAAACAGAATGAGATGAAATTGATAAAACTCAGAGAAAGACCAAAACTTCATTGCATATAAATGGACAAAAATCTCAGTGAGGAGAACCAACCATTCAATTTGAAAGATGATTTCAAAATCCTCCACCTTGAAGGAAATCAATGTCGTGTGTTTCATAGTGGCACCATTCATTCAAGAAAACGTAATGGACAATCACCACCAGGAGAAGAAAAATAGGACCGCAGGTTCTGAAGCTCACCTGGATCAGGAGCAACAGTCACTCAAATCCCCCACAGACACCCTCAGACCCTGATATTTTTAATACCGTGAACAAGCTTTGGTACATCATGGGCGATGAAAGTTGTGATCAAGTTTCATTGAAATTGTTTGTGTAGTTTCGGAGAAGAGAACAAATACTTATTTTGAGCGGGGCCAAACCCCCCGCAGACCTCCTTAGGCGTTGATTTTTTTAAAAATGTATTTTTAATGTCGTGAACAAACATTGGTACATTACAGGTGATGAAGGTTGTGGGCAGCTTTCATCAAAATCGTGTTTGTAGTTTTGGAGAAGAGAGAAAATACCTATTTTGAGGGGGGTGGGGGGGGGGGGGTCAAAAACACCCCTGGAATTCCCCTTAATGAGTGCAGATTTTGATGTGTTCAATACACCTTTGTTAGGCATCAGATATGCAGCTTGTGGCCAAGTTTCATCAAAATCATGTGTGTAGTTTTGGAGAAGAGAGGAAATACCTATTTTTTTTTGGGGGGGGGGGGGGTGTCAAACCCCCTCCCCCATCCACCCCATTAATGAGTGCAGATTTTGATGCGGTCAATACATCTTTGTTAGACATCAGATATGAAGCTTGTGGCCAAGTTTCATCCAAATTGTCTGTTTGGTTCAAGCGATAATGACTGAAGTTTTTACAGACTCACTCACTCACTCACTCACTCACTCACTTACCTACGGACGTTTCTCGATCGCATAAGCTCACCGGACTAAAGTCCAGGTGAGCTAAAATAAGAGGCCCTACAAAGAGAAACCAAATTCCACCATGGAGACAGATTAGAGACACAAAGAGAGCAACTGCGGAAAGAAGTAGGACAAATACAACAGTTCATGAAAGGAAACACACCCAAAACTAAAAAAGAGAATCCAAAGAATAAAAAATAAATACAAAATCGAACACTTTGAGTGTTTGGGTGCTGAAAACAAACCCAAAATAGAAATGATAGCAAGGAAGATAAAAAAAGTATGGAGAAGGAAACAACAGAAGAGAACAAAAGCACATGTTTGAAAGTAACCCGAAGAGATTTTACCGTGAATTGGGGAAACGAAAGCAGAATGTGTCAACTCCCCCTGAAAAAGAAAAGCTGGAAAAATTCTGGAAAGGAATTTTTGAAGATCTAAAATAACATACCAAGAAAGCAGAATGGATCTCAAACTTGGAAAAGAAGAAGCAACATCTCGAGGAAATGCCCCCAGTGATTATTGATGAAGAGAAAATTAAAAAACAAATTCAAAAAATGCCAAACTTCAAAAGCCCAGGCCCAGATGGCATTCCAAATTTTTGGCTAAAACCTCACGATGCTCTTCACAATCACTATGCCAGGATATTTAACAAACTGATCCAAGAGGAAAAGGCAGTGGATGAGTGGCTCATAGAAGGGAACACCTTTCTCATCCCAAAATCTGAGGAAACCCAACTTCCCCACAAATACCGGCCAATAACATACAAACTGCTGACAAGAATCATCACAAAAATGATGTACAGTACCATCATCTATCACAGCAAAGAGGTTTAGAGTCAGAGCAACATCCAAAGAAATAGGAATGGTGACACATCTACTATTCATGGATGATTTAAAGCTTTTTTTTTTTTTTTTTTTTTTTTTTTTTTTTTTTGGTATACAAGATCAAGGCTCGTGAAAGAGCTAACATTAATCACACAAAAAGTCAAACCGACACACAAAACACAAAATAAGGGGAGCGGTAGACAAGATGGGGAGAGAGGGGGAAGGACGGACACAAACACAACATTTGAGAGCAAGGACATCGAGAGAACTGTGGGAGGGATAGGGCTTGGGGGGAGAGGTATAAAACATATGGACACTGCAAGGACTTCCAGGAAAGAAGTTGGAATTTCAAAAAAGTGTATCTGGGGTGAAAATTAGCAGGGGTAGAAAAGATCAAGGTTTTGGATGGGGGAAGATAAGAGATGGTGGTGAACAGCTGTTTTAAAGACCTGGAGGGAGGAGACCATCAATGGAGGAGCTGGAGGGAGGAGCAAAAATTTTAAAGACCTTTTCGCACTAAATGATGAAAAACTTACAGAAAAACTAAAAATAGGAAAACGGTTCTCCGAGGATATTCAAATGGCATTTGGACTAGACAAGTGCGCCAAGTGCACATTTGTACAAGGCAAATCAACAAAAACAGACAACATAAAAATTCACCTTGAAACAACAATATAGCAGATGGAAATCGAAGCATCGTACAAATACCTCGGAGTAGAAGACGGCCACCAAACATGTCACAAACAAATGCGCAAAACAATCATCAAAGAATACGTACGTAGAACGAAGCTGATCCTGAAAACATACCTCTCCCTAAGAAACAAAATCAAAGCCATAAACCAGCTCACAGTACCAGTGTTCCAATATAGCTGCGGAATAATAAACTCACCTGCTCTCTGGATGCAAAAAAACTATTATCAGAACAACTTTACACAAAATGGCACAACAAAGTATGCACAGTGATTCATTGGTATATCTGCAAAAAGTTAAACATTCCAGTACCAGAAAACTAATGGAAACACGAACCAAGGGCAATCATTGAAAATGATGACGTCATGCTCATGTACGACCTGATGATTCCACTGAGCGTGAACATAGAAAACAAAGCGTTGAGTCCGGACATTGTACTCAGCAACAAAAAGGAAAAGACAGCATTGATGATTGAGATATCAGTACCCATCGATTTTGGCCTAAATAACGCAGAAATCAAGAAAATAACCAAATACCAGGACCTCAAAAATGAGGTCAAGAGATCTTGTAAGCTGAAGAGCATCAAAATTGTACCAGTGATAGTTGGAACAACAGGAATGACGAAGAAGAACCTCACTGAGATTTTGAAAACCATCCCCAAGAATATTACCACAAATGAACTACAACTGGAAGCAATCCAGGGTGTGGTGACGATCCTGAAAAGAGCCCTTGGAACAAAACTCTGAAAAAGTAGAACAGCTTGGTCCATGAACTGTGATCCCTTACCGAAGAGGAGCTGGATACTTTGGGTCCTAGGTGGACTCAGTTCCACCTCCAGAAACCCACAAATGAAAACAATTTCAAATGGAGACCAACGACACACACACACACACACACACACACACACACACACACACACACACACACACACACACACACACACACACACACACACACACACACACACACACACACACACACATACATACATACACACACACACACACCATGCAAGCAAATGACTGATTTTCCGACTATCTGGATCATCAGCTGGGCACCTATTTTCATGAAGGTTTCAATCCCTGAAAACCCAATTGACAACATAATGTAAATTTATCAAAAACGAATTTAGTACAAACGTGTACAGTGGTAATAAAAAATAATTTGGATGCGAAAGATGGTGGACATTTACACAGCAGTTTGTACAGATAATAGTTGGAAGCACCTAACTACAAAACAACACAACAACAGGCATTTTAAAGGCCATTTTCCCTGCAAGAGCGGGCCCTGCGGTCCCCGTGACAATCTTCTCCATTTTGCCCTATTTTCTGCATCTCCCCTTGTTAACCCCCTTGCCCGCATTTCTTCTTCGACCATCTTTAGCCAACTCTTTCTCGGTCTTCCCCGTCCTCTACTTCCTTCCACATTCATTTCCATCACTCTTCTCAACCAGTCACTTTCATCCTTCCTCAACACGTGACCAAACCATCTCAAACTGTTTCTCTTCACAGCATCCATCACAGGCTCTATTCCCATCATCTTTCGCAATTCATCATTTGTCTTCCTCTCTCTCAACGATACTCCACACATCATGTACGACCATTCGCATTTCCACCCTTTCCAGCCTTCGTTGCTGCTCTACGTTCATTACCCATGTCTCGCTCCCATAAATCATAACACTTCTCACACATGCAGCATACACCTTTCCCTTCAGCTTCAACGACACTCGCCTCCTCGTCAGCACACCACTCAGTTCCCGAAACCTCTTCCATGCACATCTCACTCTAGCAACCGTTGCCGAGTCTGATCCACCTTCTCCATTCAGCATGTCTCCTAGGTAACAAAATGTTTTCACACCTTCCAGCTTCACGCCGTCTCCAAGATCCAACTCAACATTTCCTCCATCTGCAGCTCCCTCTGTGCACACCTTACACTTGAATGTAGCTGCCACACTGGTTAATGACCCTCTCAAACCACTACATTTTTGATGAACCCACTCAGCGCACATTGTACATTGAATTGAGTTCACTCCGACACCCTTCCTGCACAAAGCACATGGCCACTTCCCAGTTCTTTCCACCTCACCACATGCTTTACCACTTGCCATCACCTTTGTTTTTCCGATATTCACCTTCAGACCTTTTGTCTCATACATTCCTTCCACTTGTTCATCTTCTCCTTCAGTCCATCCATACTTTCTGCAATCAACACCAGATCATCTGCATACAACAACTCCCACGGTAAACCCTCCTTTACGTTCCGAGCCAGCACCTCCATCACAGCTACAAATAGTAGTGGACTTAGTACCGACCCCTGTTGCACTCCCACCTTCACCTCAAACTCACCACTGTTCCCGTCCTTCGTCCTTACAGTTAGGTTGAAGCACCTAACTAAAATTGTAGTAAAAGGTTGGACGTATTGCTACAGTACTAAATGAGTTTCTGAATAATGCAAATGAAATAAGATAGGATTCACCCTTACTGTAATAGACAAAGTGGAATGAATGTTTACCTTTCCCTGAATATTTTTATGCCTCCGTTGATGAAGTCGCCGGAGGCATTATGTTTTCAGGTTGTCCGTCCGTCCATCCATCCATGATCGGTTTTCGTTACTGCAATAACTTGAGAACGGCTGAAGGGATCTCAGTCAAACTTGGTGCAGTTATGTATAATGAGGTAAAGATGAACTGTTTAGAGTTTGGGGTCACGAAGTCAAAGGCCAAAGGTCAGAGGTCATGTTTGGTAAAAAAAAAATCCTGTTTCCACGATAACTTGTGAACCAGTGATGAGATTCTGACCAAATTTAGTACACTTATGTACAATGATGTAAAGATGAACTGATTAGATTTTGAGGTGAAGAGGTCAAAGGTCAAAGCCTGTAATATGTTTATAGCTTGAGAACGGCTGAAGTGATCGAAATAAAACTTGGTACAAATATGTATAATGATGTAAATATTAATTGATTACATTTTGGGGGCAAAGGTCAAAGGTCAAAGTGCGTAATAGGTCTATAACTTGAGAACGGCTGAAGTGATCTAATTCAAACTTGGTGCAGGTATGTATAATGATGTAAAGATTAACTGATTATAATTTGGGCCCAAGAGGTCAAAGGACAAAGTCTGTTATAGGTCTATAACTTCAGAACTCATTCTTTACTTCAGAACACTTCAGAACACTCACTTCAGAACACTCACTTCAGGTCTCAAACTCATTTTGCAAAAAATGTTCGTTTCCCATGAATCGTACACTTTTCAAAATCCAATCTCACCCCTCCCCTCCAAATCCTCCCCATCACCCATCCCTTTCAAATCTCCCCCCTTGCCCCTTCCCTCCCCTCCCTCCTAAACTCCCCCCACACCCCTCCCCTCCGAGACTCTCCCTCGCTCTTCCCCTCCTAGACTCCCCTCTCACCCCTCCTCCTCAAAGCATCCTCCCTGCTTCTTCCCCCTTCCAACTTTCACCTTCATCTCCCCCAACCTTCTGCCTCGCTCTTCCCCCTCCTCAAATAGCGCCTCACTGTGCCTCACCCAATCTCCATCAAACCTTTTGTCCGCCCCATTCTTCCCTTTCTCCAAGCTATTCTGAAATCTCTGACACACCTTCAACAGCTCTCCCTACCTCTTCCTCCTTTTCCACATCTTACCCTACCCCTCCCCCCTCCCCTGTTCTGTACCCGATGCTCCCCCTTCCTCTTCATTAACGGTATGGACCTCAAACATCCGGGGCCTTCGGTCAAACTTGACTGATCTCTCCATACAGGTTGCTTCTGACAAACCAGATGTGATCTGCTTAACAGAAACTTTCCTCCTTTATGATGTCTCTGATTCCTTAGTATCTCTCCCGGGTTACTCCCTCCTCCGGTATGATAGACCTGAGCCTCGTCCTGGAGGTGGGGTTGCTATCTTTATCAAAAACTCTCTTCCTCACTCGCCCTGCACTGCCCTCTCTCCACCTCACCCCCAGGAATACCTTTGGCTACGGCTTCCCCTTCGCTCCCACCTTTTGTTCATATGTGTGTTGTACCGTCCTCCAAACAGTGATGACTCCATCTACATCTCGCTGTCTGATAATATGGACCAACTTCTATCTACTCATCCCAACTCTCTCTTCCTCATATGTGGTGATTTCAATTGTCACCATGCCAGTTGGCTGGGTGTGGGTCCCTCTCTCACCAGCCATGGCTCCTCAGCAAAGGACTTCTGCGACTCACTGGGACTGACACAATCTGTCAATTTCCCGACCCGGATCTCAGTCAACGGAGCATCTTCTCTTCTGGACTTGGTTATAACTAACTTCCCTGAAAATGTCTGTTGCTCTTCTTCTGCTCCAATCGGCTCATCTGATCATGTGCTTGTCAAAGTGGACATCTCTCTGACCATTCTCAGAGAGCCTCCTCAGCGTCGACGAGTCTGGCATTTCACTCAGGCCAACTGGCATGGTCTTCAAGCAGCCATCAATCATCTGGAGTGGTCTCCCATCTCTACCGCCTCTGACATCAACTCATCCTGGGAATTCTTTCAAAGTAAATTGCTCTCTCTCATGCACAGATTTATCCCATCTCGTCTTCAGTTGTCATACCCTTCCTCCCGTCCATGATACACGGAATCTTGTGGTGAGGCTGTTGCCCTGAAACAACTTGCTTTCGTCTCCTGGAAAGCAAATCCAACGGAAGGAAATCTCATTTCCTTTCACAAAGCCCGAAACAAGTGTGTGTCCACCCTCAGGAGAGCCAGGAAACAATATCTCACCGTTCTCAAGACCGAACTCTCTTATCTGTCTCCCTCTTCCAAATCCTGGTGGCGTCTGGTCAAATCTGTTTCTGGTGTTTGTTCCCCCTCCATCCCCTCCCTCACCTCAAACGGCTTAACGGCTGACTCCGCACGTGAAAAAGCTGAATGCCTCAACTCTGTGTTTGCCTCTAAATCTTGTGTCCCAAACCCATCCCTCTCTGTACCCACCGTACCCAGTCGTACCCAGCTGCTCCTGGACTCTGTGTCCTTTCCTCCTGACAAGGTGGAGAACTTTCTGTCAACCCTCGACTCTGATTCTGCAACTGGTCCTGACGGCATCAGCCCACGGGTCCTAAAATCATGTTCTTCCGCTCTTTCACTCCCTCTCTCTGTTCTCTTCACCCTCTCTTTTGCTCAAGGTCATCTGCCATCTGCTTGGAAATCAGCCAACATCACCGCTTTGCACAAAAAAGGTGCAAAAACAGATCCTAGCAACTACAGACCAATCAGCCTTCTCCCAATTATCAGCAAAGTCATGGAATCCATCATTGCTTCAGATATGAAATCTTTCCTCTTCTCCAATGGCTTGATCTCTGACCATCAATTTGGTTTCAGACCTGGTCACTCTACTCTGGACATGCTGCTTCTGCTTTCTCAACAATGGATGGAGGTCCTCAACACCAAACAGGAAATTAGAGCTGTCTCCCTTGACATTTCACGTGCCTTCGATACGGTCTGGCACCCTGCTCTGCTCACCAAACTCTCCTCCTTTGGTATCCATGGAAATATCCACGCATGGCTGGCGGACTTCCTCTCTGGTCGTAGTCAACGTGTGGCCCTGAATGGGTTTCTCTCATCTCCTCTTCCTGTTCAGGCTGGAGTTCCCCAAGGTAGTGTTCTGGGCCCTGTGCTTTTTCTGGTCTTCATCAATGATCTCTCTGACTCCCTTGAAAATCCTCTCTATCTCTTTGCTGACGACTCTACTCTCTGTCGCTCCATTCCTCATCCCTCAGATCGGCAGTCTGCAGCCTCCTCACTCTCTGCAGACCTGGACAAAATCACAGACTGGGCAAACAAATGGAACATGTCTTTCAATCCTGATCAATCTCACTCTTACGATGTCTCTCCGAAAAGACCGACTGGACAACCCTCCCATCCACTTTCTGAATAATCCTCTCCAAGAAGTTCTGTCACTCAAGCTTTTGGGTCTCACTATTTGCCATGATCTTTCCTGGGAAAACCACATTTCAAATCTGGCCTCCAAAGCCAGTCGCCGACTGGGCATCCTCCGTCGTGCGAAGTCCTTCCTTGGCACACCTGAGCTCCTCACCACATACAAGGCTTTCATCCGCAGCTCTATGGAATACTGCTCTCCCCTCTAGTCTGGTGCTCCTGCCTCACACCTAGCTCGTCTTCACTCTGTTGAAACCAAAGCGTTCAGAATCATTGGAATCTCCCGCGATGAAGCTAACTCCAAGGGCCTTTCACTCACTCACCGCAGGCAGGTTGGTGGTCTTTCCGTCTTCTACCGACTCCTCTCTGGCCTTGCCCCCCCAGCTCTCTCTGGGCTCTGTCCCCCAAATATTCCTACAGGTCGCACAAGATCTGCCTGCAACCCTCTTATGGTTAAACTGCCAAAATCAAGACTTTCTGCTCACCTTCACTCCTTCATTCCTCTTTTCTCCCGCCTCTGGAACAAACTCCCTCACTCTCTTCAATCCCACTCCACCCTCCAGGTCTTTAAAACAGCTGTTCACCACCATCTCTTATCCTCCCCCATCCAAAACCTTGAACTTTTCTACCCCCGCTAATTTCGGTCCCCTTGTGTTTTATACCGCTCCCCCCCCTCCCCCTTCCCACGCCTCCTCCCCCCAAGCCCTCTCCCTCCCACACTTCTCCCTGCTCTCAAATGTTGTGGTTGTGTGCTTCCCGTTCTCTCCCCATCTTGTCTTCCGCTCCCTCTTTTTGTATATTTTGTTTGTCTGGTTGATTTGTTTGTGAAATAAATGTTAGCTCTTCCACGAGCCTCGATTCAGTATACAAAACAAAACAAACAAAAAAAAAACAAAAAAAAAAAAACAGCTGAAGGGATTTGAATTAAATCTTGGTACAGGTATGCATAATGATGTAAACATGAACTGATGAAATTTTGAGGTCAAAGGTCAGAGATCATGTGATTTAGGAATGTGATAACTTGAGAACAGCTGAATGGATTTAAATCAAACTTGGTACAAGTATTGTAATGATGTAATAATGTGGGCAGAGGCACATCAGTCGACCTTGTGCCGTCGAAGAGTGCCGTTATAGTTTCTTCATGGGTCAACGTCAAAGCACTTCCGGGTCACACAAAAACATCCTACAAACTACAGACTTGGCATTTAATATGGAATATATATTTTTTCTTGACTTGGGTTTACTTTCTTAACTCAGTATATCAATCTGGTGAGTTTCTTTCACACTTTGGTGATTTATTTGTTAAAAGAACCATGTCACTGATTGTCTGTCGCAGTAAGAAGTCAACAACAGGATTATATCACAGGTGGCGTGGCAAAATGTACGGACAGGTGCATTTGATGATTGGATTCACAGTCGGGTATACAAGGGTTGTTGCGTTCTGTATTAGTGGAAAACAACTGCTGCACGTCTCCAAAAGTTATTGCCGCTTCCTCTGGAGATGGTCTGTCAACTCGACAATGCTGTTTGGCATGGAGTGGTGGCTTTACGAAATTACGGCATGAAACAGCGTGCTATTGCTCGGCAGTATGGCATCACTCAAGGTCAGGTGTCATAGATCCTGAAACGAAATGCTCAGAGGGGTGTCCCTACTCCAATACCGAGGCCAAGACGTTCCTGCAGAACCACAAGGGGGGATGATCGCCAGCTGCACCGGTAAGTCCGCAATGGCCGTACCAAGTCAGCTAATCGGCTTAGGGCTGAGTGGCAGCAACTGACAAATGTGCCTGTATCCAGAAGGCTAGTCAACCAACGACTGGTTCAAGCAGGCTATCATGCCAGGCATCCCCTGAGAAAGCCACGCCTGACCAGACAACACCGCCAGCGCCGATTGCAGTGGGCCAGAGAGCACCGTCATTGGCAGCCAGGACACTGGAATCACGTGATCTTCAGTGAAGTGTCCAGATTTTTGATCTATCGTCAAGATGGACGCGTCCGACTGCGCAGACAAGTGCATGAAGCCTACAACAAAGATTGTATAGTGCCAAGAGTCCAAGCTGGAGGTGGTGGGGTGACCGTTTGGGCTGCTTTTCATGCAGGGGGCAAAACTGGCCTGGTTGTTCTGAATGGAAACCTGAACCAGTTCAAGTACAGGGCCATTCTGGAAGAAACATTGCTTCCATTTGCTCATGCAGCCTTTCGAGGAAACTTTGTCTTCCAAGATGACAATGCACGGCCTCATCGTGCTCGCATGATCCAACACTTTCTTGCTGACCATGGTGTAGAACATATGGAGTGGCCTGCCATGTCCCCGGATATGAATCCAATAGAGAACTTGTGGGCAGAATTAACGTGTCAAATCGACCACTTGGACCAGCAGCCGACCTCTGTGCGTGAATTGTAGCAGACTATTGTCACTGCATGGCAAGCGATTCCTGTCCAAACCTTGGCAAATCTCGTGAACAGCATGCCTCGACGTGTACGTGCTCTCCTGAATGCTCGTGGGGTTTACACGAAATACTGAACTGTAATTTTACTGTCCGTAATCCCAGTCGTAATTTAACTTTTGTTTTTGTAAAAAATTTTTTTGGCTAATGTGCAAAATAAAGAGATACTTCTGGAAAACGTACAGAAGTTTAACACAGTACTGTCCATGAATTGAGTCCGATATCAGTTTACATCACTTTCAAGGATCAATTTATTTGTTTCGAAATGTCAAATGTGGTTTTTGTTTCTTTTAAAGGTCACATTAACAAAATCTAGAATAATTTCAACATAATACCGATGAACTTTTGGTTCTAAGACATCTTGAAAAGTAAGTTCACCCCCACAAAAAAAAATTCCATATTAAATGCCAAGTCTGTCGATCAATGTGACTGTGTTGCCAATATGCCTCTGCATAGTCACACAATGGGTCGATGCCCTCGTTCACTGTCCTAAAAATAAACAAGTTCGATTTAAAATCCCTTCAGCTGTTTTCAAGTATCACATTTTCACCAGCCATGACAGGTTTAACATCGATCGGTGAAGCGGTTTTAGAGAAGGGTGTTTTTTTTTAAAATATCGGCTTTCAATTAATATGGCTGCCATACCACATGTCATATGACCTTAAAAATGTACACTCTGCATATGTATGGGTAGGTGATGGCGTTTGTGAAGTTTCGTGTTGATCAGATAAGGTTCGTTTTTCTATCCAAGATGGCTGCCAAACCATGTGACCTACGAAATCATCATTTTCAAACTATATGCAACAGTGGTGTTCGATGATATTTGTAAATTTTTGCATCGATAGGGTCAGCGGTTTCAGAGATATAATTATTTAATATTTTCCTTCAATCCAATATGGCTGCTGCAACATGTGACCAGTGATGTTTTCGCGATCATCTTTTAATCGCAATGCCCAGTCAATGACACACGTAAAGTTTCAAGTCAGGGGCGGAGGCATGAAAATGACTGTGCCATTTATTTCAGTTATAACAACAAAACATGATCCGTCCAATAAAACAGTGGAATGAACATTTACCTTTCCCTGAACAATTTTCCTTCACGGGTCAACGCCAATGCACCTCCGGGTCACGTGAGCACCCTCAATTGTCTCTCGATAACGTCCTTCAAATGTCCGAAATGGACACTTTTCGCCAATATCCTCAAATATCCTGTTTTTCCTCAAGTTTCCTCAAGCTTCCTCATCCTCAAGTTTCCTCATCCTCAAGTTTCCCTCACGGTCCCCCTGTACTGTCTTTCCCTCGCAGTCCCCCTGTGCTGTGTTCCTGGATGTCTTTTTGTTGAATGTGTTTTAATGAATGTTTCCCCCTGTACTGTCTTTCCCTCGTGGCCCCCCTGTACTGTCTTTCCCTCGCGGTCCCCCTGTACTGTCTTTCCCTCGCGGTCCCCCTGTACTGTCTTTCCCTCGCGGTCCCCCTGTACTGTCTTTCCCTCGCGGTCCCCCTGTGCTGTCTTTCCCTCGCGGCCCCTCTGTACTGTCTTTCCCTCGCGGTCCCCCTGTACTGTCTTTCCCTCGCAGTCCCCCTGTGCTGTGTTCCTGGATGTCTTTTTGTTGAATGTGTTTTAATGAATGTTTCCCCCTGTACTGTCTTTCTCTCGTGGCCCCGCTGTACTGTCTTTCCCTTGCGGTCCCCCTGTACTGTCTTTCCCTCACGGTCCCCCTGTACTGTCTTTCCCTCGCGGTCCCCCTGTACTGTCTTTCCCTCGCGGTCCCCCTGTACTGTCTTTCCCTCGCGGTCCCCCTGTACTGTCTTTCCCTCGCGGTCCCCCTGTACTGTCTTTCCCTCGCGGTCCCCCTGTACTGTCTTTCCCTCGCGGTCCCCCTGTGCTGTCTTTCCCTCGCGGCCCCTCTGTACTGTCTTTCCCTCGCGGTCCCCCTGTACTGTCTTTCCCTCGCAGTCCCCCTGTGCTGTGTTCCTGGATGTCTTTTTGTTGAATGTGTTTTAATGAATGTTTCCCCCTGTACTGTCTTTCTCTCGTGGCCCCCCTGTACTGTCTTTCCCTTGCGGTCCCCCTGTACTGTCTTTCCCTCACGGTCCCCCTGTACTGTCTTTCCCTCGCGGTCCCCCTGTACTGTCTTTCCCTCGCGGTCCCCCTGTACTGTCTTTCCCTCGCGGTCCCCCTGTACTGTCTTTCCCTCGCGGTCCCCCTGTACTGTCTTTCCCTCGCGGTCCCCCTGTACTGTCTTTCCCTCGCGGTCCCCCTGTGCTGTCTTTCCCTCGCGGCCCCTCTGTACTGTCCTTCCCTCGCGGTCCCCCTGTACTGTCTTTCCCTCGCGGTCCACCTGTACTGTCTTTCCCTCGTGGTCCCCCTGTACTGTGTTCCTGGATGTCTTTTTGTTGAATGTGTTTTAATGAATGTTTCCCCCTGTGCTGTCTTTCCCTCGCGGTTGTCAGCTCTTTCACGAGCCTCGATTCAGTATAAAAAAAATAAAAATAATAAAAATAATAATAACTAGAACTGCCACTTTAAAACTGCTGGCAGTGATGACAGGTTTACTCGCACCCACTTTTGATGCAACCCCACTGTTGATACAACCCCACTTTTGATACAACCCCACTTGTGATACAACCCCACTTTCATTGGACATGCTTTGACACAACCCCCTTGGATACAACCCCGACACACACACACACACACACACCACACACACACACACACACACACACACACACACACACACACATCCCCCCTACCCCCTCCCACACACACACCCACACCCCTCCCCCCACATGCACACCCCTCCACACACACACACACACACACACCAACCCCCCCCCCTCCACATACACAAACACACCCCACCCCCAACACA
>NC_136262.1:141264947-141419947 GCF_964187855.1 Myxine glutinosa | reverse complement strand
TCCATGCAGTGGTTCAAGAGTTACAAGCTTTTTAAAATTTAACTTCCATTATTTATTGCGGCCAAACCATGTGACTTAAAAAAACGTCTCAAGTAACGATTAAACATCCCCCCATGAGGAACATTTGTGTAAAGTTTCCACTCGATACCTCCACAAATTATGGAGGTGATTCCATTTCTAGTTTGAGATTTGAAAACGTCATAACTCTGAAACCACGTGTCGGATGACGTCGTGCTCGCTGACTTTTTTGTTTATCATGGGTATCCGAATACGCATGCCAAGTTTGGGCTCGATCCGTTCAGCCGTTGCGGAGAAAAAGGGTTTTTTGTGTTTTTTCACGGAAAACAAGATGGCGGCCGAACCATGTGACGTATGACTTCGAAATTTTTCGCATTCTGAGTTTTTTTTAACTAAGCATCTGGGGGAAAAATCTCTTTTTCGGGGGAGAAAAACTGTGTTTGACGAATTCTAACCTCTTAACGTTAGCATTTTTGATATACTCAATACACATGTTTTTTGTTCCCATTGCAGAGTTCTTTAGAATGAGCCATTCCTCAAATTTTTCCATTGAGCCGTTTCGGAGATACAGAGGGGCAAAGTTGAAGGTGTTTTACAAGATGGCGCCCATACCACGTGACCTATGACGTCATCATTAGCATTTAAAAATTCTAGAAGCCTAGCCGATCATTTGATGAAAATTTCCTGTCAATCCGTCCAGCGGTTGCTGAGAAACTTAATTATGAAGTTTTCGGAGGTGCAAAATAGCGTGGAAGAATAATAATAATAATAAGAAAAACTCTAGCAGTAATAATAGGTTACTCTCCATTTCATGGAGAGTAAACCTAATAAATAAATCTGCCTAAAACATACTCAACGTATGAATCTAGGTTTTGACGGTAGTGATTTTGGCTTATTAGCCCTGATAGCTAAGATTATGACGAACACACAGTGATGCCTTTGTCTGTTTACTTCCGCCACCAAAGGTGGATGGAGGTTATGTTTTCACCCCTGTCTGTATTTCAAACTACCTATATGCAACAGTGGTGTTAGATGATATTTGTAATTGCCTGTTTGTTTGTGAACAGGATATCTCAAAAAGTTGTGGAAGGATTCGGACGAAATTTGGCAGAGATGTAGCGTATGTGACAAGGACGAAATGACTAGATTTTGGTGAAGATCCGGATTTGGATCCGGCTTGTCAAACCTTTAAAGTGATTCTTCACCATTGGGAGTTCGGGCCAAAAACGATGCGTAGCAGGATATCTCAAAAGGTTGTGGACGGATTTGGACGAAACTTGGTGGACCGTTTGGGTGACTGACAAGAACGATTCGATTTGATTTTGGTGAAGATCTGAATATGGATTCGGATATGAGAGTTATTTAATTTTATTAAGTGATTCCTCACCATTGCGTGATCATGCTAAAACCAACATATAGCAGGATATTTCAAAAAGTTATGGACGGATCTGGACGAAACTTGGTGGGCAGGTTGGCTGTGTGACAAGGAAGAAACTATTCAATTTTGGTGAAGATCCAGATCCGGATCAGGCCAGCATAAATTTTTAAGTGATTCTTCACCATTGGTAGATAGGGCCAAAAATGATACAAAGCTGGATATCTCAAAAAGTTGTGGACATATGATTTTGATTAAATGTGATTAGATCACACTCAATCAATTTCAAACTGATCGAATCAATCATTCTACTTGTCCAATTATGATGCCATAAAGATGACACCGATGGAATCATCATGAATATAATTATGTTGTTCCCCATGTGGAGTACTTGACAAGGAGCCGTGGTTCAATTTTTTCCATGGAGTTTTTTCAGATATACAGGTGCAAAGTTTATTCGTTTTTTCAAAGATGGCGCCCATACCACGTGACCTATGACATCATAATTATCATGAAAATTATACAGGAGGAGGCGCTCCCATGGTGAATGTGTTGTGTCAATCAGATCAGTGGTTTCAGAGAAAACCATACTCACGTTCTGTGCGGACAAACAGACAAACAGACAGACAGACAACAAACAAACGGACTCAAATTCAATGCCCTCTACAATGGCAAGGGCAACAAGAGCGTTGGTTGAAAGTATAATATGCTTTGCTAATACAATTATTTCAATGATTCGTTTGCTTCTCCTTTTTAACAGCCACCATGGTTCGCTTTACTGATGAACATGCAACTGGAAGGCAGGGCATCCGAGCAAATGATGCGATGGGCGGGTCTGTACCTGGTGCCCGGGATGGAAATAACGCTCGCCTCGCCAAGACGTCCATTGCTCAGCGTGCCAGGTGAATAGTATTTGCACTGGATTAGTAAAAGAACGGCTCTAATAACGCTCGCCATAAGCAACGGAGCCAACCAGTCTTAAATAATTAATTGGTATATTGACTGCAAACTATCACCTTGGTATGCAGGTCCATGGCTATCTATAACCCCATCCCTGTGAAGCAAAACTGCTTCACTCAAAATCGTTCCCTCTTCCTGCTGGCAGAGACGAGTCCACTGCGGAAACTTGCTCGCTCACTCACTGAGTGGCCATATCCTCTTTTTGTATTGGTGAAGTGTGAAAAATTGCACCAGAGAATGGATTTGAAAGAAGAACACAGAAGATATAGAAGGGGAAAAGAAGTTGTGAATGAGATAATGGGCAGGGAGAATGAGTGGTGGCAAAATGGTTGAGGTGTATTAAAGATAAAAGTAAGTAATTGGATACAGAAACAAACAAATTGAGAGGTAAGCATTTAACAAGTTTTAAACTAGTTAGTATAGCATGCAGTCCACCAAGAGATGCAGATGCATGAACAAAGTTGTTTGCTTTTTATATGGAGGCAAGAGAAATGTAGGAGTATAGTTCTGGAGCCAGTGGCCAAAACTTCACTTCCATTCTTCACTTCCAAAACTTCACTTTGCTTGCTCACAAAGGTTTGTTTATTTTTTATGATAGCCTGACCCTTGGTGGTCATCACCTGGGTGGCAGTACAGAAATGTACCTGGGCATAAGGTAGCAGCATCTACTAGGGGTGCACAATGTTTTGTACTCTATGTGTTTTCCTCACTGTGAGAGGGGTATACCAATTTGCACTCTACTAATTTAATTGGCAGGCTTTTGGCTCAAACTGACTTTTGTTCCTGAAACCTACACTCATTTGTATTCCAAAACCCCAAACAGCTTTAAATTATGTGCACTGGTTGCAGAGCTGTATCACTTTTTTATTCCCTGCCCCATCGTATAAAGTCGTGACTTCATATTTTGTCAGAAAATGGACATCAAGATGAAATTTTAACCCTTTAACCAAATAAAATTGGGGGTTTTCGCTATTGGGACATCCACTGGCATTATTTGTTAGTCATTTTAAGCCATTTTGCATCTCTGAGGGAGCAGGTATTGATATTGCCAAAACATTTCCCCATATCGCAAAGCTATTTTTTTTTTTTGACGTATTTTACTCTTCACAGAGCGTTAATGCTGCCGAAGCAGTTTCTTGGCAAGGGTTATACTGTGTGGTTTGCCATTATCTTCCGAGCTTTGTTTGTCCATGCTCTATCCTTTTAAATGTTGAAGCAAGGAAGCAGCATGTGCCATTTTTAAAGAATGTCTGTGGTATAACTCAGATTGAGTTTAAACCACTGACCTTCCAAATTCCAAGCGGATGCTCCAACCATTACACAACTGAGTTTGGTCCCAAAGCAAGTCAAAGTGTTTTTTTTTAAAGGTTCGATACCATTTACTTAGTAGCTTTAATTAGAATTTTACAACAAACAATATATATTTTTAAAATTTATACATACATTAATACACTCTTCAAATCACCATTTAATGTGATTTTTCACATGTATAAGAATGTAATCATAATACACACTTTCAAAGGGCCAAATAATGTTGAACGTACGGTACACATAAAATGTGGTCTTGTTAAGTGTAAGGTTTGAGAATGCAAATCCCTTTCATCGTCACTTGAATGTCACTCGCTCTCTTCAGTATCATCGACATATACTTGTACATGAGCACAGGATCCATCACTTTTGCGGAATGAGTGCACGGCAAACCAACTTGCTTGCAACTGTATGTTCCAATGCAACACACAACCTTTCAGGCAGCTACAGACAACCAGGTCATGATTGTTTCTGGAGCGGTTGGCTTCTCATGAGTTCTTGGTTGCAGGCTCCTGTAGTCATGTATAACCCACCCATTCCCAACAGAAGGTAAATTAAGCAATGCATTCCTATCATGCTTCCATATATGTGGCGCTGATAGTAGTTTGCTCTTTTGATGTGCAGACCTGGAGCATTGTCAGTTGGAGAATGTTTGGTGCTATCCAGATTCTTCTTTGTGAAAAGTGTGTAGCGGAGGATATTCAAGTCCGATGACTTCTCTCCATAAATTATTCCCTAGAGAAGTTTGGATGCTTCCACACATCCCCTCACAATTACAGAAAGTTGTGATCCAAAGCTAGTCAAACATTTTAGGATGTCCAGATTGTGTCTCACAGCTTGGACTCCCCTTTATTTTCCAATATCAAACAAGCAACTCTTAGAATCGTAACCAGGAAGAGCATCAAGGCCTGGCAGGAGGTAAAAATATTCTTGTAACAAGACTGGCTACTGTGGTGTGGATGGGTATGAATCTCGGTTGCCTCCCTGTTGTATGAAACCATAGTTCATCCAGGATATAAGGGAAGCAAAATCGTGGCAGCATATCACTGCAACATTGTGTCAGGAGAGAAAATGATCACTCATTTGCAAAGGTGGGCGGTCCGCTTTGAAAGTCCGCTTATCCGCTTATCCGCTGCAGCGGACTAACGTTTTCGAAGCGGATAAGCGAATCGGAACAACCCCCGGAAACCGAAGCGGATAAGCGTAAGCGGACTACCGAAAAATTAAAGTGCATCGCGATTCGCCAAATCAGCTGTTAGCCTGAGCAGTTACTCTAGAATTGTGAATATTTATTTAAGTGAATAATAAGTGAAAACTGAATATTTTATTGGACGCTAGAGCGGCAATAACGTCAAGATGGAGAGATTTCTGACTCTCCAGCCCAGCGGCAGTGCCAGGGACAGGCAACGAGCGACGCAAACCGGCAGTCCCAGCACAGTCCCAGCTCGTCTTCATGAAGGGCAACCTCCAAATCCTCAAGAAGGCCCACGAGGTGGAGGAGGAAGACGAGGACTAGTCAACAGACTGCTAGTCTGTTGACTAGTAGACTCTCTTGTCAAAGAAAGGACGGGCAAATTGATTTTTCTTTAATGTAATTTGCATATATTAAAATTATATTTAAATTAACTGTAGAGTAGAGTCGAGTGGAAAACTTTATTTCAATAAATTTTGAATAAATTTTATTTAAATAAAAATGTATATTTTTGATCTTAAAAGCTTTGTTTGTCTTTGTAGTAGTTAGAAATGGCTATTTAGGCTTAAAAAGCATTAAATTCCCTTTAGAAACGTCAAAAATCGCTTTAAAAACGTCGAAGCGCTTTAAAAAAATCGAATCGAAGCGGATAACCGGTAAGCGGACTAAGATTTTCGGTCGCTGAAGCGGATAAGCGAATCGGACTACACGGGCTGGCAGAGCGGATAAGCGGTAAGCGGACTTAAAATTTTCCGAATCGCGCCCACCTTTGCTCATTTGTGCTCATCTGTATAGTTTTGTGCAAAATGTTCACAGTCCACAAAGATTCGGCTGTCAGCCTCTTCATGGTCACGTTTATAATCTTCAACAATTTCCTGTTCTCGACTTGAGATTTTCTGTCTTTTCATTTTGGGTACCAATGTACGAAAGCTGCTGATTCATGAGCTTCTCTGACATTTCCCTAAACCAGTCCGACACAAGAAATGTCAGAAAGTTGGTTTTGTTTTGCTACTTGATAAGTAGCTGTTCAGACTTGAAGGTAGCTTTGTAGCTCTACTCTTTATCTGTACTTATATTGACCTTCCTTGACTCCTTCTATCTCTTTAACCTGACTGTATTAACTCCCGAATGTCATACCTGTTTGATATAACATGGACCTCATCTGCGTACTTGTGTTTACTCATTACCTGGTAACTAGGGGTATTAGGTAGGTCAGCAAATGTTATCATTGCTCCCTTTGACAACATCTGTATCATGGCCAATAAATCAATTGCATAAGGTGACCTTTTTGTGGTAGGTGGGTATGCACAGGTAGATTAGCCTTCAATGTCAAGTTATTTCAGAAAGGCACTCTTTGTGGTCTTTCTCATTGTGCCATCCAGATTGGCTAAGGAATGTGAGATTGGAGCCAGCTCAAAGGAACAAATTTCCTTGAGGTCAATTGTCACGTCTTTCCGACACAACTACAAGTCGATTAAAAAAGCTGTCTGTCAGTGTTCACCAAATGCATCTTCTACTTTTCCTTTGCCGGCTTGATGGGCTTTGATAGGATTGCAAATGTCTTGACAATAGCTTATGTTAAGGGCTCCCAGAAGCTCTTTATGCCTTTGACAAGTCTCTCTTCCACAAACACATCCAACATTCTTAAACATTTTATTGTGACCACTGGAAAAGTTGTAGACAATGTTCTTCTGTACAAATGCTTCGAACTTTCCTTTCTGTACTCTTCTTGATATCATTATTCGAGCTTGGCTTTGACAAATCTTCATCCAAAAACTCCTTTTCTGACTGGTAGAAGCAGGCGCAAGAAATACTTCAATTTTCCAGGGATAATCTCTCTCGCTTAATGGTCGTGTTTCAATTCCACTCATGCCCTTCATTTCTGTCCTTAAGAAAGCTGCAGCATGACATATAAATGCGATGTCAGTAGTTTCTTTCTTTCTCTCTCTCTCTCTTTCTCTTTCTCTTTCTCTTTCTCTTTCTCTCTCTCTCACTGTGGCAATAGCAGTGGTAGACAGAATCTCATTAAGTTCAGCTGCACTACTGAGGAGCTGTCCAATCTGTAAGGAAGTGCTGCAAACACGGTCACTTTTATTCTTCTCAGATTGAAGATAAAACCTTATTTTGTCTCCATATATATATATATATTTTTTGTATACTGAATCGAGGCTTGTGAAAGAGCTAACACCTGCTCCACAAAGATGGGTATTTGTTTACCAGACATGGCTTCAAATTGTGTATTCGGTACTCCTCTGCTGTTCCTTTCAAAATGCCCTGATGCGGAAGGTGTTTGTGAAATATTTCGAAAAAATATGACATTTCAAAAGCTCTGTTATAATTGAGGAGCTTCACATCTGTTTCATCTGTCAATGCATCATTGTATGCTGAGGTGCAACTGGTTGCATCCTCTGAGAAACGTGATGCCACATACGTGTTGGTCTTGTAGCATTCCTTGTGGTGGAGATTCTTAACCACTGTTACACGGAAGGAGAGCTGCTGGTTCCTTGGAGTTTAAATTCAATCGTGGAGTCTGGAATTTTTAAAAAATAAGTCCAGAATATATATATATATTATATATATATATAATTATATATATATATATATATATATATATATATATATATATATATATATATATATATATATATATATATATATTGTTGCGGTTTTGAGAACCCCTCACTTGTAAATAATAACTCTTGTAAATATCCCATCACTTAATAAGGTCGCACCCATAGTTAGGCCATATGCAACACGTAGGACACCATAGGACTTACAGTTATTTCCTTAATATGTGTTTCAGATAAGGCTGTGTTCCCAATAGTTGCATCTGCATTGCATTAATTAAATAAGATAGGCCCCATTCCGTCCATTTTGCCAGTCTCTCTCTCCAAATTGTATTACGCGCCTCTGCCAGCCGCAGCCGCCTCAGCGTTCGCTCCAAACGCCATAACGCATGCGGTCAAGCTTGGAGAAGAAGGGGGCGGAGCGCCAAGAACGAGGCGTGGCCCTGTCAACGTTCCGTCAAGGGGCGGAGCCGGTGAGCCCTCGCTATCCAATCAGGGCTGAGGTGAGCTCACTGGTGGGCGTGGTTTGAGAGTGCGTGGCTTGATTTCTAAGCGGACTATATAAGCGCAAGTGCGCGCCTTTTCACAGAGACGCAGAGAGAGGAGAGAGACCAGAGACGCAGAGAGAGGAGAGACACAGAGAGGAGAGAGAGGAGGAGAGAGAGAAGAGAGACTGCGGACTGCGCGAGGAGACCGATTGGTAACGGAACGGAGTGAGAGAAAGCGCTATCACGGAACTGCGCGAGGGTACCCTCTGATACGAACATTGAGAGAGAGAGAGAGAGAGTTGGCACACATATTACGTATGCCGCATCCCAGTCCCCCGATATATCTATAAGGTCCGGTCGCGCGCCAACGACATGCAAAGCTGCCTGCTCTTCTTCGCCGCGGACCCAGAGCCTGGAACCATCTGCTTGGACCTTCTCCTCCTACCACTACCATCCTGTGTGAGTCTGTCTGTTTGTCCTGGGGTTGTAAGTAAGACTGTTTAGATAAGCTCGCCCTGTGTCCTTTTGCTCTTCTTCTTCTGTATATTACTTTCGTTTCCTCTTTTGATTTGTCAATAAATGTACCTTGTTCTTTCTTGGTTTTTCCCTAATCCGATTGCCTCCGTCCTTTCTTTCAATTAAGTACCTGTGGCACGATTTGGAAACCGCTCAGGATCGGGTTTAGTTTTATTGTTAACGGCTTGGGCCGCGGATTGCTAACCGCTCGGCAATTTCCATCTTGTCCATGGTTCGAGCGGGAGTTATTTCCCTGCTCGCGGTCGGGGTTAGTACGTAGGTATTTGGGACTTCATTGACCAATCACCCTAGCTGATTCCGACCGGGAGGAGCATCATAATTTCCAGGATTGGGGGACGGCCAGCTTAAAAGACAAGGCGATTAACCCCCCCCCCCCCTTTGATAAGGGGAGCGCCGACCCCCGAATCCGCAACAATATATATATATATATATATATATATATATATATATATATATATATATATATATATATATATATATATATATATATATATATACATATATATATATATATACATATATATATATATATATATATATATATATATATATATATATATATATATATATATATAGATATATATATATATATATATATTGTCGCGATCCCGCCTGGTAAATGTTCCCAGCACGGAATACGGACGTGAATGTCCGGGCTTCAAGTAATCCACGGAGTGGACAAAAGAGACGTAATCAACACAATTGTGTTTTAATCGGCCTTCTAGGGGTAAGGCACGATGCTTTATTGGCTCGATCACAAAAACCATGAAAGGTAACAAATGGAATAGGCTGCACAAGCCTGCAGGAACGGTCGGCCACAGACGCTCCCACGAGACGCAGGTAAGATCCTCGCGGCTCCAATCGACGAGCTCCGGGACTCCAAGGATACCAGGATGGAATACCACACAAGGCCGCCAGGAACGGTCGGCCAGGAGCTCCAACACGAAGCAGGCAAGATAGGACTCACAGTTCCAATCTACGATCTCCGGGAATCACTCGTTCTCTTCCGGAATCACTCACTCGTACAATCCATAACTATAAAACGATCAGCACAACTCGCTGTCGTGAGGCGTAACGAAAGTTCCCTCGCCTCGAGGCCTCGAACCTCCGAGCTGCGTCCGTATCATCAGATGGCGGCCGCGCTCTCTGACCCTCCACCAATCACGTCCCGACTCGCCTCCCAATCGCGTGAGGCTCCAAGGAGGTTACGTCAGTGGTGGGCGGGGCACTCCTTTGGGTGAGAACAAAGGTGGTTTCACCGGGGGGTTTCTCACAGTCCTCCCCCCCTAAGTAAAAACCCCGTCGAATAGACGGCGTTTTTAAAACCAGTATTTGTAGTAGGTGCAAATCACATGGCAAGATGATGGCGGGAATTGCTAACAGGCAATTAACGCAATTAACAATTACTAACACTTGTTAACAACAATAACGAAACAACGCAACAATACAACGCAACGCAATGGCGCAACACAATAACGCAACAATAACGCACTTATTAACGCAACAGGCAATTAACAGGCGTTAACAGGGTAAACAATGAACCAGTTTTGTTTTTTTTTTCACACACAATATTAAACACCATACACCCCATTAACATCTACCCCACAAGAGTTACACTTCACCCAAAGCACAATAGAGAAACAAGGGAGCCAAACTCAAGGTGGGGAAACATTTACAGGAGGGAAACGGACCGAGACCTAGAGCGGCGGGTTCTCCTCCGGTGTCGAGAACGACAGTCATATGCGTAATGACCCCTTTCACCGCACTGGTAACATCGATCTTTCGGGTCGAACGGCCTGCGGACCAAAGGGCGTCTGAAACGAGGCCGCCGCGACATGCCATTCGACATCTCGACGCACACCCGCGATCCGCAAATTAACCTTCCATCAAGGGCTCTGACCGAATCTTCAGCATCTCGTGGATCTTCAAACTCAACAACCGCGAATCCAGGTGGGTTCCGAGCAACCCATACGTTGCGGAGTGGTCCGTAATGCCCGAAGACCCTCCCTAGCTCGGCTCTCGCTGCTCCATTGCCCAGGTTTCCCACATATACCTTAGCATTAGCGTTCCTGCTGAATCGCGACATGGCGGGAGCGGTCCCTGAGGAGCACGGCACCTGAGGTTGGCTTGACGGGAGGCTCGGGTGGACTTCAGCTGACGCAACGTCACCGTCGGAAACTGGAGTCGAGGCGCTAGGCTCCTCGGGCCAGAGTGAAGATATGTCTGACTCCACCACTCTCTCCGCCTGTTTACTCTGGGCTCTAGGGACCCCCCCACAGGTCAGAGTCAATGACTCCTCCCTGGCTATGGCATCATTGCCAATCAGCAAGGAGACCCCGGGTATAGGGTAGTAGGGTACTACCACACAGGTCACTGGACCCTTAAAAATGTCACTCCGGACCTCGAGGAGGGCAAGGGGGTACCGGCCAAGAACCCGGTCAATGCCCCGAAGGAGGGTATACTCGCCGGTATAACGCATCTGAGAGGCCGGAACTACCCCCACCCGGAGAACACACCGTGTCGCCCCAGTATCCCGAAGGTATTTGGTCTCAAACTTCAGCATCGAATCGGGGCCACCCACTAAGGCTGTCCCTGAATACTCCTGATGCAGTGGATGAATGGAATTAGCCCCGGTGGCAGTGACCTCGGTCACCGATGCCACCGTCGTGTGCGAGGGCCCGGCGGATGAGTTCCACTGATCTCCCTCCGACTTAACAGGAGGGTTGCCTCGGTAGGCCGGACTGGCGGGATTAGAGAAACAGCGGTTTTCACCGTGCCCCACGCGTTTGCAGAAATCGCACCAGGGCCCTGCCCTGGTCTGCGGCTCGCGAGCGCCCCCAGTGGAGGTCATCGGAGAACCCTTCCCCTCGATCCAGCCGCCGGGCAGACGGGGGGCGGTCTTGATCGCAGACTCCTCCGTCTTACGAAGCGACTGCGTGACTTGCAGCATTTTGCACGCCAAAACATGTTTATCAATAAGGTTGACGCAGTCTGCCAAGGAAACAGTGTCTTTGTCGACAAGAAACAATGCTAAGTCAGGCGGAAGCTGTTGATCGATACGGTAACGCACCAGGAGTTCCGCAACCGCTTGAGGTAACTCAACCTTGCTCCCCTTGAACCATCTCTGCAGCTGTTCCAACAAGGCCCGCGAATGTTCCTCATAGGTTTGACTGGACTCACGAGTCCAGCTGAAAAAATTTCTCCTATAAATACATGCGGACACCGCATAGGCATTCAAAATCTCGGCCTTCAATGCCCTGTATTTGTTTGCGTCCTCGGTTGCCATCCTCGCATATACCTCCCTCGCCTTCTCAGATAGATGGCTCACAAGATGGCCGACCCACAAGCTCTCATCAATGCCACCGGCAGCCAACAACTTCTCCGCCATCTCCAGATACGCTTCTGGCTTCGTGTCTCCCGTCCAGTCCGGCAAACGAACATGAACAGTTTCCGGGACTCTTGCAGCAGACCCCTCTGCCCGCAGTCGTTCAGTCAACATTCGCAACTCATGCTCTCTGACGCGTTCAGCTTCTGCTGCCGCATGCTCTCTCTCTGCTGCCGCCGCACGCTCTCTCTCTGCTGCCGCATGCTCTCTCGCTGCTGCCGCACGCTCTCCCTCTGCTGCTGCACGCTCTCTCTCTGCTGCTGCCGCACGCTCTCCCTCTGCTCTGTCATTCTCCCTGTTATACATGTCAAGTTGTTGAACCGGAGTCAGCCCGGTCCAGAAGGGCGAACGCATGCATTTGGTCATGATGGGATCGCTTCCTAACATCTCGGGTTGAGTGACCGGGTCAAGGCTGCTTGCGTCGCTCACCTCGCCACCCACGTGACTGTCAACATGATCAGGTTGAACTCTCACTTCCCTGGTCGACATAGCTTGGCTACGAGTTATCATACGACCAGGCACAAAACACAACCTCAAACACAACGCTCAAACACAACGCTCTGTTGGGGAAATACGACACAACTACGCAATATCACCCGCACATCAAATTGCCAATGAGAAAAATACCACGTACAAATACTCACGTTTTTTTTTTTTTTTTTTCGGTTGTTTGGAGGGATCCGAGGCTATTCGCTTATTCTTTGTCGGTTGTTTGGAGGGATCCGAGGCTATTCACTTCTCTGCCCAAGACAGCGTCCTACGGCGAGAAAGTTCCTCCCAGACGGCGTCCGCTGGTGAGAAGGCGATGAACAGATGCCAGAAGATGTCGTCCACTGCAGAATTCCCGTCTCAATCGAATGGCTCTTACTTGAATGATCCTAGGACGAGCCCCCATTTGTCGCGATCCCGCCTGGTAAATGTTCCCAGCACGGAATACGGACGTGAATGTCCGGGCTTCAAGTAATCCACGGAGTGGACAAAAGAGACGTAATCAACACAATTGTGTTTTAATCGGCCTTCTAGGGGTAAGGCACGATGCTTTATTGGCTCGATCACAAAAACCATGAAAGGTAACAAATGGAATAGGCTGCACAAGCCTGCAGGAACGGTCGGCCACAGACGCTCCCACGAGACGCAGGTAAGATCCTCGCGGCTCCAATCGACGAGCTCCGGGACTCCAAGGATACCAGGATGGAATACCACACAAGGCCGCCAGGAACGGTCGGCCAGGAGCTCCAACACGAAGCAGGCAAGATAGGACTCACAGTTCCAATCTACGATCTCCGGGAATCACTCGTTCTCTTCCGGAATCACTCACTCGTACAATCCATAACTATAAAACGATCAGCACAACTCGCTGTCGTGAGGCGTAACGAAAGTTCCCTCGCCTCGAGGCCTCGAACCTCCGAGCTGCGTCCGTATCATCAGATGGCGGCCGCGCTCTCTGACCCTCCACCAATCACGTCCCGACTCGCCTCCCAATCGCGTGAGGCTCCAAGGAGGTTACGTCAGTGGTGGGCGGGGCACTCCTTTGGGTGAGAACAAAGGTGGTTTCACCGGGGGGTTTCTCACAATATATATATATATATATAACTGTGAGAAATAGTAGAAACTCCACAGTACGAGTAGGGCGTCTCATTTGCATTAAATAAATAATCGGGAGATTAAATCAGATGCAGACGTAGCTTCAGGACGTCGATCTTTAATTTTCGACAAGCTTTCGACCAACAAAGGTCTTCTTCTTAGTCGTCCCCAAGTTCAACGGAAGTGAAGCGCAGTTTACAGTAACTTACAGTAACTTAAAGTAACTTACTTACAATAACTTACTTAGTACCTTACAGTAACTGTAAGCTGCACTTCACTTCCGTTGAACTTTGGGACGACTAAGAAGAAGACCTTTGTTGGTCGAAAGCTTGTCGAAAATTAAATATCGACGTCCTGAAGCTACGTCCGCGTCTGATTTAATCTCCTGATTATATATATATGTGTATGTATGTATGTATGTATGTATGTATATATATATATATATATATATACACACACACACACACACACACACACACACACACACACACACACACACACACACACACACACACACACACACACTTATGTCGAATGCACCCGGTGTTGCCCGGGCTCTTTTTGAACGAATTTACTACTATAATTCAGCTTTTACTCGCGGCCATAGAAGATTTACTACGATAATTCAGCTCAGCTTTTAATTGCGAAATGGGCCCAGCCCGGCCGAGGCGGCCTCGACCGGCCTCACCACCTAGCCTATAACCTTCCTGGGGCCTGTCCCGGAATTTTTGTTTTAGAGGTTTCCTCCTATCTTTCACCGTTCAGGAGATTAGCGTGTGCAGACAAACAAACAAACAAACAAAGAAAAACTTTCTTTTATGTATATAAAATAAATAAATAATAGAAGAAGAAGAAGAAGAAGATATATATATATATATATATATATATATATATATATATATATATATATATATATATATATATATATATATATATATATATTAACCAAAGAAGCACACTGACCCTATGACATGACGCTGACATCATGTACATAAATTACACCAACACATCACCTCCAAACTAGGAGGCATCCGTGTGGTACTCAAGTCTTTGCAGACTGAGATTAAAGCTCTGTGGTCAGAAATAGACAAAGGCCGAGATGTCGATCTAGATTTCGCCCTTATTATGGGCTCATCAGGACAACATACTGCAAATTGTTTATTTGTGACCAACCTAAGCCGCTAATAAACACATATTGAACCCCCCCAACTTGACTAGGAACTAGGAATGACTAGGAATGTTTTGGTATAATTTATGCACATGATGTCAGCGTCATGTCATAGGGTCAGTGTGCTTCTTTGGTTAAATTTAATATTCCTGACTGCAAACCTCCTAACTAATGATGAGCAGGGCAGAGACAATGTGTCCGCGTGGCTGGCGACACTTGTTGCTAACAGGTTGTGCAGCAATTGCTGGGGTGAGACTCAATGTGTGCCTTGCTTCCTAGTCAAGTTAGGGGGTTCAATCTGTGTTTATTAGTGGCTTAGGTTGGTCACAAATATACAATTTGCAGTACGTTGTCCTGATGAGGGAAAAATAAGCCCTTGTTGGGACGGCATAGTGTTGAGTTCATGGGGACTCACTCCTATGGAGGAGGCGTCCAATTGTATGACCATGCATTCTGGCCTTTCGGGGTCAGGATGCATGTGTTTTGAATGACTATGTGCTTCAGCCTTTGGGTTGAGGTGCATGTGTATGCCAATGGGACAGACTTGATAGACGGTGTGCCTTGGCTGTGGGGTCAAGGTGCACGGCCAAGGCTGTTTAAATGTTTGATTTTTAACCTTTTTTTTATTATAAAAAAGGCAGGCCTCATAAGGCCGATAATAAGGGTGAAATCTAGATCGACATCTCTGCTTTTGTCTATTTGTGACCACAGAGCTTTAATCTCAGTCTGCAAAGACTTGAGTACCACACGGATGCTTCCTAGTTTGGAGGTGATGTGTTGGTGTAATTAATGCGCATGACGTCAACGTCATGTCAAAGGGTTAGTGTGCTTCTTTGGTTAAAAAATAATAATATATATATTAATTTATTTATTGCTACTGTGCACGCTAGCAATGAATCCATATGTAATGAATGCAGCACGTGTTGACATATATCTATCACCTCCTCCAGGGCCGGATCCAGGATTCTTTACAACGGGTTTTCCAGAAATGAAGGGATGGAACATAATAGAGGAACCTATGACATAATTAAAATATGTTATTCCCCATGGAGAGTTCTTTACAATGAGCCATGTCTCAATTTTTTCTATTCATTGCTTTCGGAGATATAGAGGTGCAAAGTTTTTCGTTTTTCCAAGATGGCGCCATACCACGTGACCTATGACATCATGATTATCATTTTAAAAATGTACAGGAGGTGCACCTATGGTGAAAATTTCCTGTCAATCAGACAAACGGTTATGGAGAAAATCATGTTTATTCTGTGCAGGCAAACAGACAAACAAACAAACAAGAAGACGTCATGCGGAGCACGATACTTGCAAAATCCGCCCCCCACCCCCAAGAAAAGAAATTCCATCGATACAGCAAATTGTCCATTTCATCAAGATTAAAATTGACAATCTTGATCAAAGCTCGGGTCAACAGGAAGAAAAGTGACGATTTTTCAGATGAAAAATGATTTTGTAAGGTTGACCTTGAGTTGACCTTTGACCTTTTGACCTCAAAAATAGTTTCCCTATTTAGTGACTCAATGTGCAAATGCTGTTCAATTTTCAAGTCAATCGGATGAAAATTGAGGATTTTAAAAACTTGGCCCATGTTGACCTTTTGGCCTATGTTGACCTCAAAAACAGTTGGTGGTTGAATTCACTGACCATATATGTAAATCCTCTTAGAATTTCAAGTCAATCAAATGAAAATTGGTGATTTTAGAAATTCAGCCTATGTTGACCTTTTGGCCTATATTCACCTAAAATATAATTTGTGGTTGAATTCAGTGACCAGATATGCAAGTCATCTTCAAATTTCAAGTCAATTGGATGATAATTGAGGATTTTAGAAATTTCACCTATGTTGACCTTTTGGCCTATGTTGACCTTTTGGCCTATGTTGACCTCAAAAATACTTGGTGGTTGAATTCAGTGACCAGATATGCAAGTCCTCTTCAAATTTCAAGTCAATCGGATGAAAATTGAGGATTTTAGAAATTTGGCCTATGTTGACCTTTTGGCCTATGTTGACCTCAAATATACTTGGTGGTTGAATTCATTGACCAGATATGCAAGTCCTCTTAAAATTTCAAGTAAATCGGATGAAAATTGATGATTTTAGAAATTTGGCCTATGTTGACCTTTTGGCGTATGTCGACCTATTGACTTTTTGACCCCAAAAACAATAGGCTTCTTGCTTATGACCAACTCTACCATTTGGTGAAGTTTCGTGAAGATCGGTTGAAAATTGTGACCTGTAGGCGACTGACATACAGGCAGACAAACAAACAAACAGACAGACAGAATAACGCACAAGACCAACCAATATACTTGAAGAATCTTAGATTTTCGCAAGTAACAAACAGAATAACAAACACAACCGACCAATATACTGTACTTGAAAAATCTCAATTTTGCAAGTAACAAACAAACAGACTCAAATGCAATACCCTCTCCTCTGGCGACATAGAAACATATTTAAAACGCTTAAATCCAGGTAAGTCGTGTGTGTATTTAATCACTCTTGATTTGAGAAAGCTTTGTCAGCAATTGGTCAGTTCTTGGACGTCAGGATTGAAGCAATGGCATTGAGTACTTCAACGTTATTCATGCTCTTGTATCCATAATAATCTGTGGTTGGCACAGTTGATCTATAGGTTAATAGCGACCCTTAGATGTTGTCAAGAGACATCTCAGCGTTCGAGGTACTTTTGATGTATAGGGGCATCTGACTGGCATCTCTTTTGTTTGAGATGGACATTTCCTGGCATATATGTTGGAGTAAATGTGACCTCCCTTTCATCTGCCATTACCTGGATAATATCAAAGTTTTGTTGTGAGTGGACATTTGCCAAATTATGTTTTCTTTTGTTAACAGAGATGCTAAGAATTATGCTCAACATTGAGATCACTGCCTTGTACCTTTTTCTTTTTGGATAATATTCATCATTCCAACCCATGAGAAGCCTATAAACTGCATTTTCAGTAAATTACATATTATGGGATGCACATTAGGCTGCTGGGCCATAGAAGTTCACGGTTCACGTTTCACGTTTCACGGTTCACGCGTGTAAAGAAAACTGGACAAACGTAGTATGACTTGCTCTGGGCCATAGAACGCCTTTCATGTTTCACGTTTCACGTGTCACGTTTCACGCGTGAAAGGCGGAATGAACATGCACACTTTTTCTATGCGTGAAAACGGAGATCTCGGTCGACCTGATTATTTTTAGACTGACATCCGGGAAAAACTTCCGAAACAAAATGGACGACTACCGAGAACAGTTGATCGAGTTAGTGAGAGCAAGGCCCCTGCTGTGGGATCCGCGTGTGGCGGATTACAAAGACAAGGACCAGAAGGCACAAGTTTGGGAGAACTTGAATGGGCGTCTGAATTCACCGACAGGTTAAGGTTTATTGTTTTCGGGTGTGTGCGCGTGTGTGTTTGTTTAATTGTGTGTGTGTGTGTGTGTGTGTCAATGTGTGTGTGTGTGTATGTGTGTGTGTGTGTCAGTGTGTGTGTGTGTGGTTGTTTAATTGTGTGTGTGTGTGTGTGTCAGTGTGTGTGTGTGTGGTTGTTTAATTGTGTGTGTGTGTGTGGTTGTTTAATTGTGTGTGTGTGTGTGTGTCAATGTGTGTGTGTATGTGTGTGTGTGTGTCAGTGTGTGTGTGTGTGGTTGTTTAATTGTGTGTGTGTGTGTGTGTGTGTGTGTGTGTGTGTATGTGTGTTTGTGTGTGTGTCAGTGTGTGTGTACGTGTGTGTGTGTGTGTGTGTGTGTGTGTGTGTGTGTGTGTGTGTGTGCGTGTTTGTGAGTGAGTTTGTCTCTATGTGTATGTGTGTGTGTCTCAATGTGTGTGTGTTTGAATAAATTTTATGTGCGTATAAAATAATTACATTCCAGCATATTCTACTTCTTCTTCTTCCTCTTCTTCTTCTTCTTCTTCTTCTTCTTTAAGTCGTCATTTTATGTCTTTTGGAAAAAAATTAAGACTGAGTTTATGACAACACAAATCTATAGATTGAATTTAATGAAAACAAATATAACTTTGTAAGCGCAAGAGAAGAGAGGTCTCACCACCCAGTCTGAACGTTTTCAAAAGTAGACTCGCTAGACTACTAGACAAATTACCCTAGCCTAGATCATCACGACCAACACCACATTATCCAAATTAATAGGTACCAACCTGAGAGTAATGATGAGCTTTTGTTCTGCTTCTATCGATTTTCTCCAGTTTGTTTGACCTGGCTGTAGATGTTCCAGGACGAGGGTCTTCAAGGCATCGTAAGTCCTGTATGACATCCTGGTATAATTGAAAAACAGTTCTTCATCGGGATTGTCAAGCAGATAACGGAATGTTCGGTGGAATTCACCACGGGTTTCTCTCAGAAGGAAGTGCTCTCGGCTCCAAATTCTGTGCCTTTTTCTCTTCCTCCGTCTTAGTAGAAGCAGAATGAGGCAATCTTCTTCATCCGAAGAGTCCATGTTGACGGTTACTCGGCCAAAGCAGAACTGGCGCGCAACACGTGAACAGCCAAGTGTGAAATCCTATGGCCCAGGGTCCGATTGTTCACGTGAACGTGAACCGTGAAACGTGAAACGTGAACCGTGAACTTCTATGGCCCAGCAGCCTTAGGTACTTCTCATTCTTGGTTTACCTGTGCAGATGCATCCTATTATACTCCCAATAGGGTGTTTTCCTATGTGCTTTATGTGTAAAGAAGCTTTGTGCTGTTTATTTTAATAGAACATGCAGTATTCTGAATCCAAATATTCCCAAAGAGGCTGTAGTTTTTTTTAATGACATTTTGGAAGTTTTAGTACACATGAGATCCATTTCTCTCATTGGCAATCATTCTCGTCACATTGCCAAGCTTTAAATATATATATATTTAAAAGCTCACACTCAGCAGCATTTCCATGGTCACTTAAATGCTGCAATCTTTATGATGTGCTGTTCAAATGTATTTCACATTATTCTTCAAGTTGCATACTCACACAGTGTGTAGGACTCAGTTTTTATTCACCATCTTGGCAGGTTTTCATTTGTGAAGTCACAATTTTGTCACAAAAACAACTTCCTGAATATTAGTTTCAAATGCCCACCAATTAGATTAATTGTTAAACAATATACAGTAGACTTGCACCAAATCACATACCCACCAATTGCATTAGGGTCCTATATAAATCATTCTCTCAAGTTTTCATACTGCCAATCTACAGGGTGAGCCAGAAATATGGTTATTTTTAACATTCGTGTAAAGGTAATAAAAAGTTGTATTTCAAAACAAATTCTTACAAGAAAGTGAAGTACATAACATGCCATTTATTTGTGGAAAATAACATCTAGGAGATGCGCATCATTTCGTCGGACACATTCCTCCAATCTTGGACGCCAATTATTCATGACGTTCTGCAACATGGCCACGTCAATATCATTGATTTCACGTCTGATGTTTTCCTTAAGTTCATGAAAAGTTTGTGGACAGTTAACATACACTTTGTCCTTTAGATATGACCACAATAAATATTCACATGCAGTCAAATGGGGTGACCTTGCTGGCCATGGAATATCGCTGTTTCTGGAAATGACATGCTTTGGAAAGAGCACCCTTACAGTAGTCATGGACACTCTGGCGGTGTGGGAGGTTGCATCATCTTGCTGAAATCACGTCATTGGGCTCACTTCTGCAAATCTGTTAAATTTTTTGGAGAGGAAGTTAGAAACCATATTGATATATCGAGCTGCAGTAACATTGACGGCATTTCCGTTATCGTTCTCAAAGAAGTAAGGCCCTATGATGCTGAACGACAAAAGTGCACACCACACTGTGACTTTGGGACTGTGTAACGGTTTCGTGTGCATTTCTCTTGGGGTTTTGGCTACCCAAAAACGAGTATTTTGCTTGTTGACATCGCCACAGATGAAAACGCGCTTCATCAGACATAAACAAATTGTTAGCAATGTTTTGGTTTTCATTTCCGTCCATAAATGAAAGCATTCCCTCACAAAAATTAATGCGGGCAATCTCACCATCTTGGCTTAATTCCTGGACAGTTTGAATTTTATAAGGATAAAAGTTTAAATCCTTCTGCAAAATGCGGCGTAGTGACGTGTGAGAAATTCTCAAGGCTGATGCATGCTTTCGGCTGGAGCGATGCGGACTTCTCAAAACTGACTCCCTTACACGCTCAATGCGTTGTGCCGTTCTTACTAATTTGGGTGCTCCCGGCGGTTTCTCTTTTAAAGTTGAACCGGTCCTCTCAAACTTCTGAACCCATACCTTGATAGCACGAACAGACGGCACATGTCCATGACGTTGAACATTGAAATGGAGTTTGAATTGACGTTGTGCAGCAGTTGCACAATCATTATTCTTGTAAAAAGCTTTGATAGCGAAAGCGCGTACTTCACCCGACCAGTTCCACATGGTCACTCAAGTGTTCTGCCTGCAAAAAATAAAACTAAATCAGTAAAAAACAAGAATAATAAAAATGCATGTTATGTACTTCAATATCATGAATGAATGAATGAATGAATGATCGTTTTAAGGCCATTTTTCCCCGCTAGAGTGGGGGTTAGCCTTGCGGACCCCATGACAATCATGGTTCCCTTTTTGAGGCAATGTTTTTTTATGGCCGGATGCCCTTCCTGACGCCAACCCTTGGTCACGCTCTTACGATGCACAGGGATACCGTGTACCTATTCTAAATCGGGGTACACACCGTGATCATTCATCCCAGCAAGCTGGTACTCAATTTGCCGACCTCGGAAGGATGACAGGCTGAGTTAACCCCCCTGGCGTTAATTCAGCAATCGACCGGGATTCGAACCCAGGATCCCAAGCCGGCACCCTAACCGCTAAGCCAACAGCAGGCTAAATTGGAACCTTATTTCCAATAAAAGCTAAATATTAGCTAAGCTAACTTTACTTCAATATCATGAATGAATTTATTTTGAAATACTATTTTTTATTTCCTTCACACGAATTTCAAAAATGACCATATTTCTGGCTCACCCTGTATAATCCCCTTGTGGCTGCATTTCCTTGTGCATTTCCTCGTAAAATAATTGAAACTGTGTGAAATAAACTATGGACTAACATTTAAGAAATGTTTCAGTCATATCTATATAAGCCATGGCTATGAGGCACAGAACCGCAATTCAGGAATTTGACGTGCAACACGTCATGTTACAATTATCTATCTCAAACAAAATATCTGTCCCCAGTGACGGGAAAAGTTTAAGTTAATATATCAACTTTAATTATTTCATTGACTTTAAAAAGGTTAATTGTGTTGCTCTCTTGGTTTCACTCGGAGCCAAAACTGAGCTACACTACATGGCCAAATGTATGCGGACACCCCTTCTAATCAGTGGATTCGGCTGTTTCAGTCGCACCCATTGCTGACAGGTATATATAATCAAGCACACAGCCATGCAATCTCCATAGACAAACATTGGCAATAAAATGGGCTGTACTGAAGAGCTCAGTGACTTTCAACGTGACACCGTCATAGGATGCCACCTTTCCAACAAGTCAGTTCGTCAAATTTCTGCCCTACTAGAGCTGCCCCGGTCAACTGTAAGTTCTGTTATTGTGAAGTGGAAACGTTTAGGAGCAACAACAGCTCAGCCGCGATGTGGTAGGCCACACAAGCTCACAGAATGGGACCGCCGAGTGCTGAAGCATGTAGCGCGTAAAAATCGTCTGTCCTCGGTTGCAACATTCACTACCGAGTTCCAAACTGCCTCTGGAAGCAACGTCAGCACAACAACTGTTCGTCTGGAGCTTCATCAAATGAGTTTCCATGGCCGAGCAGCGGCACACCTGTCTCAAAAAGCCTAAGATCACCTGTCTCAAAAACCACACGAACGTGAATCAAAATAATAGATTTAATTTTAAAGGGGGTGAGGGACACAATGGGCAAATAATTATGATTACTGAGCATGAGGAGGCAGAAATAAAACACGATGGCCTGCTTATCCAAAACAAATATCATGGCAACGACTTAATTATGCTTTAGTTCACAGAGTCACACAGAAACACAAGAAGATCGGGGGGAGGGAGGGAAGGGGGGCGAGAGATATATTGTGAGGCAGAGGAGTTTGGCCCTCTGCAGCATTGTGTTTGGTGTGGAGGAGGCTGTGCAACGTACCGGGACTGCGCTCCTGACATGCTCCCGATTTCAACACCACCAGCTCGTTCGTGACTCGGACGTGCTTGGACTCCTGAGCTCTCCCCTGCCCCCACGATGGCCGCTATTCCCATAATTCATGGACTCAAAAGCTCGAGACTGCTCCATAGTGATGAAACTTTCCCCCCATGGCCATGTTTTTTTTTGCTCTGAGGCATGACATCACTGCCGCTACTTTACTGACCACTGCTATCAGCCACATAGAGTCCCTCCCTGATGCCACGGCCAATGCCCCTGCCTTTAAAGATGCCATTACCTCTAAGCATGTCGCGCATACTTAAATATAAGGGATGTTAAAAGAAAGTGAGATCATACGAATAGAGAGAGAAAAATATGGAGGTCTGGCAGGAAAACAAGCATCTATCTGTATACCTGACATTGCTAATTGGGGTAACTACAGGATGAGTTATTCTAACACTACCATAGTTATGAAATAACTGACCCATTAATCCCGTTACCCCCTCAAGCCATTTTTGTGTATGTGTGCAACTGCACACAGCACTGAACGTATCAATAGATTAAAATAACTCGTCAGACATATACTGGCACAGGGAGCTACAGTTGGCAGATTAAAACAAGTTTTCTTTGAGATCATAAAACAACACCAACTAGAATGAGTAAAATACAATATGAATAGTGAAAATATTATTAACGATATATATATATATATATATATATATATATATATATATATATATATATATTATATATATATATATATATATATATATATATATATATATATATATATATATATATATATATATATATATATATATATATACAGTATATATATATATATATTGTTACGGATCTCAACGTCAGCCCCTTTTCCCCTTACCAAGGGGGGATTAATCCCCTTGTCTGCGACTGACCGACGTGAGTCCTGGGGGTCCCAACGCTCCTTCCGGTCAGGAGCAGCCAGGGTATTTGGTCAACGAAAAGTCCCAAGGACCTGAGTGCCACTCCTGACCGCGAAGCAGGGGAGGGACTCCCGCTCGAACCACGGTTTTAGATGTTCTAATTGCCGAGCGGTTTTAGCAACCCGGAGTTCGAGCTATTAACAGTCACTAACCCGATTCCGAAGCGTTGGCCGAAATCGCCCCACAGGTACTCAATGGGGGAAATCACAAAGATGATCGGATGTGGAAGAAGAAGCCAAAGTAAGGAGGAACAGGAATTTATTAACCAATTATGTACACAATCAAAGAAACCAAGGGAGAAGGAAAGATACGAAAATAATTACAGAAGGAGAAGAAGACACAGTGCAATTCTAGCTTATCTACAGGCTTAGCTTATTCCCAGGACAGAACAAACAAGACAAACTCACGTACACGAATGGATGGAATGGCAGGGGTGGATGGCTGGACGGATGAGAAGGTGGGACCACAGGACTGGAAGGATGCGGGTCCGGTCCGTGTAAAGGGCAAGGCTCGAGGTGAGCGGCCGCCGACCCTCCGCAATCTCGTTTGCACGGCGGCGTTGCTTCGCAGCAGCGGGTCGAAACTGCGCGTCAAAGCTCAACTCCTCAACTGAACTCCAACTGAACTGCGGTCCACTGAACTCTCTGCTCCTCCTCAACTGAACTGCTCCGTCCGTCCTCCTCAACTGAACTGCTCAGTGCGTCCTCCTCACTGATCTCCTCAAGCAGGCCCGTGGCGATCCAACCGTCGGCCTTTTGGAAAACGGTCATCGGTGAGCTCGCCTCGGCCTTGATTGGTCGCGAGGACTCACCGATCCGGGCCCCTTGATGAGGCGTTGGCAAAACCACACCTTGTTCCTGGCGCTTGGCTGACTCCTCCCCCTGATGACGATGGGCGGGCAAACCTTTCTTCCCCGAGTTAGAGCACATGGCATGGCGGCGAATGCAGTTGGCAATAATGCAGTTTTGGGGAATGCGGTTGGAAATGGAGGCTTTGGGGAATTTGAAAAGGGGATCTATCTTATTTCATTTGGTGCAATGCAATGTCAACTAGTGGAAAACAGAGCCTTAACTAATACACATAATAAAGAAATAACTATAGAGAGGTTCTATGATTGGCTATGTGCTTGTACATGGACTAGCTAAAGGGACGACCGTTGACCTTTACAATTAATGGAGGTATTTACAAGGAATTACTACATTATTTACAGAGGGTGATATTTACAAACAATTACAGGATTCTCAAATCCGCAACAATATATATATACAGTGATCCCTCGTTTATCACGGGGGTTACGTTCCAGAACCCCCCGCGATAGACGAAAATCCGCGAAGTAGCGACCATATTTTTATTTTATTATTTATATATATTTTAAAGCTTTATGACCCTCCCCACACTCCTCTTAACCTTTCCCACACTCTTATTAACCTTTCCCATACTCTTATAAACACTTCCTATACTCTTAAACACTTTTTACACTCTTAAACATACGTAATTTTAACAACATATAAAATTCTAATGGGTACTCACCATTGAAGATACTGTAGCGACCCATGGGTTCCCCAAGCAAGACCAGCATCAGAATCTCCTTGCTCCAGCCGGTGACGTCACCGGCGGGGATCCGCGGCGCAAGAGTGGCTGGTCACGTGACCACCAAAGCGTGTGGCGCGTGCGGTTATAATCAGCTACACCTGTTGATCACGTGACCACCGAAGCACTCCACACTTGAGAGGCGTGGCTTTCGGTTTCGGTTCCTGGTTGTGCTTTATAATGCAGCCCGATAAACGGGCTTTTCAGTGTTCCCGAGTTGGTTTTGAGAATAAATATCTTCTCGGATGAGTTTGTGTCTTGCCCGTCATTTCGTCCGTATCAAGCAAGAGCCCCGGCTCTTCAATACTACAACTTGCGTGATGAAGATGATGATGAATTAGCTGTGCAGTACTGATGACGATGACAATGAAGGTGATGACGATGATGAATGTACTGCACAGCCAGAAAGAGCATTACAGTTACCAATTACGTGGGTAACGAGCGCAAGTGGAAGCTGCCGCATCTGCGTTTTCCATACGCACGACTCTTTGTCTCTCCTTCTACTGTACACTATGTACAGTATTTTATTTCTTGTAATATGTTTTAATAACTGTATTTTTCTTATTTTTTTACGTTTTTTAATTTTTTAGGCTAGAAAATGCTTATTTTACCACAAAAATATTTAAAATAATAGTATATAAAAATACATTTATACCGCAAAATCCCGCGATATAGCGAAAAATCCGCGATATAATTTTACATATACTAGCGAGAAAAACCCGCGATGTACCGAAGCCGCGAAATGTGAACCGCGATATAGCGAGGGATGACTGTATATATATACAGTATATATATGCAGTAAATATATATATATATATATATATATATATATATATATATATATATACAGTATATATATGCAGTAAATATATATATATATATATATATATATTTACTACATATATATATATATATATATATATATATATATATATATATATATATATTTACTACATATATATATATATATATATATATATATATATATATATATATATATATATATATGTATTTACTACATATATATATATATATATATATTTACTACATATATATATATATATATATATATATATATATATATATATATATTGTTACGTGCTCCTCCCAAAACCCCCTGGACACGGTGTACCTCCGAGCCCCGAGAGGAGTCACGGCAGAAAGATGTGTTATTCTGTGTCAAAGATCAATGGTGAAACCACACCAATTGCTACCAACAAACAAATATTGTATTAAGGTCACACAAGAATAACAACACAAAAACAATAGTAATCAATAATTGTACAACCAATACAGTCACGTGAAAAAGTAAGTACACCCCATGTAAAGTTTTGACTTTTTCAACTTATTTCAACATACAGCTATTTGATCTTCATTTCAACAATATTGATAGATAAAGGTGATATGATATAACAAATATCATGAAACATTTGCATTTTGTAGTCCATTGTATAATCTAAATAAACATAAATGCAAATTTCGCATGTGGAAAAAGTAAGTACACCCTTGGCTCTCATAGGTGGTATTTCCTCCCTTTGGCAGAAACAACATCAAGTAGGCGTTTCTTATAACTGTCTACCAGTCTCTGACATTGACTGGGAGAATTTTTTCCCACTCCTCCATGCATAATTCTTTCAGCTGTGCGATGTTTGAGGGGTTTCTTGTATGCACAGCTCGTTTCAAATCCCCCCACAACATCTCGATGGGACTTAGATCCGGGCTTTGACTTGGCCATTCCAGAACCCTCCATTTATTTCTTTTCAGCCATTCCTTGGTGGATTTACTGGTATGTTTAGGGTCATTGTCATGTTGCAAAGTCCACGTTCGGTTGAGCTTCAACTTTCCGACAGATGGCCTCACATTATCCTCAAGCATCCTTTGGTACAATGAAGAATTCATAGTGGATTCTATGATGGTGAGCTGCCCAGGCCCTGATGCAGCAAAGCTGCCCCAAACCATAATATTTCCACCACCATGCTTTACAGTTGGTATCAGGTTCTTGTGGTCAAATGCTGTCTTTGGTTTTCGCCAAACATGTCTTCTGGTACAGTGGCCAAATAGCTCGACCTTTGACTCATCTGTCCAGAGCACATTGTTCCAGAAGTGCTGGTCTTTGCCGAGGTGTTCATTGACAAACTTTAGTCTTGCCCTGATATTCTTTCTGGACAGCAAAGGTTTCCTCCTGGCACACCTCCCATGTAGATCAAATTTGTGCAGCCTCTTTCTAATGGTAGACTCTTGCACTTCGACATCAACAGTGGCAAGAGCTACCTGTAGGTCCCGTGATGACATTCTGGAGTTTTGAGAGACTTCTTGCAGCATCGTGCGGTCTGCTCTCGGGCCGAACTTGCTGCGGCGGCCTGGCCTGAACAAGTTGGCAGTTGTTTGGAATCTTCTCCACTTGTAGATGATCTTCCGGACAGTCGAATGATCGATTTCAAATTGTTTGGAGATCTTTTTAAATCCCTTCCCAGACTCATAGGCATCTATTACCTTCTTTCTGAAGGCCTCAGAGAGCTCTTTTGATCTCGGCATGGTGACGCCGCACACTTCAACAACAAAGAGCAAACCAAACGAAATGTCTGGGGTTTAACGAAGAGAGGTTCCTCCAAGATCCTCTCCAACGATGTTCTAATCATTTGCACCTGAGGTGGTGCACCTGATTCTAATTTTAGGTATTTGAAGTCGTGATAAATGTAGGGGTGTACTTACTTTTTCCACATGCAAAATTTGCATTGATGTTTATTTAAATTATACAATGGACTACAAAATGTAAATGTTTCATGATATTTGTTATATTATATCACCTTTATCTATCAATATTGTTGAAATGAAGATCAAATAGCTGTATGTTGAAATATGTTGAAAAAGTCAAAACTTTACATGGGGTGTACTTACTTTTTCACGTGACTGTATGTATTTCCTATGATGGTACCATCAGGTTTGTACAATATAACTCACTGTGCTCCAATGAGCGAAAAGAAGAACATTCCCCAATGTCTCTATTCCGGCATCAAGCCAACGTCGAACCGCTCCAGCGATTATCAGAATGATGTCTAATCGAGACCGGAATCCCGTTCGGATGACAGTCTCAGTCCCGCTGCCAAAGCTGCGTAAAGGCGCCCTCAAGGCGACTGGGAAATCACACCATCGGGTATGGACGTTCCACGGCTCCCACTCGGCGAACCGCAGATTTCCAACTCAAAAGCCACGTTGCACACACACACACCAGATTAACGTCTGAATGCGGTGAAAATGGTTTGAAGCGAAGTGAAAAACCTTGAGCGAAGCGCAAAGCGGGCGAGTCAAACTGGCCGACGGCCCGCTCTCGAGGCATAATGGCACTACGATGATTCTCGGAATCGACCGCAAAACCTGACATGCAGGTTGATCTGTCACAGCGATAACAACTCTGTCACAGGAATCCCTTTCCTGGGAAACCCAAAGTTCACTTGTGACTCTCTGTCATGTATGAAGTGCAAATAATCACCTTTGTATCCCTACACCGTGACCGCATGGTATCCCTACACCGTGACCGCATTGTATCACTACGCGCGAGCTCGGATGGTGCTGAGGTGAATCGGGCCTGTATCGGCAGAGTGAATAAACGTGTACGACAATTGATCGTAGTTTGTCGAGATACGTTACATGGCGACGAGGATGGGATTCATGGACTCAAATAATCCTCGGTTGCAACATTATTTCTTGAGTCTTGCGTCTCACGGGAGGCAAGACTTTTACGAAACTCGATCTCAAATCTGCCTATCTACAGCTCCGCTTCGACGAGAATTCGAAACAGTATCTTACCAGCAACACCCATCGTGGGTTGTACAGGTACCACCGACTCAGTTTTGGAGTGAAATCTGCACCTGGAATTTATCAGCGTGTCATGGACAGTTTGTTTGCCGCCGAACACAACGTCGTTTGTTACCAGGATGATATTCTGGTTACTGGTCGTACGGATGCGGAACATCTACAAAACCTGGAGAGAGTTCTGAAGAAGATTTCGGACTCCGGCCTACGTTTGCGTCGAGACAAGTGCAAGTTTATGGTGCCATCAGTCACGTACCTGGGTCATACGATTGATGCCGAGGGTCTACACCCGACAGATGAGAAAGTCCGAGCTATCAAGGATGCTCCTGCTCCACGAGACGTGACCGAATTGAAGTCATACCTCGGTTTGCTTCAGTTCTATCGTCGTTACATCCTGAATGTGACCGACGTTTTGGGCCCCCTTTATCGGCTTTTGAGGAAAGGAGTCTCCTGGAGCTGGGGGTCGGCTGAACAATCAGCATTCCAGACCTCTAAGGATCTGCTCAAATCGTCCAATGTTCTCGTTCATTTTGATCCAGAGAAGGATCTTGTGCTGACATGCGATGCCTGTCAGTATGGAGTGGGGAGTGTATTATCACACGTGATGCCTGATGGTACGGAAAGACCTGTTGCATTTGCATCCAGAACGTTGTCCCCGGCAGAGAAGAACTATTCCCAACTTGACAAGGAAGGATTGGGAATCGTTTTCGGCGTCAGCAAATTTCGCCAGTACCTTCTTGGACATCATTTCACGATTCGCACTGATCACAAGCCGCTGATCAGTCTGTTTGGTCCAACTAAGGCGACATCTGACACACTACCACCCAGGATGATCCGCTGGTCCCTGTTTCTCGCTGCTTATGACTACACCATACGTTATAAGCCCGGTTCGTCTATCACAAATGCAGATGCCATGAGTCGGTTACCCCTTCCAGAATCCGTTGATGATTCGCCTACACCAGGATCCATTATCGCACTGATGGATCATCTGGAAGATTGTGCTGTCGATTCCGGCCAGATCCGCACTCATACTCGACGAGACCCCGTTCTGTCCAGAACTGTCCAGGCTGTACAGCTTGGATGGCATTTGCTACCTGAGGGTGACCCAGCTTTTGCGGCTTTTAAAGCACGTAAAAACGAACTCAGCGTGGAAAATGGTTGCCTACTCTGGGGATGTCGTGTCGTGATCCCGAAAAATCTGCGTTCCAGGGTCATGGATGAAATCCATGACTGTCACCCCGGGATTGTGAAGATGAAGTCACTCGCCAGAAACTATGTGTGGTGGCCGAATCTTGATGCTGATATCGAACATCATGTTCGACATTGTTACCCCTGCCAGAGCACCCGGAATACACCTGCGAAAGCGCCACTGCATCCCTGGGAATGGCCCAGCGAACCGTGGCATCGCCTACATCTCGATTATGCCGGGCCTATTAACGGCAGCATGATTCTAATAATTACGGACGCGCACACAAAATGGATTGATGCCTATGTGACGCGTGGTACTACGTCAGCCATTGTCATCGAAAGACTCAGACGCCGTTTCGCCACTCATGGTCTGCCCAGGATGATCGTGAGTGATAACGGTTCGTGTTTTTCCAGTTCCGAGTTCGCCGAGTTCACACGTCGGAACGCCATCAAACATAGGTTTGTCAGCCCACATCACCAGGCTTCAAATGGCTTGGCCAAACGATCCGTGGGAATCATCAAATCCGGATTGCGGAAACTTCAGGAGGGAACCCTGGAAACAAAGCTTTCTCGTCTCCTGTTCAAATACCGCATCACGCCACAATCAACACCGGTGCAGCTCCGTCTGAGTTATTGATGAAACGACACGTGAGATCGACACTTGACAATCTCAAACCAGACATATCATCAAACGTTTATCAGAGCCAGCTTAATCAAAAGTTGGTGCACGATAAGACGTCCAACAGTCGATGTATCAACATTGGAGATCCAGTGTTTGCCCGAAATTTTGGTGCAGGTGCGACGTGGCTACCGGGGGACATCATCGAGAAGCCAGGTCCACTGTCCTGCGTGATTCGCCTGCAGGACGGCCGCGAAATTCGTCGACATCAGGACCACATAACCTACCGTCACTGTGAGTCGATAGAGCCTGCAGCATCGTCACAGTCAGGACAACGGTTCGACCCATCACTGCCGGAGATCGTCGTGGCCGCTCCAGCCGGCTCGGATGCCCCGAAAACCTCTGCGAACGCTACACCCTTCGTGGAGACCAAAGGAATCACCTTGGACTCTGTATCCACTGGTACACCGCGACCCAAAGGAATCACCTCGGACTCTGTATCCACTGGTACACCGCGACCCAAAGGAATCACCTCGGACTCTGTATCCACTGGTACACCGCGACGCTCAATGCGTGAGAGAAAAGCACCCGACCGGTTGAATCTTTGAAGATGTTTTTTTTTCACGGTGACACATGTTCTATTTTCACGTATTTTCATTATTCTCATAACCGTTTGCACACATATTTTCACATGTTTTGGACATGTTGCTTTTGAAATGTCAATTCTTGAAATCTAGCACGTATTGCTCTTGGTAATTTTGGACTTAAAGGGGAGGATGTCATGTATGAAGTGCAAATAATCACCGTTGTATCCCTACACCGTGACCGCATGGTATCCCTACACCGTGACGGCATTGTATCACTACGCGCGAGCTCGGATAGCGCTGAGGTGAATCGGGCCTGTATCGGCAGAGTGAATAAACGTGTACGACAATTGATCGTAGTTTGTCGAGATACGTTACACTCTCTTTCGCCAATCGTTCGCTCCAGACCTCGAAGCAGCGAGGCTTCTTCTCCGACTCACTCGCTCCGCCTTCTCTCCCTCTTCTTCCGCTTCGTCGTCGTCCGGTTCCGGTTTCATTTAAAACATTAACTTTTGTACCTTTTGAAAATAGTAATATCTATTTCCCTTAAACGACAACAATAATAGTACATGGAATAAAAAATGTTTACAGTGGATGAAAACCACAACAACGGAAGAGACGAATCTGTAACAATATATATATATATATATATATATATATATATATATATATATATATATATATATATATATATATATATATACATAAGTTCAAAACACACCAGGTCACAAGTGTGCCGCACTGACCGGGTCCTCAGTCGAGGTCCTCAGCATCATCCCGTTTCGGCCCTTCAACCTCAATACGGTCAGCTAAGGTGGGCCAGCAGGGACACATACACATCCACATGCAGCAACTACACCTGGATGCGTACATACCCCCATCCCCAGCCAGTGCGAACGCAGACTACAACAACAACACCTCCACATCCAGAATCCACAGCACCAAACAAACATGGTGGAACACGCAAACACCCACCTTTATACCCTTCACCACTCACCAACAAAACACACCAGATCATTCATACACACACATATACACACACATGCACACATCCACACACAACACCAACCAACCACCTACCCTTACAACATACACCACTCAACATACAAAAACACACACACACCCATGTAAAAACACACACGCTCCCCCACTCACTCACTCACTCACATACACAAAATAAGAAATAATAATAGTAACAAAAAAAAAAAAAAAAAAAACCATACAAAAAAGCCAACCAACCACCTACCCTTACCAACATGCACCACTCATGCAAACATGCAAAACCACACCCACTCATGCCCCACTCCTGCAACACACACACACACACACACACACACACACACCATTTCTATTCCATGACCTCAACCTACACCATTCGACTTGCCTCCATAAACTTCCTCCATATCCAAAGTGAGCCTTTCAAGGCAACTTGGGCCACCTTGTCGCACATCCTCCTTCTTTCTGTCCCACACACTCCAAGCCAAGCAAGAAATGCAGAAAAGGAATTGCCAATATACCCTCCACACCCCACCTCAAATGGCTGACACGAAACTCGCCAACCCTTCTCCCGGCATTCTGCCTCCAGCTCACTGTACTTTCCTCTCTTCCTCTTGTGCACCTTCTCCATGTTCTCTTCCCAAGGTACAGACAATTTCCTGAATATGACCTGTCTTGTTGCACCTGACCAAATGACAGTCAGGCTGCAACCTTGTCACACAGATCTCCTCTGGGAATACCAATTGTGGCTTTAGGTCTGCCACCACCTGCCAACCACAAGCATCTGACAGCCCTTTTGCTTTCCACCTCCTCCTTTTTCCACCTCTTACCACTTGGCCCTCTTTGACAAACCACACCTCTCCCCCATCAGCCTCCTTCTCCACTCTTCTCTCTCTCGACCTCAGCACCTCTTGTTGCACCATCTGCACCACCACCGCCAGCACCTGATCATGTCGCCACCTGTATTGTCCTGCTGCCAATGCTACTGAGCATTCACTCAGTGCATGCTGCACCATTCCCAAACCTCCACACCAATAACATATCTCCTCCTGCAACAACCCCCACAATCCCAAGTTTACTGGTGACGGAAGCACATCGTACATTGCCCGCAACAGGAAATTCAACAATATTGGCTCCATCCTCCAAATCTCTTGCCACTTCAATATCCTCACCCGCACACCTTCCCACCTTGCACCTTGCACCTTGCTGTGCCTGTCCGACTGCTTTCACATATCTCCCCCTCCTCTTCCTTTCTTCCCACCTCCCTCTCAACCATCTTCCTCCTCTCTTTCACACATACCTTTCCCACCGCTCATGCTTCATCCACCCCAAGCCATGCTTCCCGTGCTGTACCATCCCCATGACCTCCTCCTGTTGCAACCGCTCCTCCATCTTGTCCAACTCTGCTCCTGCATTCGACTTCCAACTTCCCTTCTTCTCTGGGAGAGCATTCTTTACCACTGCATCACTTGAATCCCGAAGCATCATGAACTCCCGCACCCTCACCACCTTAAACTCCTCGGTAATGATGTCAAGGGAAACTGGAGTTTTCCACCCTGACCATAAAAGGCAATGTTCGTCAAACAGCGTGGCACTCCCAACCACCTCCTCACAAACCCGCACACCACAACCTCCATCCTCTCTACATGCCCAATCGCAATATCATACATCATCAATGGCCAGAATACTCGTGGCATCAATTCAAACTTCAAACACCATACCTTCAACTTACCTGGCAAACCACATCCATCAATCCTCTTCAAACCTCTCGAAAGCTTGTTTCTGACCTCCACTCTTCCCACATCATTCAACTCCACTGTATACCATCTTCCCAAACTCTTCACAGGGGCCTCCACCAATGATGGAACCACCTCCCCTCCCAGCTCAAACCTGTGCATGTCATCCACCACTCCTCATCTCACTACCACACTCCTCGACTTTCTTGCTTTAAATCCCATTCTTGCCCACCGCATCAACCTTTCCAGTCGTCACAGTACCTCTACTGCTGCATCAGCGGATTGTTGGACAACTTTCAGGTCATCCATGATTGCAAACATTGCTGGCAACCTCTGACCAGGGGCTAGCTCCACTTCTTTCCCATGTCCACTCACCGCACATATTAACAACTCCATAACCAGCACAAACAAAAAAGGGGAGATGGTACAGCCCATCGGGATCCCCACTTCCAACTTCGGCCACTGTTACATAGGAATGTGTCGCAAACTGCATCCAAAACTGATCATAATATGCCATCAAAAAATCCCTAAATCTCCGTGGCACCCAAAAGAAATCCATGGCATACCTGATCAAGGCATGCGGCACTGACCCATATGCATTCTCCAAATCCAGCTATACCACCACCACATCCTTCCTTTGCCTCTTTGCCTCCTGTAACACTTGCCAGACCATTGCCGAATGTTCAACGGATCCTGGTGATCCTGGTATTCCTGCCTTCTGCACAGAACCATCCACAAAACCATTCTCTCTGATGAAGCCTGAGAGACACTCATCAATATCTTCCCATCTACATCGAGCAATGATATTGGTCTAAACTGCTCCAGTGTCACAGCCTCCTCCTGCTTTGGAATATAAACTCCTTCCGCCCTAGTCCATTGACTAGGCGCCACTCCTTGCCTCCATACCACCTTCAGAGCCTTCCATAGATACTGCCTTATGCCTTCACAACTCCTAAACACCTTGTATGGCACTCCACTGGTCCTGGAGCCGATGCCGCCCGTGCCTTCCTCAAAACTGCCTCAATCTCAGACGTCTTTGGCTCTGACAAATCAAATGGAACACCTGGCTCTGTCGGTCTCACCAATCCTTCAATGTCCTCCACCACGTCGTTCCTCCTTGTGTCTGCATACGTGACACGCAGGTGACCTTCCAACTCTTCCTTTGGTACCTTCAGTGCACCAAATCGAGACGGCTCCAACAGATCCTTCATAAACTGAAAAGGCTTCTCAAAGAACCTCTTTCTCTTCCTCTGCCTCTCCTTTCTTCGCCTCTTCATCCTTTCCACTCTCTTCAACTTCACCAACCTCATCCTCACATGCTTCATCAACACCTCAAGCCCATTCCTCTCCCCTTCCACTGCCCTCTTCCATTCAAGCTCCTCAACTCCATTCTCAACTCATGGATCTCCCTCTGCCTCCTGCTCAAAGATGCCTCCTTCTCACCCCCCTCTACACACTCTTTCACTCCAAACGTGACACATGCATAGTGCATACTCAAACACAATATCATTCATCTTTCTCAATATATCTTCCACCCTTTCTTTCAACCTATGAAGCGCCCCACACATCACTCCATCCATTCTCTCCCATACTTCCCTTTCTCCCATACCTGGCCATTTCACTCTCCTCCTCACATCCTTTCCCTGCTGAAATACAACCCCAGGACATACAACACTGTGGCTTGCTTCCTGGTTGTTTCTCCCGGCCGTCCTACGTGTCCCCTTTTCAAACGTGTCCTTTATATATTTATATGTATACAGTCACGTGAAAAAGTAAGTACACCCCATGTAAAGTTTTGACTTTTTCAACATATTTCAACATACAGCTATTTGATCTTCATTTCAACAATATTGACAGATAAAGGTGATATAATATGACAAATATCATGAAACATTTACATTTTGTAGTCCATTGTATAATTTAAATAAACATAAATGCAAATTTCGCATGTGGAAAAAGTAAGTACACCCCTACATTTATCACTACTTCAAATACCTAAAATTAGAATCAGGTGCACCAGCTCAGGTGCAAATGATTAGAACATCGTTAGAGAGGAACTTGGAGGAAACTGTCTTATTTAAACCTCAGACATTTAGTTTGGTTTGCTCTTTGTTGTTGAAGTGTGCAGTGTCACCATACCGAGATCAAAAGAGCTCTCTGAGGCCTTCAGAAAGAAGGTTATGGGTGCCTACGAGTCTTGGAAGGGATTTAAAAAGATCTCCAAACAATATGAAATCAATCATTCGACTGTCCGGAAGATCATCTCCAAGTGGAGAAGATCCCAAACAACTGCCAACTTGTTCAGGCCAGGCCGCCTCGGCAAGTTCAGCCCGAGAGCAGACCGCAAGATGCTGAAAGAAGTCTCTAAGAACCCCAGAATGTCATCACGGGACCGACAGGTAGCTCTTGCCACTGTTGATGTCAAAGTGCACCAGTCTACCATTAGAAAGACGCTGCACAAATTTGATCTGCATGGGAGGTGTGCCAGGAGGAAACCTTTGCTGCCCAGAAAGAACATCAGGGCAAGACTAAAGTTTGCCAATGAACACCTAGGCAAAAACCAGCACTTCTGGAACAATGTGCTCTGGACAGATGAGTCAAAGGTAGAGCTATTTGGCCACAGTACCAGAAGACATGTTTGGCGAAAACCAAAGACAGCATTTGACCACAAGAACCTGATACCAACTATAAAGCATGGTGGTGGAAATATTATGGTTTGGGGCAGCTTTGCTGCATCAAGGCCTGGGCAGCTCACCATCATAGAATCCACTATGAATTCTTCATTGTACCAGAGGGTGTTGAAGATAATGTGAGGCCATCTGTCGGAAAGTTGAAGCTCAACCGAAGGTGGACCTTGCAACATGACAATGACTCTAAACATACCAGTAAATCCACCAAGGAATGGCTGAAAATAAAGAAATGGAGGGTTCTGGAATGGCCAAGTCAAAGCCCGGATCTAAATCCCATCGAGATGTTGTGGGGGGATTTGAAACGAGCTGTGCATGCAAGAAGCCCCTTAAACATCGCACAGCTGAAAGAATTCTGCATGGAGGAGTGGGCAAAAATTTCTCCCAGACGATGTCAGAGACTGGTAGACAGTTATAAGAAATGCCTACTTGAGGTTGTTTCTGCCAAAGGGGGCAATACCACCTTTTAGACCCAAGGGTGTACTTACTTTTTCCACATGTGAAATTTGCATTTATGTTTCGTTAAATTATACAATGGACTCCAAAATGTAAATGTTTCATGATATTTGTTATATTATATCACCTTTATCTGTCAATATTGTTGAAATGAAGATCAAATAGCTGTATGTTGAAATATGTTGAAAAAGTCAAAACTTTACATGGGGTGTACTTACTTTTTCACGTGACTGTATATGTTCATTTTGCTGTCGCTAATAGCGCACATGAGTGATGCAGTAATTGTGGGTGCGATATTTCAGTCAGGTGTGAGTCATTTGTTGACCACTTGATACCTGATTTTGCCATGCGTGGCACTAGTAATTGTGTTCTGAAGATGTCGCCTTTGGACTCCATACTACCTCGGACTTTAGGAAGGAATTGTTAGAATATTCTGCAGCGCACTGATGGGTGTAGCCAATAAGCCTTTGTGCCTAATATGTAACATCATTGCCAAGCTGAAATGCATGATCCTAAATGGTAATAAATCGGGTGTGGTATACTGTTTCACATACAAATACGGACAAATACCATGGTGGTGAAACTGAAAGAATTTACAAACAAATGCCAGATGAACATGATATATAGAGCATTTCTGCTTAGCAAGGTGACATAGTCAGCCATAGCATGCCATTTTGTGAAGTCAAGCCACAAATTTGACCTGGAAGCAACCCATGTGCTGAACACCATACCTCACCTGCCTATATGTCTTGGTTCACCGCATTGAACATAGACATGTAGGCGGGTGAGGTCATGCCCCATCCAAATTTGTGTATTTAAGTCTATGTACATTTAATCTCTTTCCATCCTTGGGGAAAAACAACTCAAGGTGAAGATAGTTTAAATCAGCTGATGACGTTATCACAGTAATGTCCACTTTGCTGAGAATACACATTGGATGACTTCTGTGATGGAATCAAGAAGCTGTTGGATCGACAGTCAGTTTCTTGGCAAAATTGAAGAATATATTTTGCATTGTATATTTTAGTTGTCCATATTACAAATCCCCTACCGGTTTCACCGAAGGGAACTAGAGGTTTGCTCTCTGTCTGTTTGTCCCGTCCTACTTTTTTTCCTTTTTTTTGTATACAAGATCGAGGCTCGTGTAAGAGCTAACATCAATCACAAAAAAAAAAACGGACACACAAAACATAAAATAGAGAGAGAAGGAAGCACACAAGTACAACAGCAGAGAACAGGGACATCGGAAGATCTGTGGGAGGGAGAGGGCTTGGGGGGAGGAGGCATGGGAAGGTGGGGGGGGGGGGGGGGTGGAGGGGAGGTGGGAGAGGTATAAAACACCTGGACTCTGCTAGAACTTTCAGGACAGAAGTTGGTATTTCAATTAAAAGTGTATCTGGGGTGAATTAATGGGGGTAGAAGAGATCATGGTGTTGGATGGGGGAAGATAAGAGATGGTGGTGAACAGCTGCTTTAACGAACTGGAGGAAGGAGTGGGATTGAAGGGAGTGATGGAGTTTGTTCCAGAGACAGGAGAAAAGAGGAATGAAAGAGTGAAGGTGAGCAGAGAGTCTTGATTTTGGCAATTTCACCATAAGAGGGTTGCAGGCAGATCTTGTGTGACATGTAGGAATATTTGGGGGACAGAGCCCAGAGAGAACTGGGGGAGCAAGGCCGGATAGGAGTGGGTAGAAGACAGAAAGACCACCAACCTGCCTGCGGTGAGTAAGTGAAAGACCCTCGGAGTTAGCTTCATCGTGGGAGATTCCAATGATTCTGAAAGCTTTGGTTTCAACAGCGTGAAGCCGAGCTAGGTGTGAGGCAGGAGCACCGGCCCAGAGGGGAGAACAGTTGGAAAAGAGGGGAGAACAGTTGGAAAAGAGGGGAGAACAGTTGGAAAAGAGGGGAGAACAGTTGGAAAAGAGTGGAGAACAGTAGGAACAGAGGGGAGAACAGTTGGAAAAGAGGGGAGAACAGTAGGAACAGAGGAGAACAGTTGGAAAAGAGGGGAGAACACTTTTTCAGACTTTTTCCCATACCTTTTAACATATTCAACTGAAACTTGGTACATGGCCTTATTATGATAAGTTACAGAACAATTTCGAGTTTCAGGGCATTTCGTCAATTTTTCAGTTATGCAATTTTTAGTCTTATTAAATATCACATTTGCAAGAGAAATGTATTGCCAGGCAATTCTCACTCTTGTTTTGTCTGTCTCATTTGGCAATGGCATATAACCCTTGAAAAGCTCTCACATATCCCTTGATTAAAAGGGAGGGTTACTTCCTTGATCAGTGCTACTTTCTGCATTTTCAAAATTCTACAAAGATGTACACATCCATAAAAAAGAACAACCCTCAGTGGAGTGCGTACCTCCGCCAGGCTGAACAGTTTACGTTTTGTAGCCCACTGATAGGCCGGATCTTCATTCGTACCTTAACCAAAGTCTAATCTGCGTGATCTTGTCACCTACCCAACACTTCCGCCTAGTTTTGTGTGAATCCGTTCATAACTTTGAGATATCGTGCTTTATATCGTTTTTAGCCCCATCTCTAAATGGTGAAGAATCTCCTTAAAAATTGTCGTATTCGGATCCAGACTTTCACCATAATCTCATCAATTCGTCCTTGTCGCACACCCAACTGATCCGCCAAGTTTCGTCTGAATTCATCCACAACTTTTTGAAATATCGTGTTCACAGACAAACAAACATGGTGAAACAAAGTTTCGTGCAGCCTTCAAGTCATGATGTTTTTATTGATGGATCTTCCATATTCATTTCCATCTGTTAACTACTTTTGACATCCTTACCTGGCAACCTGTACGTTTACACTTCTTACACTATTATTTATGGTACTGGGACAGCAAGCAAATATGCATGTTTATTAATTCAGATCTTTATTGATATTACATGAAGGCCCTCACTTTACGTAAAGGCCGAATAGCAAAGCTAGGGGTGTAGTAGTGTTGTTGAAACTTTCACAATGATACACCATTTATAAAGCACATGATGCTTTGCAGTGTTGATGGAAGTATGCACATCCACATTGGGATGGTTCCTTTTCAAGTTTTGAAGTCCCAATACTTTTATATAATAAAATGTCATTATCAATGTACTGTACTTTTTACAGTCTCTTAGCAAGGGTTGCTTGGATGGTTTGCAAGTTGCCTTCTCAGCAGTCGGTTAAAGCAGGAAGTTGTAATTTGTTCAGGGTGCCGATACTTATAACTCGTCTATCTTCACAAAAGAAACCGAGAGGATATTTAATGTCCATCAAATGTGACCAACTCTGGCAGGTATCCCCCCAGATTAACGTCCTTCAGATGGATAACACAGATGTTGATGCATCGCTCGTTTATAGCTTGGTCAAAATTAGAACCCAAGTAATACACCTCGAAGGCCAGTGCACATACCTCGAGGCTACCTTACCAGACCATAATATAATGTACCTGTGCAAAACAAGATTAGGATTTAATCTTTACTCTTAAGCAAAGTACTTTTAGTATTGCATATGTTAATGTTTTTCATCGTGTAGTAGCATCAACAAAAATTCGTTATTCTCCTATATAGGTTCATTACATTGTTCAACTAGAACTGCACTCGGTAGAGCGCATATCTCTGCCAGGCTGAACAGTTTGTTTTGTATCCTAATGATAGGCCGGATCTGGAATCGGACCTGAACCAAAATCTAATCTGCTTGCTCTTGTCACCTAACCAACCCATTCACCTGGTGTTGTCATAACTCGTTCATAACATTCTGAAATATCATGTTATATATCGCTTTTTGCCTGATCTCTCAATGGTGAGAACAAACTTTAAAATTAAATAATTCTCGTTTCCAAGTCCATATTCAGATCTTCACCAAAATTGAACCAATTCTTCCTTGTCACACACCCAACCTCTCCACCAGGTTTCATCTGAATCCATCCAGAACTTTGAGATATCTGGCTATATATCAGTTTTAGCCCAATCTCTCAATGGTGAAGAATCACTTTAAAATGCCCAAATCCAGATCCAGAACCGGATCTTCACCAAATCCTAATTATTTTGTCCTTGTCACATACACTACCTCTCTGCCGAATTTCGTCTGAATCCGTCCACAACTTTTTGAAATACCATGTTCACAGACAGACAAACAAATGAAAAATCAGTCAGAGACCGAGGACTTGCCGGAATGTACTTTTTTATCGGCCATTTTGGACAAATATGGCGGCCGAACCATGTGACCAATGACGTCATCATTATTTGTTTTCTAAACTAATTTATTGCTTGATGATGCTCAAGAAATTTCATCTTGATCGGATGAAGTTTTGTACTTGTCGAATTATGATGTCATAATGGAGCACGCTATGACATTATCTTTTTTTTCTTTTTTTTTTTTTTGTGTATACAAGATCGAGACTCGTGAAAGAGCTAAACATTAATCACACAAAAAGTCAAACCGACACACAAAACACAAAAAATAAGGGGAGCGGCAGACAAGATGGGGAGAGAGGGGGAAGGACACAAACACAACATTTGAGAGCAGGGACATCGGGAGGACTTGGGGGGAGGTGGGAGAGGTATAAAACATATGAACACTGCAAGGACTGTGGGGTGAATTAGCGGGGGTAGTTTTAACATATTTAACATATTTTATTCCCCATGGAGAGTTCTTTACAATGAGCCATGTCTCAATTTTTTCTATTCAGCACTTTGAGATATAGAGGTGCAAAGTTTTTAGATTTTTCCAAGATGGCGGCCGAACCACGTGACCGATGACGTCAGAATTATTATTTTTTCTCCACCAGTTTATGCCGACATGGCACTCTAGAAATTACATCTTGATCGGAGGAAGTTTTGTACTTGTCGAATTATGGCGTCATAATGGAGGCACCAATGACATCATCATCAACATATTTTATTCCCTATGGAGAGTTCTTTACAATGAGCCATGTCTCAATTTTTTCTATTCAGCACTTTCGGAGATATAGAGGTGCAAAGTTTTTTGGTTTTTCCAAGATGGCGGCCGAACCACGTGACCGATGACGTCATCATTTTTTTTTTTCTCCACTAGTTTATGCCATCATGTCGCTCAAGAAATTGCATCTTGATTTGATTAAGTTTTGTACTTGTGGAATTATCAAATTATGACATCATAATGGAGGCATTGGGCCGAGAGAGTTAAAAATTGGGCACAGTCTATTCCAGGGCAAGACAAATATGTGTGTAAAGTTTGGCGATTCTACGTGCAACGGTGTAGACGTAGTGCTGCACACAGACAGACAAACAGACAAACCAACCGATCAACATACTTGCCGGAATCTTTTCTGGCAAGTACCAAAGGAAAAATCGGTCAGAGACCGAGGATATGCCTGAATGTACTTTAAAAAAAATTATCATTTTCTAAATTAAGTTATTCCTAGATTATGCTCAAGAAATTGTATCTTGATCGGATGAAGTTTTGTACTTGTCGAATTATGACGTCATATTGGAGGCCTTGGGCCCAGAGAGTTCAGAATTGGGCACAGTCTATTCCAGGGCAAGGCAAATATGTGTGTAAAGTATGGCGATGCTATGTGCAACGATGTAGACGTAGTGCTGCGCACAAACAGACAGACAGACAAACCAACCAACATACTTGCCGGAATCTATTCCAACAAGTAACAAATAAAAAATCACTCATGGAGCGACACTTGGCAAAAGAGAACAAAGAAGAATTGCACTCAGTACAGCATCCTTTTGACCTCAAAAATAATTAGCGGTTGAACACTGACCTCATATGCAAATCGTCTTCAAAGTTTAGGTTAATCAGTTTATGCCAATTTTAGAGATCTGGCCTATGTCGACCTTTTGGCCTAGGCTGACCTCAAAAATAGTTGGTGTTTGGTTTCAGTAAGCTGACATGAAAATCCTTTTCAAATTTAAAGTCAATCGGATGAAAATTGAGGATTTTAGAAGTTGGAAAGAGTGGTTGACCTTTGGCCCATGTTGACCTTATGACTTATGCTGATCTCAAAAATAGTTGGTGGTTGAATTCAGTTTGCTGATGTGTAAATCCCAGTCAAATTTCATGTGAATCGGATGAGAATTGAGGATTTTAGAAGTTTTAAATTTTTGTTGACCTTTGGCCTATGTTGACCCTTTGGCCTATGCTGATCTCAAAAATAGTTGGTGGTTCAATTGAGTTAGCTGATTTGTAAATCCCATTCAAATTGCAAGTGGGGATGAAAATTAAGCATTTTAGAAATTCGAAATTGTTGTTGACCTTTAACCTATGTTGACCTTTTGGCCTATGCTGATCTCAAAAATAGTTGGTGGTTGAATTCAGTTAGCTGAAATGAAAATTCTATTCAAATTTCAAGTCAATCAGATTAATATTGAGCATTTTAGAAATTTGAAAAAAAGTGGTTGACCTTTGGCCTGTGTTGACCTTTTGACCTTTTGACCTCAAAAATATATAGGATTTTGTCGGAACAAACTACCATTTGGTGAAGTTTCGTGAAGATCGGTTTTGAATTTGTGACCTGTAGGCAAGTATAAGTGAGCGGACAGACAAACACACAAACAAACAAACACACAAACCGGAGTGATCAACATACTTGCAAAAAAAAATAAAAAAATTGCCAAGTAACAAAGAAACAAACAGACAGACAGGAGTGAAAACATAACCTCCATCCAACTTCAGTGGCAGAGGTAAAAAGTTCCATTATTAGTAGTAGAGGTAGTAGTAGTATTGTAATTGTTACTATTGTGAAGGAAGCATTTACACTCTCTAATATAATTACAGTACTGTATTACAATTTTGTTCAAACGATCTTCATTGGTTTTTTTTTTTTGAACATGCTGATCGGACTCCACTGTTCAGGATGAATAGAGTTTTCTGGTCATTCTGTGTCTGTATTGACCGCTATTGATTGCAGTTAAGAGGTTTTTCTGGTGCATAATTTATTTTGTAAAATGTCAAACCAGTATACTACAACACAGTATGAAAGGGAAAAAAAAATCTTGAGAGAAGGCTAGAGTAATGTATAGTGAAGTGAGTGCATCTACATAGTGAAGTCCCTTCAATGTGCTGTATTTATAGTAACTTTTAATCGTGTGCCTCATATATATACAACTCGATCTTCTTTCCTCCATTGAAAAGGAAACCTCTATTAGATAAATTCTTCAGACAGCATATTCCCAGAGGTATTTTGAAGAACCAAATCTCAGATATGTCTCAGGAGGGATACTGATGCAAGTTGTACCCGCAGAAATACTAAACCAGCGTATTCCTGATGGCACATGGAGGCCATGAGCTCCTGTTATTTGAGGATAAAATACCTACATGTTTTCATAATGTAGTTGTATTGTATGTACAGTGGCCTGTAAAAGTATTCACCCTCTCAAAAGGTTTCATGTGTTAATGCCACCTGAGCCTATATATATATTATATATATATTGTTGCGGAACCCAACGTCGGTCTCGGATCCCTTTTGAGGGGGGATTAGTCCCCTCATTTGTGACTGACCGACGTGGTCTCTGAAGCTGCACCGCGACCTCCGGAAAGGCCGGTGCACAGCCCCGTTCGTACCGCGGACAGATGTTACTTGATTGCCGAGCGGTGTTTAGCAACCGCAGCACGAACTGTTACCAAGACTAACCCGATCCTGCAACGTTGGCCAAAATCGTGCCACAGGTGTCCAATGAGGGAAATCACAACGCCAACAGATGTAAGGGAAAGAAAGGCAAAGGTAGGAAGAACAAATATAATTTATTATTATTATTTACACATCAAAATAACCAAGGAGAAAGAAGGATAAGAAAATAACGTAGAAAGAGGGACGGACCAGAAGGACACAGTGAAACTCTAGCTTAACTAAACAGGCTTAACTTATACCCCATGACAAGACAAAAGACAGACTACAAGCACACTTACATGGGGGATGATGACAGGAATGGCAGGAGGTGGATGGCTGGAGGGAGAGGAAGGCACGGAGCTGGCTGGAGCTTGACCCCGCACGGGACGTCGGGCTGGACCTCGACGGCCACCGATGCCACCGATCCTGGTTCCCGCGGGGTAACGGGTCGGAGCTGCCTGGTGGAGCCAACGCTGCCTGGTGGAGTCAATGCTGCGTGGTACTGCTCCTGCTTGCTCTCAGGACTCTCTCTCAACTCTTGCTCTCAGGACTCTCTCTCAACTCTTGCTCTCAGGACTCTCTCTCAACTCTTGCTCTCAGGACTCTCTCTCAACTCTTGCTCTCAGGACTCTCTCCGTAGCTCATCTCCAGCGCATCTGGACTCATCTGAGGTGGGGGCGTCTCCCGCGGGTTATATATAGCCCCACCCTTGAACCTTTTCGAACCTCCCCGATCGCTCTTCCTCCGCCCTCTCAAGCCAAACCCCTCGTGCTTGGTTGGTCGGCAAGGGCTGGCTCACTCCTCCCCTCCATGACGAGGTGGAGACATGCCTTTCTTCTCCGAGCCGACCGCGTGCGTAATGGAGGTTTTGGGGCGACCCGAGCGAGCCCCAGCCAAAGGGCAGCAGTGGCGAATGCAGCAAACCGCCCAGTGCAGTTGGCAATTGACGAAAGGTGGGGAATCCATGGAGGTTCTGGGGAAATTGAAAGGGGATACTACCTTGTTTCACTTCGGTGCAATGCAGTATTAGTTAATGGACGACATAGCCTTAACCTAATACACACAATAAGGAAATAACTACCAACAAGGAGGAAATCTATGATTTGGCTACGTGATGGTATATGACCTAACTAAGGGACGCCCTTTGACCTTGATACACAACAACTGGAGGAAGGAGGGTGGTCTTTACAATTCATTACACAATAAAAAAACACAATTCTCATATCCACAACAATATATATATATATATATATATATATATATATATATATATATATATATATGATATATTGTTGTGGATTCAGGGGTCGGCGCTCCCTTTACCAAGGGGGGGGGGGGGTTAATCCCCTTGTCTTTTAAGCTGGCCGTTCCCCCAACCCTAGAAGTTATAACGCTCCTTCCCCCCGGGAGTAGCCAGGGTGATTGGTCAATAAAGTCCCAAATACCTGAGTGATACCCCTGGCCGTGAAGCAGGGAGATAACTCCTGCTCAGACTGCGGACAAGATGGAAATTGCCGAGCGGTTTAGCAATCCGTAGCCCGAGCCGTTAGCAAAAATACTAACCCGATTCTGAGCGGTTTTGAAATCGTGCCACCGGTACTCAATTGAGGAAAAGACGAAAGCGATCGAATGAGAGGAAATCAAAAGGTAAGAAAGAGCAAATATGATTTATTACTTACACTAATAAAAGAGGAAATGAAAGAAGGGCATGTACAATAAGAAGAAGAAGCAGACACAGGGCAACCTTATACAGTCTTAATTAGCACGCCTAGGACAATACAGACAGACTTACACGAAAGGGGAATAGCAGGAAGGAGGAGAAGGTCCAGGCAGATGGCAGGGGAGGAAGGTCCGGGCAGATGGTTCAGGCGTTGAGGTCTGGCTCCAGGTCCACGCTCCACTCCGGTCCACGCTTTGGTTCGCGGCGAAACCCGGCAGGCAGTGCGGTTAGTATTGTTGCGGTAGCGGACCGACTCTCTAACTGTCTCTCCCTCTCTCTCTGCTCTCGTCTCTTTGCTCTCTTCTCTCCCTCTTGAAGTAGTCCCACGCGAATGCTTTTATCACGCGCTCGCGTATCAAGCCGCATGCTTTTTAGGTCCGCCTACCAGTGAACACGCCTCGGCCCTGATTGGTCGCGAGGGTTCACCGGCTCCTCCCTTCGTGACACGTTGATGGGGCCATGCCTCGCTCCGACAACTCCTCCCCTTTTTCTCTGCTCTGACCGCATGCTTAATGGCGTTTGGAGCGAGCGCTGCGGCAGCGAAGGCTCAATGCAGCGAACGCTGCTGGCAAAGGCGCGCAATACAATTTGGAAGGAGGCAAGCCGCAAAATGAACGGGATTGAACAAGGGGCCTAGGTTATTTGATGAATGCAACGCAGAGTCAACCTATTGGAAACAGAGCATTACCTGAAACACATACTAATGAAATTACTGAAGCAGTTCCTATGGTGTCCTACGTGTTGCAATATGGACTAACTAGGGTGCGACCGTTGACCTTTACCAGATGGGGATATTTACAGGGAATTATTTACAAGGCTTATTATTTTACAAAGTGAAGGTTCTAAAAACCTCAACAATATATTATATATATATATATATATATATATATATATATATATATATACACACACACACACACACACACACACACACACACACACACACACACACACACACACACACACACACACACACACACACACACAGTCACGTGAAAAAGTAAAAACACCCCATGTAAAGTTTTGACTTTTTCAACATATTTCAACATACAGATATTTGATCTTCATTTCAACAATATTGATAGATAAAGGTGATATAATATAACAAATATCATGAAACATTTACATTTTGTAGTCCATTGCATAATTTAAATAAACATAAATGCAAATTTTGCATGTGGAAAAAGTAAGTACACCCTTGGCTCTAATAGGTGGCATTGCCCCCTTTGGCAGAAACAACCTCAATCAAGTAGGTGTTTCTTATCACTGTCTCCCAGTCTTTGACATCGACTGGGAGAAATTTTTGCCCACTCCTCCATGATGCAGAATTCTTTCAGCTGTGCAATGTTTGAGGTTTTTTTTTGCATGCACAGCTCGTTTCAAATCCCCCCACAACATCTCGATGGGATTTAGATACGGGCTTTGACTTGGCCATTCCAGAACTCTCCATTTCTTTATTTTCAGCCATTCCTTGGTGGATTTACTGGTATGTTTCGGGTCATTGTCATGTTGCAAGGGCCACCTTCAGTTGAGCTTCAACTTTCCGACAGATGGCCTCACATTATCCTCAAGCACCCTCTGGTACAATGAAGAATTCATAGTGGATTCTATGATGGTGAGCTGCCCAGGCCCTGATGCAGCAAAGCTGCCCCAAACTATAATATTTCCACCACCATGCTTTACAGTTGGTATCAGGTTGTTGTAGTCAAATGCTGTCTGTGGTTTTTGCCAAAAATGTCTTCTCGTACTGTCGCCAAATAGCTCTACCTTTGACTCATCTGTCCAGAGCACATTGTTCCAGAAGTGCTTGTCTTTGCCTTGGTGTTCATTGGCAAACTTTAGTCTTGCCCTGATGTTCTTTCTGGGCAGCAAAGGTTTCCTCCTGGCACACCTCCCATGTAGATCAAATTTGTGCAGCCTCTTTCTAATGGTAGACTCGTGCAGTTTGACATCAACAGTGGCAAGGTCTACCTGTAGGTCCCGTGATGACATTCTGGGGTTCTTAGAGATTTATTTCAGCATCTTGCGTTCTGCTCTCGGGCTGAACTTGCTGGGGCGGTCTGGCCTGAACAAGTTGGCAGTTGTTTGGAATCTTCTCCACTTGTAGATGATCTTCCGGACAGTCAAATTATTGATTTCAAATTGTGTGGAAATCTTTTTAAATCCCTTCCCAGACTCGTAGGCATCTATAACCTTCTTTCTGAAGGCCTCAGAGAGCTCTTTTGATCTAGGCATGGTGACGCCACACACTTCAACAACAAAGAGCAAACCAAACTAAATGTCTGAGGTTTAAATAAGACAGGTTCCTCCAAGATCCTCTCCAACGATGTCCTAATCATTTGCACCTGAGCTGGTGCACCTGATTATAATTTTAGGTATTTGAAGTAGTGATAAATGTCGGGGTGTACTTTCTTTTTCCACATGCGAAATTTGCATTTATGTTTATGTAAATTATGCAATGGACTACAAAATGTAAATGTTTCATGATATTTGTTATATTATATCACCATTATCTATCAATATTGTTGAAATGAAGATCAAATAGCTGTATGTTGAAATATGTTGAAAAAGTCAAAACTTTACATGGGGTGTACTTACTTTTTCACGTGACTGTATTTATATACAGTGCACACGTATTTGTTCATTTTTCTTTTAATCATTACTTATTTGTATATTATTGACCACCTCCCCCCTTCTATTTCCCACTATGGTGTGCAATCTGGATGGTGAAATAGTTTTTAATGTCTTTTTACAGAGATGTAAGGCTCATGATGGAGTTTGTACATATATCACATGTAGAACAAAAACTTTAGGGAACAATCGATGCACATGTGCAGACAATGGACAATTAAATTGGCACAATCGGTGGACAATGGAAAAAGAAAAGTCATGGGATGTAAATTTGGGATCCCTGCAATTTTGGAACATCGAACAGCTCAACCTCGGATGAAAAAAAATAAAGATTAGGTCATTTGAAAATCAGAAACACTTTTAGGTAAGTTGATATGTTGTCAGTGGGAATGCCCTTCTCTCAACATTGTGAATTATGTATGAGCCATTCCATTGCAACCTTTATTGCCTATCCATCCTGTCTCTAAAGTTTTACACACATGTGCAATTATGTACGATGCACTGCATGTATGGTATATGTGCATGAGATATGTACCACGTGGTTCGTTAAACATGTGCAGTTTAGGAAACATTTATAAGGCAGTGTTCCATTACAAGGGATGCCACCACAGGAGAAAGCCATTCGGCCCATCAAGTTTATGCAATGGTTGCTGAGCTATGGTTGGATGTCCATGTTCTCTCCTTTTTAAAAGTTCAGCATCAACCAAGGAAGCAGCACGGACCATTTTAAAAGTTTTTGGGGCGACACAGCCGGGGTTTGAACCGTTGACCTCCCAGACTCAGAGCGGATGCTCCAACCGTTATGCCACCAAGCCTGGCAGTACAATGAAAAGTCATTGTAGTACAGTGAATGCATGGTTAACACATTCGGTATTATTATACTCATACATAATGTAAAGACAACAATATTCCAAACTTGAAAGTTCATCAAACACCTTAGTACCCCACGGAGTCTTGAGAAAATCGACATGGGAAGGGTCAACTCTGGTGCGTTTCCAAGCACAATCTATATTTCCTACGAGCCACGATTTTGCCTGAATCATGATATTCCCAATGCTTAGAGCACGAGTGGAAAATTTGATTGGTCGAGATGGCGTAAAATGGCGCAATATTTTGTCCAAGTACTGTTAAACGGAAGGATTTTGGAAATGCCAACAAGATGATTTGGTTTATAATTAGTTCAAGTATATACTTCAATTGAAATAAAATAAAGGTTTTAAAAGCTGTAGGAGAAAAACTTTTTTCGCAAGTATACTGCAGTTGATGCAGCTTCTTTTACACCCCCTTATTGAACACATTAAATTAGTTATTAGTGCCGCTTGTTTGTGTCCTTTATGACGTCCTTAAAACAGTACGTTTACTGTTTGGAATGATTTTCAATTTTGTTTCATTGCCAGACAGGTACACAGAGTAAAATAAATTACCTCCCTCCTATATACGCATGTGTGGTCGGGACGAGATTCCATACAATTTGCCAAATTTGGAGCCAAAGTACTGCTAAACTGCAGGTTAATGTTTGATTCATGTTCTCAAACGTGTTCTACAGACTGATGTCTGTAGACAGACACAGTGACCCGATTGCTTAACCCTGCTTTATGCTTTGTGCGCTTCGTGTGCGGAGTAATAATAGTTGTTTTAACCTGAGGGTTGCCTCATTGCGAAGCTTGCACGTTTCTTATTCAGAAAGTCATAACTACCGGTATATAATTATTGGACTTGTGTAGGTAATTCTGTTAGATGTAGAGACCTTTTCTTTCTACAGGTATGTCTGAAACTTACGACATGGCTTGTATATGGTACATTTGGGACAACATGAATGTACATTAATTGAGGGAATAAAAACGAAACAAACGTGAGGTCATATCGTCATTATGAGGTATGCAAATGCAGAAAGGGGAATCATCACGCTATCACACATTTGTTGAAGAAGCTGTTATAATGAGTTGGCCGTTGGTATCATTTCACCACGTGGTTCATCATTGGTTCAAATTGCATGTTGCTTTCTTTGTCCATTGTCTTCAAATATGCTTCTAAATTATATAAATGTGCATCATGTCTCAAGTGCTTCTTTTCCTGCCAGTGATATCTATATATGTATATTCTCCGTAGGTGATCCTGTCTGTCTGTCTGTCTGTCCGGGGAGTGGCGACACCTGGTCTGGGAGGGGCTTCAAAAACAAATATCCACCATTTTGTTGACCCGCATAGCTTTGAGGCCACTTTTGTTAGGCCCGCGGTGTCTTGCTCTCTCTCTCTCACAGTTTTATTTCAACTCTAATTTGATATCTCATTTAATTTTTCACAGTCACTAACATGGTTTTAGACTCGGTTGAAAAAAACGGGAATAAAATTCGATGAAAGTTACCGTTTATAGAACATAATGCATTATCAAAGGCCTGTAACATAAAGGCCATTCATTGAGTCTCCCTCACGGCTTTATCTCCACTAATTCACCATCACAGTTGCTGGGATGGTTCAAGTCTCAGTTTCAGCTAAAGTTGAGAAAATAAACGACATGTATTTCAACAGCCGTTTTGAATGTGGCGACTGTTATGTGGGCACTGGGAAGGAGAGAGGGGAATGAAAGAGGAGAATGAGAGAGGGGAAGGAGAGAGGGGAAGGAGAGAGGGGAAGGAGAGGAGAGAATGTTCCCAGGACTTCGTTATTTATATTATTACTTAGTAAAAATACAGCGACTGAATACTGAAGTTCGGGATCGAACAGGTCTAATTATATTTTTCCATATCCCTGGGGTGTATATACAGAGTTTGTTTTCAGCGAGTCAACTCTTTTCCAACCATGGAATTAAACAATACAGTACTTCAAAAATCTACATAATAATGTAAACTAACTATGGGATACAATATTTATTAATAACGTTTGGTTTTAATCTATTTTTACTTTGTGAAGCCAAAAGTTATCTATACATTCAAGTTTAAAAATGAAGAAGAGTCATGGGCTCGAAAGGCCTACAATCGGCCTCTGTATGGCTGTATGATCGGATGTGCATTTTAAGACTCAATCAACACATCTTCGATCATGAATTGCTGTTTGAACAACTCAAGCAGAGGAAACGAGGTAATGCCTGTTTCGTTCAGAGCGATTATACACCACCCAAAGAAAATGCGTTTCGTAGCTAAAGGTGTGTGTGTGTGTGTGTGTGTGTGTGTGTGTGTGTGTGTGTGTGTGTGTGTGTGTGTGTGTGTGTGTGTGTGTGTGTGTGTGTGAGAGAGAGAGAGATACACTCCCGTGTGCGAGTGTGACCCACTTCCCCGTGCGAGTGTGTGTGACGCACTCCCCCATGTGCGAGTGTGTGTGACACACTCCCCCATGTGCGGGTGTGTCTTTGACGCACTCTCCCATGTGTGAGTGTGACTCATTCCCCCCATGTGCGAGTGTGTGTGTGTGACCCACTCTCCCGTGTGCGAGTGTGACCCACTCCCCCGTCCGTGTGCGTGTGTGTATGTGTGTGTGTGGCCCATGTCCCCGTGTGTGTGTGTGATACACTCCCGTGTGCGAGTGTGACCCACTCCCCCGTGTGTGTGTGTGTGTGTGTGTGTGTGTGTGTGTGTGTGTGTGTGTGTGACACACTCCCCCATGTGCGAGTGTGTGTGTGATGCACTCTCCCATGTGTGTGTGTGACCCACTCCCCCGTGTGCGAGTGTGTGTGTGTGTGTGTGTGTGACCCACTCCCCCGTGTGCGAGTCTGTGTGTGTGACCCACTCTCCCCTTCCCCCCCTAATCCCCCGTGTGTGTGTGTGTGTGTGTGTGTGTGTGTGTGTGTGTGTGTGTGTGTGTGTGTGTGTGTGTGTGTGTGTGTGTGTGTGTGTGACCCACTCCCCTGTGGGTGATCCACTCCCAGGTGCAGTGTGGCGTGATGTGGGTGGGATGGGGCGGGGCGGGGGGGGGGAGAGAGGAGAGGATTTGAGCGCTTCGTCATGTTTTACATGAGTTGTCATGACATTTCAAAATGTATTTCCCAAGTGCACGCACATGCGTTCACATGTTATCAGAAGTAAATACATTGTGTAGATTACATTATTTGTGGATCTGTTAAATTGGCAATAACCAGTTTGTAAAACTGAATGTGCAACATCTAAATGAAGACGTCCATGCCCGTGGGGGTGACCCCACTAGTCTTATTATAATAGAGCAAACATAATATATCGTTATGTATGTGACAAAAACTTCTTCTTCTTCTTCTTCAAATAAAATTATTAACACCCTCTTAATTACGTTTAGACTACTGAGACCCCTCAGACCTTTGACGACCCTTTAAATCCCCCAAGACCCTTAATACAATCAAGACCCCTGAAGACCCAAAATACCCTTAAAGACCCAAAAGACCGGAAGACCCAAAACACCCCGAAGACCCAAAAAGACCCAAAGACCCTTAAAGACCCAGAGGAAACAAAAGACCCTTACGACTCAAAAGCCCCTTAAGACACAGAAGACCCAAAAGACCCCGAAGAACCAAAAGACACCAAAGACCCGGAAGACTCAAAACACCCTGAAGACCCCGAAGACCCTTAAAAACCCAAAAGACTTTTAAATACCCCGAAGAACCAAAATACCCCAAAGATTCTTAAAGACTCAGAGGAAACAAAAGCCCCTGAAGACACTGAAGACCCAAAATACCCCAAGGACCCAAAATACCCTTAAAGGCCCAGAGGATCCAAAAGACCCTGAAGACCCAAATGGCCGTGAAGACCCAAAGCATCATGAAGACCCAAAAGACACCGAAATTGTCAAAGATGCCTATTCCTCTGAAACGACGTGTGGTGAGGCATGCGGAGCACACCGAGTCACGCTTGTATGTACAATATTGAATCATAACGTTTTCCCCAACCAATGAAAGAATATTTTTGTGCCATTGAAACTTCATCACAGATGAAAGAAAGATGCCAGTGAAAACATTCCTTGGCACAGCTGAACTTTTGTTTACCCAGAAGGCCTTCATCCTCAGCTTGTTGGAGTACTTGCTCAGTTTAACGCTGTGAAAACCAAGGCCTTCAAAATCATTGACATCTCCCACGATGAAGTTGAGTCTATGGGCCCATCATTTTCACATTGCAGACAGGTCGGTGATCTGTCTTCTGCTGCCTCCTGTCTGGTCTTCCACCCATTTATATGGGTGGAAGACAACAACGCTCTCTGACAACATGGCCCAACTTCTATCAACTCATCCCAACTCTCTCTTCCTCATATGTGGCGACGTCATCTGTCATCATGCCAGCTGGTTGGGTGTGGGTTCCTCTCTCATCAGCCATAGCACCTCAGCAAAGGACTTCTGTGACTCATTGAGACTGACACAATCTGTCAATTTCCCGACCCGAATCTCAGTCGATGGAGTATCTTCTCTTCTAGACTTGGTTATGACAAACTTCCCTGCAAATGTCTGCTGCTCTTCTTCTGCTCCAATCGGTTCTTCTGATCATGTGCTTGTTAAAGTGGACATCTCTCTGGCCATTCTCAGAGAGCCTCCTCAGCGCCGACGAGTCTGGCATTTTACTCAGGCCGACTGGCACGGGCTGCAGGCAGCCATCAATCATCTGGACTGGTCTCCCATCTCCACTGCCTATGACATCAATTCTTCCAAAGCAAACTGCTCTCTCTCATGCACAGATTTATCCCATCTCGTCTTCAGTTGTCTTACCCTTCCTCCCGTCCATGGTACACTGAATCTTGTGGTGAGGCAGTTGCCCTGAAACAACTTGCCTTTGCCTCTTAGAAGGCAAATCCAACTGAAGGCAATCTCAGTTCCTTCCACCAAGCTTGGAGCAAGTGTGTGTCTACCCTCAGGAATGCCAGGAAGCACTATCTCTCCACACTCAAGAATGAACTCTCAAACCTGTCTCCTTCCTCTAAATCCTGGTGGCGTCTGGTCAAATCCGTTTCTGGTGTTTGTTCCCCCTCCATCCACTCCCTCACCTCAAATGGCTACACAGTTGACACCGCACGTGACAAAGCCGAATGCCTCAACTCTGTGTTTGCCTCAAAATCTTGTATCCCGAACCCATCTCTCTCTGTTCCCACCTTACCTAGTCGAACCCAACTGCTCCTGGACCCTGTGTCCTTCTCTCCTGACAAGGTGGAGAAGTTTTTGTCAAACCTCGACTCTGATTCTGCAACTGGACCAGACGGCATCAGCCCACGGGTCCTAAAATCCTGCTCTGCCACTCTATCTCACCCTCTCTCTGTTCTTTTCACCCTCTCTTTTGCTCAATGTCATCTGCCAGCATCTTGGAAATCAGCAAACATTACCGCTTTACGTAAAAAAGGTGCAAAAACAGATCCTTGCAACTACAGACCAATCAGCCTGCTCCCAATTATCAGCAAAGTCATGGAATCCATCATTGCTTCGAATATAAAAATCCTTCCTCTTCTCCAATGGCTTGATCTCCGATCATCAATTTGGATTCAGACCAGGTCATTCTACTCTGGACATGTTGCTTCTGCTGTCTCAACATTGGATGGAGGTCCTCAATGCCAAACAGGAAATCAGAGCTGTCTCCCTTGACATATCACGTGCCTTCGATACGGTCTGGCACCCCGCTCTGCTCATCAAACTCTCCTATGGTATCCATGGAAATCTCCACGCTTGGCTTGCGGACTTCCTCTCTGGTCGTAGTCAACTTGTGGCCCTGAATGGATTTCTCTCATCGCCCCTGCCTGTTTTGGCTGGAGTTCCCCAAGGTAGTGTTCTGGGCCCTGTGCTTTTTCTGGTCTTCATCAATGATCTCTCCGATTCTCTGGAAAATCCTCTCCATCTCTTTGCTGATGACTCCACTCTCTGCCACTCCATTCCTCATCCCTCAGATCGGCAGCCTGCAGCCTCCTCATTCTCTGCAGACCTGGACAACATCACAGACTGGTCAAACAAGTGGAACATGTCTTTCAATCCTAACAAATCTCCCACTCTTACTATGTCTCTCCGAAAAGACCGACTGGAAAACCCTCCCATCTACTTTCTCAACAATCCTCTCCAAGAAGTTCTGTCGCTCAATCTTTTGGGTCTCACTATCTGCCATGATCTTTCTTGGGAAAACCACATTTCCAAACTGGCCTCCAAAGCCAGTCGCCGACTGGGCATCCTCCGTCGTGCGAAGTCCTTCCTTTGCACACCTGAGCTCCTCACCACATACAAGGCTTTCAACCCGCAGCTCAATGGAATACTGTTCCCCCCTCTGGGCCGGTGCTCCTGCCTCACACCTAGCTCGGCTTCACGCTGTTGAAGCCAAAGCTTTCAGAATCATTGGAATCTCCTGCAGTGAAGCTAACTCCGAGGGCCTTTCACTCACTCACCGCAGGCAGGTTGGTGGTCTTTCTGTCTTCTACCGACTCCTCTCCAGCCTTGCTCCCCCAGCTCTCTCTGTGCTCTGTCCCCCAAATATTCCTACAGGTCGCACAAGATCTGCCAGCAACCCTCTTGTGGTTAAACTGCCAAAATCTATGCTCTCTGCTCACCTTCACTCTTTCATTCCCCTTTTCTTCCACCTCAGGAACAAACTCCCCCATTCCCTTCAATCCCACTCCTCCATCCAGGCCTTTAAAACAGCTGTTCACCACCATCTCTTATCTTCCCCCATCCAAAACCTTGATCTTTTCTACCCCCGCTAATTCACCCCAGATACATTTTTTCGAAATTCCAACTTCTTTCCTGGAAGTCCTTGCAGTGTGCATATGTTTTATACCTCTTCCACCTCCCCCAAGCCCTCTCCTTCCCACAGTTCTCTCGATGTCCCTGCTCTCAAATGTTTTGTTTGTGTCCTTCGCCCTCTCTCCCCATCTTGTCTGCGGCTCCCTTTATTTTGTGTTTTATGTGTCGGTTTGTGTCGGTTTGATTTTTTGTGTGATTAATGTTAGCTCTTTCACGAGCCTCGATCTTGTATACAAAATCTCCCCAAGCTTTCTGCAAGGTGCATGCAGACTACCAGTAATTGCCCATCTTTGGAACCCTCACCACCCTCTAACCCTCCCTATTTGGACAATAATTTTGAAGTTCATCAGCATATTGGAACACATTGGCCTGCTGTATTTGAAAGGTTCTGAGGTTTTTTTTAGTCTTCAAGTGATTGCTAGCCAATGGGACCCCTCCTTATTCTCCCCCTCTATCCCCATGAAGGATAGTATGGCCTTGATGGATCACTCTTCTGTATTACCTAAAAGGATGATAGCAATAGTTTTTCTTCCTTTAACATAGCTTCCAGTGAAAAGCAATTGCTTTGAATGGGGGAATTTAAGAAGAAATTTGATTTCCTATTTGCTGGTAAACCCTACCAGTAACGAGTCAGTATACTTATCTTTATCCCCGTACGAGGAGCTCATATACAGTAAGTGCAGAACAAGGTCAAGGGTCAACAGACAAGATGTCTCAGAGGGAGGGAAAATGGTGGGACTACAACAAGCAGGTGCACCACAATACAAGGAGAGAGAAAGGTGGGAACAGGATCTCAGCCAGGTGTATTGAAGAAATTTGTACTTGTACATTAATTTAGTTTATTTATGTTTAAAACACATTTGACTATTTTTTTTATTGGTCGCATTAATGTGTATGAGCATTCTAAGTGTATGGTTTTCTTAATGTCCCTTTTGTTAATTATGGATATAAAAGGTGTACGTACCTGTAAAAATGTCTGTCTTTAACACACAAAGAAACTGGTTTGTGCAGTTTGCAAGTCATATATAAATAATAGAAATGTGTGTCGCTTTTGCTTAATGGTGACACCCAGACAGCTGCTTGTTTCTCTTGGTGTCCAGTTGCATGTTCAACAACCAGGTGTGTAAATGCAGAAAGAGGAAGCAATCATCAGAGCTTTGAGGGGCAGGTAAGTGATACAGGGTGAGAGGGCAGACAGATCAGAATCATGGATACCACCCAAAAGGAGGGTTGCCATTTTGAAATAAATAAACCTAAAACAATTTATATCAGCTGCATTAATTAAGCCATTAATTGGTGTTCCATCTGTGCACTCCATTGGTAGGAAGTTCTGAAAATTTTGGGACTCTTCCTATTGCTTGAAGACATTTCAGCAAAGTACTTCTGGCATTCTAATCCAATTGCTATGATAAATATACACCATGTGCATCTGTACAAACTTGATCAGTGACTTGATCGGTCACTGATCAATTGACTTGATCAGTTCGGTAAACTTTACAACCTAATGTTTAAATATTGCCTCTTCCTCATTTACAGCAGAAGCTACAACATGTTCAAATAGTCTAAGCATTGCATTCATAAATTAGTTTGTACAGATGGTACAGGCAGAACAAGACTATGATATATGAATGTACTTTTACATGAGTAACAAAAACATTTGGAGCGCATACCTGGAGCACAAAACTTCGTTAGGCTTAACAGTTTGTTTTGTATCCCCCTCAAAGGCCAGATCTGGATCTGGACATGAACCAAAGTCGAATCGGCTTGTTATTGCCACATAACCAACTCATCCACCTAGTTTTGTCATAGTTGGTCCACAACTTTTTGAAATATCGTGTTATATTTAGCCCCATCTCTCAATGATGAAGAATCATCGAATTTTTTTTTTTCATCTGATCCGGATTCGGATCCTCGCCAAAATCGAATCGATTGGTGCTTGTCACACAAATCCAACGGAAGGAAATCTCATTTCCTTTCACAAAGCCCGAAACAAGTGTGTGTCCACCCTCAGGAGAGCCAGGAAACAATATCTCACCATTCTCAAGACCGAACTCTCTTATCTGTCTCCCTCTTCCAAATCCTGGTGGCATCTGGTCAAATCTGTTTCTGGTGTTTGTTCCCCCTCCATCCCCTCCCTCACCTCAAACGGCTTAACGGCTGACTCCGCACGTGAAAAAGCTGAATGCCTCAACTCTGTGTTTGCCTCTAAATCTTGTGTCCCAAACCCATCCCTCTCTGTACCCACCGTACCCAGTCGTACCCAGCTGCTCCTGGACTCTGTGTCCTTTCCTCCTGACAAGGTGGAAAAGTTTCTGTCAACCCTCGACTCTGATTCTACAACTGGGTCCTGACGGCATCAGCCCACGGGTCCTAAAATCATGTTCTTCTGCTCTTTCACTCCCTCTTTCTGTTCTCTTCACCCTCTCTTTTGCTCAAGGTCATCTGCCATCTGCTTGGAAATCAGCCAACATCACCGCTTTGCACAAAAAAGGTGCAAAAACAGATCCCAGCAACTACAGACCAATCAGCCTTCTCCCAATTATCAGCAAAGTCATGGAATCCATCATTGCTTCAGATATTAAATCTTTCCTCTTCTCCAATGGCTTGATCTCTGATCATCAATTTGGTTTCAGACCTGGTCACTCTACTCTGGACATGCTGCTTCTGCTTTCTCAACAATGGATGGAGGTCCTCAACGCCAAACAGGAAATTAGAGCTGTCTCCCTTGACATTTCACGTGCCTTCGATACGGTCTGGCACCCTGCTCTGCTCTCCAAACTCTCCTCCTTTGGTATCCATGGAAATCTCCACACATGGCTGGCGGACTTCCTCTCTGGTCGTAGTCAACGTGTGGCCCTGAATGGGTTTCTCTCATCTCCTCTTCCTGTTCAGGCTGGAGTTCCCCAAGGTAGTGTTCTGGGCCCTGTGCTTTTTCTGGTCTTCATCAATGATCTCTCTGACTCTCTTGAAAATCCTCTCTATCTCTTTGCTGATGACTCTACTCTCTGTCGCTCCATTCCTCATCCCTCAGATCGGCAGTCTGCAGCCTCCTCACTCTCTGCAGACCTGGACAAAATCACAGACTGGTCAAACAAGTGGAACATGTCTTTCAATCCTGACAAATCTCACACTCTTACAATGTCTCTCCGAAAGGACCGACTGGACAACCCTCCCATCTACTTTCTCAACAATCCTCTCCAAGAAGTTCTGTCGCTCAAGCTTTTGGGTCTCACTATCTGCCATGATCTTTCTTGGGAAAACCACATTTCCAAGCTGGCCTCCAAAGCCAGTCGCCGACTGGGCATCCTCCGTCGTGCGAAGTCCTTCCTTGGCACACCTGAGCTCCTCACCACATACAAGGCTTTCATCCACAGCTCAATGGAATACTGTTCCCCCCTCTGGGCTGGTGCTCCTGCCTCACACCTTGCTCGGCTTCACGCTGTTGAGGCCAAAGCTTTCAGAATCATTGGAATCTCCTGCGATGTAGTCAACGCCGAGGGCCTTTCACTCACTCACCGCAGGCAGGTTGGTGGTCTTTCTGTCTTCTACCGACTCCTCTCCAGCCTTGCTCCCCCAGCTCTCTCTGTGCTCTGTCCCCCCAATATTCCTTCAGGTCGCACAAGATCTGCCTGCAACCCTCTTATGGTTAAACTGCCAAAGTCTAGGCTCTCTGCTCACCTTCACTCTTTCATTCCCCTTTTCTCCCGCCTCTGGAACAAACTCCCCCATTCCCTTCAATCCTACTCCTCCCTCCAGGTCTTTAAAACAGCTGTTCACCACCATCTCTTATCTTCCCCCATCGAAAACCTTGATCTTTTCTACCCCCGGTAATTCACCCCAGAGTCCTTGCAGTGTTCATATGTTTTAATCCTCTCCCACCTCCCCCCAAGTCCTCCCGATGTCCCTGCTCTCAAATGTTGTGTTTGTGTCCTTCCCTCTCTTCCCCCTCTCTTTTGTGACCTTCCCCCTCTCTCCCCATCTTGTCTGCTGCTCCCCGTGTTTTTTGTGTTTTGTGTGTCGGTTTGTCTTTTTGTGTGATTAATGTTAGCTCTTTCACGAGCCTCGATCTTGTATACAAAAAAAAAAAAAAAAGAAAAAAAAAAAAACGTCTACCAAGTTTCATCCGAATCCGTCCAGAACTTTTTTTAGATATCGTGCTATATATCGTTTTTGGCCCTATCTCTCAATGGCGAAGAATCACTTAAACATTCTCGGATCCAGATCCGGATCGAGTTCTTCACCAAAGTCGAATCATTTCATCCTTATCACATACCCAACCTCTCCACCAAGTTTCGGCCGAGATGGCTGGCTGGCGGCCATTTTGTTAGTTAAACGTGTCTCCAACCATTTCTCGGACATGCATGGTCTGATTTTGTTCAAACTTGGCACAAACACAGTACATGATGGCAAACAAGTGCACCTCACTTTTTTGCGATCTGATGAAAGGTATCTGGCTGGTAGACTGGCAGCCATTTTAGTTGTAAAAAAAACCCTATATTGACCACGTCCTCATCCATTTCTTGGAAATGCATTTACCGGTCTTGTTCAAACTTGGCGCACCTATAAAGAATGATGGCTTACAGATGCACATCATTTATTTTCGAGATCAGATCCAAGATGGCCGACTGGCGGCCATTTTGTTAGTTAAACGTGTCCCCAACCATTTCTCGGCCATCCATGGACTGATTTTGTTCAAACCTGGCACAAAGGCAATACATGAGAGTGTACATATGCAGAGGATTTTGTTTTGTAATACGACCAAAGATGGCCAACTGGCGGTCTTCAACTCCGTACAGCAAAGTTGCTAAAACCACAGGTGCTATGACATTTTATGTCTTTTTCTCCTCATTCTAAAGGGTTCCTGCTTTCCTACAATAATAAAAATGGTAAGGTTGTAAGATAGTAATAGCTTTACTTGGTTGTAAAGTTAATAATAAATTTACTTGGAACAAAAATGAGCACACATGGTATTTTGGTACATAACACATGGTATTTTGGCACCATAACACATGGCATTTTGCGTCGCTTTTCACACTGCATGTGGAGAAAAATTATATTGTGACGTGACAATGGCGGACGTCATATGGATGCACTCGATGTCTAAGGAGGTATTGTAATTGTTGTATAACTGTAATATGTTATTATTACTCCTGTTATTATATATTACTGTTATTACTTCAATATGATATTACTCTTGGGGCTTATGGCTCATCCTGGTAGATTGTATAAAAAGTCTTGTCTCCTGGGACTTATGACTCACCCTGTACTCACCCTGTACAAAAAGCAGCTAAAACCGTGTCCTGGGACTTATGACTCACCCTGCACATTAAAATAGACTACTGCATTATTTAAAATTTCCTTGAATTACAATGTATAGATCGACAACAGCACCATGTTTTTACTTCAAACATTCATAGAGCATAATGTGTGAGAAGTGTTATGATTTATGGGAGCGAGGCATGAGTAATGAACGTAGAGCAGCAACGAAGGTTGGAAAGGGTGGAAATGCGAATGGTTCGATGGATGTGCGGAGTATCGTTGAGAGAGAGGAAGACAAATGATGAATTGCGAAAGATGATGGGAATAGAGCCTGTGATTGATGCTGTGAAGAGGAACAGGTTGAGATGGTTTGGTCATGTGTTGAGGAAGGATGAAAGTGACTGTTTGAGAAGAGTGATGGAAATGAATGTAGAAGGAAGTAGAGGATGGGGAAGACCGAGAAAGACTTGGCTAAAGATGGTGGAAGAAGAAATGCGGGCAAAGGGGTTAACAAGGAGAGATGCAGAAAATAGGGCAAGATGGAGAATATTGTCATGGGGACCGCAAGGCTAACCCTCGCTCTAGCAGGGAAAATGGCCTTAAAATGCATGTTGTGTTGTTGTGTATTCATAGAGCATAATATTTAACCAGAATGTGTGAACAATAGTTGTCATCTTCATGGGTGAGGAGCAACAGCAGATTTAACGGTAGGGTGGAGAACCCTAGCTGAGAGAGGGAGCTATACATGGGTAAGAAGTCCTTGCTTGAAGTCTGCAAGCAATACCATGGGTTTGGAGAACACCAGGCCCCCACTACGTCTAGAGGCAGATCAAGTGGGGCCTGGGTGGGGTGGGGGATGTAGTCCCATGAGACCTGGTGGTGAAAATTACCACTATTTACACTCTTAAATCTGCCACTGGTGAAGAGAGTGACACAAAAATCTCTGGAAGTTCACTAAGTGTGGTTTCACATCTTTAACGAGAACCGCACTCAGTGGAGAGCATACCTCCGCCAGGTGAACAGTTTACGTTTTGTATCCCAGTGTAGACCAGAAAATCACAATACAGAATCACTCTTAATCAAAATCATCCGTACACGACTTTTTGAGATATACTGCTGTGTATAGTTTTTGACCCTATCTCTCAATGGTGAAGAATCACTTAAAAAATTATACTAGCCAGATCTGAATCCGGATCTTCACCAAAATGGAATTGTTTCTTCCTTGTCACACGCACAACCTGTCCACCAAGTTTCGTCCAAATCTATCCATAACTTTTTGAAATATCCTGCTATATGTTGGTTTTAGCCCAATCACTCAATGGTTAAAAATCACTTGAGAAAATAAATAATTATCATATCCGAATTCATATTCAGATATTCACCGAAATCGAATCGAATCGTCCTCGTCACACACACAACCTGTCCACCAGGTTTCGTCCAAATCCGTCCATAACTTTTTGAGATATCCTGCTATGTATCGTTTTTGGCCCAATCTCCCAATGGTGAAGAATCACTTAAAAAATTATAGTAGCCGGATCCGGATCTTCACCAAAATCTAATCATTTCGTCCTTGTCACATATGCTACATCTCTACCAAATTTCGTCCGAATCCGTCCACAACTTTTTGAGATATTTTGTTCACAAACTGACAGACAGACAGACAGGGGTGAAAACATAACCTCCATCCACCTTTGGTGGCAGAGGTAACAAGCTTCATCTTGATAAACTGTATAAGATGTGTATATCCTGGATATCTTTTTCTCTGACATCTTCCTGAGTGTTAATTGTTGAAAAGAACTTTGAAAGAATAGATATGTGTGGTTGCTCGGAAACCTTTGAATTGTTAATACATTTTGATGATGCCATATATATACATATACACACACACACACATATATATACATATACATATATATATATATATATATATATATATACAGTGGAACCTTGACTTACGAGTTTAATCCGTTCCGTGACCGAGCTCGTAACTCAAATTGCTCGTATCTCAAATCAAATTTCCCCATTGAAATGCATTGAAATGCTATTAATCCGTTCCAGCCCGCCAAAAACCACACCAATTTTTTTTTAAATATACAGTATATATAAAAATATCTCGCGCTTTATATTTCACCTGTATGCAGCATACAAGTTGGCAGGATGGCCTGGACTGGAGGTACGCACACTTGACTCTAAAGTCTAAACTGTCCAGCCTGGGTTTGAATCCCGACCCAGCTATAACCTGTCATGGGTGAATCACAGGCAGGGTGATTCATCAATGTGTGTACCGCTAAACTGGGCGCCCCGTTTGCGTCCCATTAGTTGTTGGATGTTAAGGATCTCACCGTGTTTTCCACAAAGAGAAGGCGAGCTATCGCCGGCACTCTGAACAAGTTGACGGTAGAGATACTGTACTTGCACGGCATGATAACCACGTGTCGCACGATCTCTTGTCATGGTCCACAAGATTATCACAGAGAGGTGCAGCTTCCAGCGTTTCGAGATCTGATCCAGGCCTATCCAACGAGACCGGTCCCAGCGTTCTAGGCCCGGTGGTTGTCTCAGACGGACCCGACAACGGCAGTGTTCGTTTTAACTCGATTCGATTCGAGCGCCGACGTGCCGGCGAACAAAACCGGTCATATCTTTTGAACGCGTGGCTCGATTTTTACAAAATAAACTTTTTCTTGAAGGTCTGAACCGTGCGCTCAAAACGATACCGAGTTTGACCCTGAGAGAGCCGTTTTGCGCCGGCAAAGGCGCCTTGTGTGACGTGAGGACCACGTCGTGCTGTATAGATTATCATAAATTATCATATCATTATCGGCGGCGTTATATATCATTAGCGCTATACGACAGAGATACTGTACGTGCACGTCAAGATAACCACGTGACCGGGTGGCGAAAGCTCGTAACTCGGATCTCGGCTCGCATCTCAAAGCAATAAACTGCCAGAGTGACGGCTCGTATCTCGAAAAACTCGTAAGTTGGGGCACTCGTAAGTCGAGGTTCCACTGTATATATATATATATATATATATATATATATATATATATATATATATATATATATATATATATAATATGTAAATATATATCTTTGTATATATATATCTTTATATATATTGTTACAGATACGACTTTGATGGTATGGTGGGCCGAGCGGGATGGCCGCCGTATCCGTACAAGTTACCCGATTGTGCCCGAATGTTAACTAATCGCGCTACGCTGGCTCAATAGGAAAGAGAAGACACCCGGCTGGGTTACAATCACACAATACGACACCAGGGGTTCAGTTCTCAAGACCTCCGGAGGAGGTTATATTAAGGCGGAAAAGGTTAGATTACAGGGACAAGAGGGAAACATAGGAAGGTGGGCACTTAGACACAACCTTATATTAACCCTAGACAGACCACAGATAAACGGGACAACGCTGACTCACACGGGATTTGATGGCGAGGAAAGCGGGTAGCGATCGCTCCAGGTGCACCTGGCTCAGGGACAGAATCACGTACGGTGGTGTCCAGCAGATGCGGGGAGGTCGCTCAGCGCTCGTGGGTCGCGACTTTGGTGGAGATGCCGGGGAGGTCGCTCAGCGCTCGGGAGGGTGGCGTCTTGTCCTTCCAAGCTCGGGGCGCATCTGACGTCACGTCCGGCGCGGGGCCGCGTATATCCGGCCGGGAGTCACGCCCTCGCTCGTTAGCTCCGCCCCATATGGCATCGGCCCATGGCTTCTCATTGGGTGCGGGGGTTACCGGCTCCGCCCTTGACGAGGGGCCGACAGGGAGCCCCCTTCTGGGTAACCCCGTCGAGCACATGTTCAATGGCGGCCAACCGAGCCGGAGTGAGGACGCATAGCCGCTGTTGTTGTGGTTGTTGTTGGAGCTTGAGATGATGGGAAGAGATGCGGGGAGGTATGGGAAGGTCCTAAACTCCTACTGGTGCCATATCATCACATTCTGGTGCAACGAAGAGTCATAATTAATGGAAACAAGTCCTTAACTGACATAGATTAAGAATAACTAGCAAGATGTCCTATAATTGTCTACGTGTGGTGCGGGGGACCTGGGCACGACATTTAATGGGGGAATGAAGGGGAAGATCGGCTCTAATGGGTGTTGTTTACAGACAATGGGACTAGGGAATGGGGTAAGGGGAGAGTTGGGGAGTATCGGAGAAGATAGGGGAATATTTACAAGCGGATATGGAGGTCAAATTCCATATTCGCAACATTGCACCCTTCTCTACCCTCGGGGCGTCCCGACCCGATAAATTTTTACCTACTTTAGTGTGGCACGCAATGTAGTTCCCTCTACTATTAACTCTACCCTGAGTGCGACAGTTTTATAGATATTCACAAATGAGTAAATATGTCCCCCTGCGACGTTGCACCCTTCTCCTCTCAGAAACACACCCACAGGATAACCGAATCCGGAAAGAATCCTCAAACTAAACATACAGCCGGTAGGGAGCATTATTTACAAGACTACGCTGATATCTACACTACGATCCAGGACCTGTCTTTGGAGGAACACATGCAGATGTTATGCATAGAGAGAGCGCGCTTGCCAACATCGATACACCAACCCACGAGTGCTCTGTGGCCGACGGCCTTTAATAACGTGCAGAGCACCCTTTCCGAGCATCAACAGCACCACCCCACCACCAATCGGTGCAGTCACCATTGTTCAATGAAATAAAAATAAATTCGACAACCCCTAACCCTGCAGGTGTCTCTTGCTCTTCTTGTGGTGCACTTGGTGTTAATTATTAGTGGTTCACCTGTATGGCATAGGTGCCCCGTTGACCCATAGGTCCATCCCCGGGTGGTGCTTGGCCGCAAAAGAACTATGGTCCATTGTGGGTGGCCACCAACATTGCGGTCCATATGGTGTATCGATCCAGGCAACAAGCAGCGAAAGTGCAGGCCCACAACTGCGTCGCCAGCACCTCTCTCTCCTCTCTCTCTACCCCAAAGCCAGATCCTCGGAGGTGGGAGACAAAAACAAGACAAGTGAGCAAGGTGGTAAGGGCGCAAAAGTGCACGCAATGCAAGGTGATGCACACTGGGGGCACATGGGAACCAGGTGAGACAGGTACGTTCCTACCGTACGCCCCCCCCACCAGGTAACCTACATGGCCCCTCCCTTACCCCTTACTGTATCAACAAAACACAACACTACCCATAAACATCTACTTTACAAATCCACAAACATCCCTACTGTCTTCCCCGTTCCTCCCACATACCAAATTCGTCTTCTCTCCCTCCTAACCAATCAAATTTGCCATTTTCAACTCCCATCAAAATTTGCCATTTTCAACTCAACATCAAAATTTGCCATCACCAATTCATCATCAGTCCCTCCTAGGGAGGGAGAGATGGAATCACCCCAATGTCTCATCCACGTCGTGATGCGTCTCACAAATCCACACAGCGATTCATCTCCTGCAACAAAACAAAGAAAACACAGGTGTGGAGTCATCATCATCACCACAGGTAAGTGGCTGCGTATGGTGCGACAGGTTCATCAATCCTAACTATTTCCTAAATGACTTTAACAACTTTACACTACCCGGGGTCTTCCTCCGGCCAAACCATTGGCCCTCTTACACTATGGGTTCTAAAAACCAATTCCCATTGGCCAAACTGTGGTGCTCTTCAATTTGGGGTCTCACTCCCCCGATTCATCTCCCGGTGCCCTCGTACAATTTCTGGGCTGCGACGTGTACCTCTCCCAGTGGGTCTACCCACCTGCACACCTCCACCACTGCAGTTGCCTCCGAGCTTACCTGCTCCTCACCCTAACCTAACTACCTGGGGAAGGCCCTCTGGCTCTCTCCCCACTCCGTGCCCTCTCTGGCACTGGGCTGCCCGATCCACACCCGGGATCCTCAGGCACCCACTCACAACTACCGGCTCCCAGAGCCCACCTGCGGCCTCACCTGGCCGACATCCTCACAGTGGTGGAGTGCCCAACCAACTACACACACTAACAGGCTACACGCCCAGCCATTTCCACAACACTAATGCACCCATTCACAACACCATTCTGCAACCGCACCACAAATGCCAATATCCAACCACAATTTACCTGCACCCTCTACCTAACACTTACACTACCCGCCCCGGGTATCCGTGATGGGGGTCCACTCTTCCCCCATCCACACCTTCGCACCATGCACACCACTCCGTACCACTTACTCCAACTCTCTCCACACACCTGTACCTGCACACCTGTGCTCTCACACCTGGTGCCACCGGCACCCTTCTCTCCCCAAGCGCATTCGCGCTGATCCACAACACTCACTACTCATACACTACTCCACACACCTGTCCAGTTGCACACCTGTGCAATCACACCTGTTCAATCCTCACACACACAGCATCATCTCAGCTAACTACTCCCTTCTGAAACTTGCGCTTCCCAGTCGTCCCTTTAAACTATTGCGCTCCCACGTCATTATCATCCATACTAAACTACCTGCGTCCCCACTACAGGTATCAGTCACTAACTAATCTTAACGTTACCTAATGTCATCTTCGCTAGATCCCTACACACCATATCCTAACCCACCCGGGCTAGTTTTCACTGCCATACACCCCATAAACTATTGCTCCTTTGCCCCCATATGGGAAGGATGGTGGATTTGCCATCCCCCCACATCGGGGGTCTCTCACTACCAATTTTGCACATCAAATTTCAACAAATTAAAAATTTGCCAATCACTGCCCATCATCTGCCAATCACTACTGCCAATCCCTTGCCAATCATCAAATTTTGTTTTTCTCCAATTTTGGGTCCAAAACACTAACCTCATCACCCAGTCGACTCACTAATACCTCTCGGTGCGCCAATCCCTGTCCAAAGCCCGGCTTCGTAAAGCCAAGCAATGGATGCTGGTTGTTTTGTGCCAGCGGCTGGATGCGTCCGGCACTCGGTGCAGGGACGGGGGCTTACCCGGGCCGAGATCCCACGCATCACCTCGGCGTGGAGCCATCCAATGTCCCGATCTCGACCTGCCGGAATGCCTCAACAAAAAGTGGTCGCCATGACGACCCTTTCTATCGGGCCGCCCGCTCCGCCTAGTGGAGCACGGACGCGGCCGTTCAAAGCGAGGCCCAGCGTGGGTCGCGCACGGCGGTTCTTTCGAACCCGCCGTGGCTCGGATCCCCGCTGGTTCTCGCGGCACGCGCAGCCCGGCACGCACCGAGGACCCGCTTCGGCTAAAAGTCGACCTGACCTTTAACCCGTGTAACGTCGATGCTTCACCTGCATGCTTACACCCCGCAGCCCGTTCCTTGCTCATACATGCAGCTGTTCCCATTCTCCTTGTACCGTTCCTTACACACCCAGGTACACCCATTCCACTCACAGCCTTGGTCACACACCTGACCACCGAACACTTTGGCACACATTCGTTGGTAGCACACCTCACCAACACACCGCTTCGCGCCCCCTCCTCTGTCACCTCCTCTGTGACAATCACAGGTGTGCCCTCATTCGCACACCCAACCACGTGCCTCACCACCAACTCCAGCGTGCATTCCCACTCACGCTCTACCATTCCAGGTGTGCATCCTTCCATCCCAGGTGTACATCCTCGCTCACCTGTCACAACTAACTCACGCTCCATGTCACTCTCACTACTTTCACCTCCATTCCTGACAGCGCACTCACCCTTACTCTTGACAGCACACTCTTTCCCCATGCACCTGTCCGTCACACACCTTTCTCGCGCACACTCTCCCGTTACACCCTCTGTAACACTCACCACAGGTGGACACTCTTCCTTACTTCTGACAGCGCACTCTTTCCTCATGCACCTGTCCGTCACACACCTTTCTCGCGCACACTCTCCCGTTACACCCTCTGTAACACTCACCACACCGCGCTTCCACGTGCTCCCTCGCACACGCGCTACGACCGACTCACTCTCGCCAGCACACTCACTCCTTGGCACGCACTTTTTCCTCACACACCCCAGAGTCGGATTTTCTCGCACACCTCCTTTTTCGCACACCAGACCTGTCGCACACTTCACCAACGGCCTCTCACGAACACCCGGGTCCATCTCGACCCCCAAGCTCCTTAAATCCCCTGGCGCATCATACGCACGACCATATTGGTCACCACTTACACCGGGTCCTCTTTCTCTTCGCTTCTCCTCCATCACCTGCGAATCCCTCATCCGGTTAATGAGCACATCATCACGATCCGAACACAGACTTTGGACCAATTCTTTTACTTCCTCCTTTATCTCTTTCTTATCCTCTCTCCGTCGCTTCTTAATTTCGCTCACCCCTTCTTCCACTTCCTCTAATTTTTGCTTCATCTCCTTCATCTCTTCGTGCGCCCCTTTAAGTTCTTCCTCTAACTCCACTTTATTTTTTTCTATGTGCTCCCGCACCTCCCGCTCTTTAACCTCCATTACCTCTACCACCTTGTCCATTTTCCTCGTCAGGTCCTCATGTACCGTCTGGCACTCTTTTTTAATTACCCCTACGTCCTTTTTCATCTCCTTCTGTGTCGATTTTAAACCCTCTATTACCGCTGTGTTCTTCTTTACCTGGTCCCCCAGCTCCTTTTGTCCCACTGTCAGTTGTTCTACTCCCAGCGTCAACTCCTCTATACCACCTTGCAATTTTACAGTCCCCTTTCTCACCTCTTTCTCCATGCGCTCCTTACAGTGCCTCACCTCCTCGCGCACTCCTCCGACCTCCTCACTCACTCCTCTTCTGATCTCCTCTCCCATCACTTGCATCTCCTGCCCAGTTGCCACCCTCATCTGCTCCATTTCCTCCCTGTGAGCATCCAGTTTGGTTTCTACCCCCATTCTGACCCCCTCTATCTGCTGCTCCATTTGTTTAACTTCCCTTTCCGCTTGGTCCCTCATGTCCCTCAATTTGCCTTCCATACTGTTTTCTAACCCCTCTAACCCTTTTTGCATCCCTTCCATTTGATTCTCTTGAGCGGCCATTCTGTTTTCTACCCCCATTAACCCATTTCTCACCTCTTTTATCCCGTTGTCTAACCCCTCAAAATTATTGTCTAACTTCCCAAATTTCTTGTCTAACTCCTCAAAATTATTGTCTATCTTCCCAAATTTCTTGTCTAACTCCTCAAAATTATTGTCTAACCCCTCACTGGTACCCCTCGCTTCGTCCCTCATTACCCCCATTTGCTCACTCTGAGCCCTCGCTTCGTCCCTTATTACCCCCATTTGGCCCTCCAATCGCTCACCCTGAGCATCCATCCGGTTCCCCATTTGTCCCATTTTGGCTTCTAGCCTGTCCATAAGGGCCCCCATTTGCAGGAGGAAAAGGTTCGGATCCACCAGGGGCGCTGTCACGGTCGCCGGCGCGGTGACCAGCGAGGCGCCATTTTGCGCGCCTGCTACCCTCGCTGTTTCGCTCTCCTCACGTCCCTCATTTTGGTCCTGGATCGACCCTACCTCACTCTCCCCTACCGGACCCCAGCCGTCTTGATCCGCCATAGCGCGACTTTCAAAATTCGGGTTTTTATTATTTATTTTTTTTTTGTAAAACACAATCAAATTTCGCTGTTATAATTTCGAGCGCGTAAACGCGCTCCGGGTCCAATCTCACTCCTCGACACCAATTGTTACAGATACGACTTTGATGGTATGGTGGGCCGAGCGGGATGGCCGCCGTATCCGTACAAGTTACCCGATTGTGCCCGAATGTTAACTAATCGCGCTACGCTGGCTCAATAGGAAAGAGAAGACACCCGGCTGGGTTACAATCACACAATACGACACCAGGGGTTCAGTTCTCAAGACCTCCGGAGGAGGTTATATTAAGGCGGAAAAGGTTAGATTACAGGGACAAGAGGGAAACATAGGAAGGTGGGCACTTAGACACAACCTTATATTAACCCTAGACAGACCACAGATAAACGGGACAACGCTGACTCACACGGGATTTGATGGCGAGGAAAGCGGGTAGCGATCGCTCCAGGTGCACCTGGCTCAGGGACAGAATCACGTACGGTGGTGTCCAGCAGATGCGGGGAGGTCGCTCAGCGCTCGTGGGTCGCGACTTTGGTGGAGATGCCGGGGAGGTCGCTCAGCGCTCGGGAGGGTGGCGTCTTGTCCTTCCAAGCTCGGGGCGCATCTGACGTCACGTCCGGCGCGGGGCCGCGTATATCCGGCCGGGAGTCACGCCCTCGCTCGTTAGCTCCGCCCCATATGGCATCGGCCCATGGCTTCTCATTGGGTGCGGGGGTTACCGGCTCCGCCCTTGACGAGGGGCCGACAGGGAGCCCCCTTCTGGGTAACCCCGTCGAGCACATGTTCAATGGCGGCCAACCGAGCCGGAGTGAGGACGCATAGCCGCTGTTGTTGTGGTTGTTGTTGGAGCTTGAGATGATGGGAAGAGATGCGGGGAGGTATGGGAAGGTCCTAAACTCCTACTGGTGCCATATCATCACATTCTGGTGCAACGAAGAGTCATAATTAATGGAAACAAGTCCTTAACTGACATAGATTAAGAATAACTAGCAAGATGTCCTATAATTGTCTACGTGTGGTGCGGGGGACCTGGGCACGACATTTAATGGGGGAATGAAGGGGAAGATCGGCTCTAATGGGTGTTGTTTACAGACAATGGGACTAGGGAATGGGGTAAGGGGAGAGTTGGGGAGTATCGGAGAAGATAGGGGAATATTTACAAGCGGATATGGAGGTCAAATTCCATATTCGCAACAATATGTATATATATATATCTTTGTATATATATATCTTTATATATATATATATATATATGTATGTATATATATATATATATATATATATATATATATATATATATGTAGGGAGCTGTAATGCCCCTCCCCCTTTGTATATCCTTGCTGCTTTACCAATTACCAAGTATAACCCATTATATGTTTTGTTTTGACTTGCTACTGTACTCCTTTATGATACTGAGTTCTTTCTACTGCATTGAGGATGTGTAATATCCTAATAAGGAGTTCTCTGCCTTTGTGCTCAGGCCTGCGTGGGCGCAATCTCTAGTTCCCCTTTCCAGGCCTTGGAGGAAACTCTTATCTCTCTATGCCTTTTTCCTGTTTTGCCATTATCTTGCAAGTTGACAGTTTTACGAGTGACCACTCCCCTTTGTACTTTCCCAAGCCAGCTGCTATACAGAAAGTTGTAAACATGTTGTCACATAATGCTGACCATCTCCTTATCAGAAGCTAACCCATGACTGGCCTTGGATGAACTTCCTTTAATTAACTGAACAACAGGATGGGACTATGGTGGGGGACCCAATGAGCCCATTCTGTCTCTGTGTCTTGTGAGCTAACTCCACCCCTGACTTTCCTTTATATAAAGCAATGTTAATTGAATTATTTCAGAGCATCTTGTTGTACTGTTGGTCATTCCTTGTGAGTTTCAATGCAACTTTGCTGTCCTCAAGCTTGAGTACTCGAGTTCCAATAAATATATCCGTTGCTCCTTTCTTCTGAGTTCTTCTGAGTCCCAAGTCCTAAGTCTCAATCCGACAACTGGTGGCAGCGGTGGGATCAGTCTGGGCAGTCCGGGACGCGGTCCCAGGCAAGGGAGTGGTGAGAGACCAGCTGGCAATTGATCCGGGTCAGGTGAGCTGTGGTTTTCTTTTGTTTTTTCCTTTTTAGCCCGGGGGTCAGTCCAAATTGTAACCCACTCTCTCTTGCTCGGTCGCCGTACGTTCCGTTCCCTGCTCATACCTGTTCCACGAACCTAAATTTAATTACGGACCGCTTGGGTCCTGGAGCAACTGATTGTTTATGGACTCGTTAGGGTAACGTTACGTAAGGAGAAGTGCCCCACGTTGGGCGCCTGAGGTTAAGGGGTAATAGATCTCTGGGTTGTGAGGGTAAGGATAAGGGCGGCGTCCCGAACCGAGGCCTACCCGGGAGACGTTGGGATTTTAAGTAAGATCAGAACTATTATACGGGCGTAGGACGCCAGGAAAGTGCAGTAAGGGTAGGATAGACGGCTGTGTAGGCGGGCGAGCCTCTCAGGAGAGTAGGTAGCGCGGCCGTACCACGCGAGGCGGGCGAACCTCACGAGTACAAGACTGCGAGCCTCTCAGAGTTAGGTAGACGGCTGTAAACGCGAGGCGGGCGAACCTCACGAGTACAAGGCTACGTCGGTAAACTAAATTTTCCTAGGATGGGTAACAGTATGGGTAATAAGACAGTAAAGGCAGGTGAACCGCTTAGACATACCCCAGCATTTTTTATGTTTAAGAGGTATGGCTATGCTGCTGTGAGACCAGGGAAGTCATGGGTTGCATTGACGAAGGATTTAGGAGAACCGTGGCCCGAAGGAGGGTCTTTTGCGCTGGAAAAATTGGACGTATTGTATGAGACATTAGAAAAGTTCGAACAGGCCACGAAACACTTTCCGCCTGACTATTGGAAAGTCTTTGGCTGGTGGAAGGAAGAAGCGATGAAGCGACACGCAAAGTCGAAACAGGCCAGCTTGGCCGGTGAGGTAACAAAACTCAAGGGTCTGAGGAAACAGGCGAATAAAGAGCAGGATGAAGCGCTTAAGGAAATAGAGAGGCAGGCCAACGCGCGACTGATGCCGCTCGTTGAAAAACCAGACCCCGCGAGAGGGGAGGCAGTGACCAATCTACCCTCCCCAGCCCCAGTCCTAAGCTCTGTCCCAGGGTTTCAGGCACCACCTATCCTTTCTGCGCCCCCGCTACCACCTCCCTATAACCCCGCTACCATCGCGCCCCAGATACCCCAGAACCACCCGAGCCAGGGAAGGCCGTTTGCACAACTCGGGGCTAACGGAATAGATGACGGGACCGACATCGCAGGGTTCCCGCCACCGATAGGACCGGATGGGTTATACCCCTCACTGGTAGGTTGTAAGGGGAAAAGGACCTCACAAACTACCCCATCGGAATGTCAGGAAATAGAGGAAAAGAAAACATTGTGCCCTGTACAAGTTATCGGGGTTGACGCAGCAGGTCATGGGGTTCGGGAAAGAGTACCATGGAAAGAATCCTCTTTAACTGTAATGCGGGAAAGGATTCAACATTTGCTTATTGAGGATCCGCGGCAGATAGTGCCGACCATGTCGAATTGGTTTATGGCTGGCGAGTGCGACTATAGAGACATAACTCATATGGGAGTATCCGTGCTCCCACCCAAAGTATGGGAAAGGGCTAGACAAAGAGCACACTGGCCGCACGACGACCCAAGGGCGGTGGGTGCAATCCCCCGGATAACACTAGTACAATGGGACGCACTGAAGCTCCGGCTGCTGGGTGCCATCGAGCATGCGCTGTTGCCAGCAGGAGGTCCGGATTGGGGAAAAATTGGGGCCATAAAACAAAAGGCAGGAGAACCAATTGGAGAGTACCGAGAAAGGTTGGAAAAGGCCATTGCGCGCTGGGGAGGACTGGGTCCGATGCAGCTGGGAGGGCTACCCCAACCATTGGTAAATCAATATCTAATCGAGGGGCTTCGGCCGGTGTTAAAGAAACAGGTACAGACCGTCCTCTTCGGCTGGAAGGGAATGACAACCAACGAATTATGCGACAAACTGGAACAATGCCCGGGCTCCTCCCTAGAGGAGAAGAAGGATATTAAGGAGGAAATATTGCAAATGTTCGTCCAGGAGAAACGGGCTCAATTTAACCAAAATAAAAAAGGGGATCAGAGTCAGAACTACATACACGAACAGTGCCAGAAGTGGGGACCTGTTCGAGAGCCAGAGGAACATAGGAGGAGTTGTTATCCTTTTTTCTATAAGGGCCAATTCCCCAACGGAGAGTGGATCCACAGCGAAAATGAAAACCGCGACGGTTGTACTGAGGAAGATTTTGGACTAATTAATATGGACGAAATAAAACAACAATGGACAATACCACCCCCTCTTCCCCCTCCTCCTCAAAACCCTCAAACTTGGAATGTGCAAGGGCCCCCTCCCCAAGATTGGTATCCACCAAGACCCCTTCTCCAAAACCCCGGACCACCCCCCAATAGTGGGATGCAGAACGGACCAAGGGGGAACTGGGCCCCGCCTCGGGGTCCGCCGCAGTGGCAACCAGTGAACCAGTCACATTGGGGGCCGCCAGAACGCCGGCAGGGCGGAAGGGGCGCTGTAGAGGGACGACCTATGCCCTCCGCACCACCGGTTCCGCAGGAACCGTGCCATTATTGCAAGCAGATGGGACACTGGATACGTGATTGCCCAAAGGCTCGTAAGGGGTTTCAGCCCCAATACAATAGAGGGGCCTATTGACGGGACGCTGGCGAGTCGCCCAAGGAGTGTCCTCTCTTGACCATGACACCGGCAGAGGAACCAACCATGATGTTGGACGTGGAGGGAAGACAATTAGAATTTCTCGTAGATACGGGCGCGACTCGCAGCACAATTAACAAGGGGCAATTGCCCTCTTTGCGCCCTACGGCCAGGAACGTTCAAATACTGGGTGTTTCGGGTTTACCCCAAGCGCTTCCTATTTCGGAGGAAGTGCGAGTAACATGCGGCCCGCTGGAGGCTAAACATGCTTTCTTGATGACCACTACCGCCCCGACGAATTTGCTGGGACGGGATTTATTGTGCCGTTTGGGCTGTCAAATCTCATGTACCGAGGAGGGAGTTTTCGTAGACGTCGCGGAGTCTAAACGCGACTTGTTGATGACGGCACTGGCTCGTCCCGGCCCCACCGCGTATTGGTGGCGCTTGGATCCAGGGGCTTTGTCTGCTTGGACATATATCATAGATAATGTGTGTTTGGACAGTTCAGTGCTGCGAGATTGGATGCAACAGCACCAAATTTCGATAAAGGACTTAAAGGATAATCCACCCCATTGCACTGCGTACTATGATGCAACGGGTGAGGACGAGAACTACCGGGAAAGGGTTAAGGAAAAGCTGGGCGAATGGATGCCTCTACACTTGTCACGGGTATGGATCGGGCGTGAGGGAATAGGAATTGAGGTAGTCCTAACCCCGAGTCAGCATGCGCTGACCCAATACCCCGAAGGAGCGGTCGCCCATGTTACCCTCACTACTGCCAAAGGGTGGCCGCCGGAAAGTGTAGGTTGGATGGTAGGGAGGTTACGAGAAGTTCCCTTACATGGTTATCGGTGTAAGAGGGGCCGCTGGACTTTGAAACAGCTCGAAAACGGTGAAGGGTTCTCAATTGACATTAAGGCAGAACGGAGGGACGGAAAGTTCGAAGAGGCAGAGTTGCCCCCCAAAGGCACCTATGCCATGAGGGCAGTGCTGACGGACCCGGGTGAGTCGGATTACCTCCTAGCGGAGGTGCCAGACAATTTATGGCCCAAAAGCGACGGCGAGGTTGGACGGATGCGAGACGCCAAACCTCTAGTGATAGCAGTGCAGCCGGGGATGCGCTTGCCAAACGTAAAACAGTATAAGCTACGACCTGAGGCCGACGTAGGCATAGCACCAGTGATTCAATCCCTAGTGGAACAGAAGATTATCGTAGAAACTAACAGCCCATGTAATACACCAATTTTGCCAGTTAAAAAGCCGTCAAAGGACAAATGGAGATTTGTACAGGATTTAAGGGAGGTGAACAAGGTGATACAGGGCATACACCCACTAGTTCCAAACGGAGAAACCCTCATGATGTCAATTCCGCCGGACGCAACATACTTCACGGTCATCGACCTTTGTTCTGCGTTTTTCTCTGTGCCCATCGCGCCTGAGTCACAATACTTGTTCGCTTTCACCCATAGGGGGCGCCAGTATACTTGGACAGTACTACCTCAGGGGTTTTCAGATAGCCCCACTCTGTTTTCCCGGGCGCTGCACCGCGACCTGGCGGATGTGGAATTGAAGGGAGGGTCAGTGTTGCTGCAATACGTTGACGATTTGTTGATTTGCTCCCCTTCAAAGGAGGCGTGCGAAATGGATTCTTTGGCCCTATTAAAGGCCTTGGCGGCCAAAGGCCACAAAGTAGGCAGACCAAAACTTCAGTTTGTGCGGCAGGTTGTAACTTACTTGGGACACGCCATTTCGCACGGAAAACGAGAATTGGATGCTGGACGAGTGACCGCTATCACGGAGCTGCCTCGCCCTCGCTCGCAACGGCAAATGCTGCGCTTCCTAGGTATGACGGGATATTGCCGCACTTGGATACTTGATTTTGCGCTGCTGGCTAAACCACTGTACGAGGCGACCAAATCAAATGCCCCGGACCTATTGATATGGACGGATGAATTGAGGCGATGTTTTGACGGGCTGAAACAGGCGCTGGTTACGGCACCGTCATTAGGACTCCCGGATTATGCGAAACCATTTACCCTTTACACTCACGCCGTGGGAGGTTTCGCCCAGTCAGTTTTGACACAGACCCATGGGGATAAGGAGCGGCCGGTGGCCTACTTTAGTAAAAAGTTAGACCCGGTCGAACAAGGGTTTCCAGTGTGCTTGCAAGCCGTGGCGGCGGCCAGGTACGCAGTAGAAAGAACAGCGGACATTGTTATGGGACACCCAGTAACGCTACGGGTACCACATTGCGTCACTTCGCTGTTGTCACAGCGAAGCACACAGCATTTGTCTAACACTAGATTAATGCAATACGAATCCACACTGATCACTGCAGCCAACATCACGATCGAACGTTGCACGACGCTCAACCCAGCCTCACTGATGCCCACTCCTGAGGAGGGCGAACCTCATGTGTGCACCGACGTTGTGCAGCTAGTCTCCACGGTGCGATCGGATTTAAAAGACAATCCCTTAGAATATCCCGACTGTACATATTATGTCGATGGATCAGCTAGGCGCGCATGGGACGGGTCCCTGTTGTCCGGGTACGCCGTGTGCTCGGATAGCGAAACGGTAGAGAGCGGGCGTCTTCCACCTACATTTTCCGCACAGCAGGCGGAGCTGTGCGCCTTGACCAGAGCGTGCAGCTTGGCGGAAGGCCTTGCCGTCAACATTTACACAGATTCGGCCTACGCTCACGGCGTAGTCCACGATAAAGGAGCCATCTGGAAGATGAGAGGTTTTCTCACATCTGCCGGTTCAGTGATAAAGAATGGCGCGTTGGTAGAAGGGCTCCTCCGAAGCATTTTACTTCCCCGCGCTATCGCGGTAATTAAGTGTCGGGGCCACCAAAGGGCGGACACTGACGTTGCCCGGGGCAACGCAAGGGCGGACGAGGCGGCAGGAAAGGCCGCCAACCAACAGATAGAACGCAACATGCCGATGGTGACACGAGCACAGAAGACAGCCGCACAGATTGCTGACATACCGACTGCGGGACCACCCGCCACACCAACTAAGGACGATATCATAAATTTGCAAAATGCTGCACCGACGGCCGAACACGAGGTCTGGCTCAAACGAGGAGCGATACGCCCTGGGCCAGGGGAAATGTGGACCCTTGATGAAAAACCTATAGCACCCCAGGCTTTACTGCCCTGGCTGGCACGCATGGCTCATCAGAATGGTCATGTGTGCCAGAGGGGGGTGATGGGACAGATAGACTACACTTGGGCAGCGCCAGGACTGTCACGGATTGTATCCGAAGTGTGCCGATCGTGTGTGGTCTGCCAGCAACACAATAGAGGGGCGCCACCGAGACATGCACATGATGGGGGACGACCCCCGCCTAGTGGGCCGTTCGCAACTATTGAGTTCGATTTTACAGAATTGGAACCAAGCATGTCGTTTCGCTATGTGTTGGTAATCGTAGATACGTTCACCAAATGGGTCGAAGCATACCCATGCGTCAAATCCGATGCTCCGACAGTAGTGAAGCGCCTCGTGCGGGATTTTATGTGCAGATTTGGCATTCCCCAGATAATTTCGTCAGATCAAGGAGGCCATTTCACGGCGCAGGTGGTTAAGGGCATCCTGAAGGCGTTGGGCGTTAAACAATCCTTCCATTGCGTCTACCACCCACAGTCCTCAGGACTTGTGGAACGAACGAACAAGACTTTAAAGAATAAACTAGCGAAACTTTGCGCAGACACAGGCTTGAGGTGGCCAGAGGCTCTTCCGCTTGCATTGATGAGCATTCGTTCCACCCCGGGTCGCACTACGGGCCTTTCCCCCCACGAAATATTAATGGGACGACCTATGAGCTTGCCCGTTTCAGCACCAACAGACATGTCCACCCTTGCTTTGCCAGTAATGGATGACATGCTTTTGAGATTTTGCATAGGCTTGTCGAATGTGGCACGCAGCATCCATGCTCGAGTACGAGAGGCGCTGCCTGAACCAATAGGCCACGCCATCCACAACTTTCAGGCCGGCGACTGGGTGCTCGTGAAGCACTTCACCCGCAAGGCTGCTTTGGAGCCACGGTGGAAGGGACCATTCCAGGTGCTACTGGTCACACCGACGGCAGTCTTCTGCGAGGGTAAACCTTCGTGGATCCACGCCACCCATTGTAAGTTGTCCATCCCCGCACCACAAGCCACACAAGACACCGCACCTCACATTGCTGCAGACACCACACCTCACACCGCTGAAGACAATGCACCGTCTAGGGCACCACAGTCTCCTAAGGGCGGCGATGACGGTCATGATGATGGGAATTCTGGGCAGCTGCCTAACAAACCCCGCCAAGGATAGGCTTCTGCAGTTTAACCCACTGAGAGAGGATCTCCCCAAATACCCAGGACACGACAACTACACGTTATTTAAACTTTACTCCGTCAAATACATAACGGCTCCCCGGGGACAGGGGATAGTAGTACATTGCTGTGAGTTGGAGACACATTTCAAGTGGTTATCTGTAAGATGGATGGAAGCCATGGTGGTACATAATGGGACACCACAGGCACGCATGACAACCCCACGCATAGTCTTAACTAAAGTTAGGCAGGTGAAAAATGGAAGGTTTACTGGGACCGTGAATAGTCACGCCGCCGCAGGATATCAATGGGGCACGGGCATCGACAATACTACTCTCCTGCTGTCGCATGCCCTCGTCGGCCCACACACCACGATAATACTTGAATGTGGAATATGGCCCCCGCGCACGCTGATTAGAAGGAACAAAAAGAGGGGAGATACCCAACACCAAATCCGGCCTAGTTGTGCCGCCTACGTCATTAAACCCCCTCCTGCCCAGGAAGTAAGAAGGAAGCCAGAGGAGAACACATACTGGAAGGTCGCACGGCATATGGCCACAGTACAGAATAGGACACAGTGTTGGATGTGTATGCACCTTCCCCGCACCAGCACAGCAGGCATACCAATGGTAGTGTTACCCCTATCACTCAATGATTTGTGCTCGAAGCCACTAGATACCAAATGCATTAGTACAACCCTGACAAGCCAAGGTTCTGACGGAACTGCGTGTAAACGAGTTTTCCAGTATTCACCCCCCATCCAGTCCCGACACTTTGAGGAACGTCCGGCGCCGGTTTGGGTCAAGCCGGCATGGGGGGCCCTCTGCTTAGAAGGAAAGGGCCAAGTAATGGTAGGCAAATCCGTGTGTAGAGATACCCTTCCCGCGGACCCGAGAAAAGGGAAACACACGCTCCTAGTGAACGTTACAAGCTCGCCCTTGCATAACCTCACACACCTCCAGTTGGCATGGAAAGGGAAAAACGGGACAAACACTATCCCAGGTCTTCTCACTTGCATGACTACCCATTTAGTGGCCCCGCACGGGACCATGTTTGTATGCGGGAATAAAGCTTACCCGTATTTACCTGATAATTGGGGAGGAATTTGCTATTTAGGATCAGTTTTCCCAGAGATGGAAATGCGACAGCACTTGCATAATACCACCGCACTCATAAGGACACAACGAAGCACCTATTGGCACGACGACGACACCACTACTTTACACGGCGCGGATTGGGAGAAAGCCGTTAGCTTCTTCTTCCCATGGGCTGGGACGGTCATGAACAGTTACCGCATTGACAAAATTGCGTTAATCTTAGAAACTGTGGCCAACGCCACCGCTACAGCACACGACGAAATGTTGGACACAGTTGTCCATCTGCGTACAATGGTTATGCAAAATAGGGTTGCATTAGATATGCTATTGGCAGAACGAGGAGGGGTATGTGGGATAATTGAGGGTAAATGTTGCACTTTTATTCCTGACCCCTCACAGGGTGTCAGTGCTGCTATTATAACGTTAAGGGAAAGCGCTCACTCATTGACAAGGGATCGATTGGATCGGGAAGCCTCCCACCAGTGGCTTACCGACTGGTTCAAGGGGTGGACAGGCACAATTGTAAAGTGGGTACTAACCGCCTTGGCAATAGTCCTTGGAATCGTGGTTTGTTGTGTAATAATCAAGGCTTTAGTCCTTGCGTGTGTGAGGAAGTTTTCCACAGGATGGACACTGAAGACGACAACAGAAAGGGCCATGGTGATGCTTGAAAGGCTGACCGTGGGTCCGGATGACACACCAGCTGTCAACTCAACTGCCAGTCGCGGATCCTGGAACGACGACCTGAACGAGTCCCTGGGCCGTGACAATGAGATCTCCGCTTCCGAAGATTGTTCTTCCATTGCTGATATTACCGATAATGATGTCGAGTACACTTATGCGGACCTCGAAGCATTTCAGGCTACCAGGAGGCCGTTTAAACTGGGCCCCGACACGTCGGAAGAAGAAATCGACGATTTCCTGAAGGATTCCTCTCGTTTCTTCACGATATGCCATGCCGTGGCTATGACTATGGGCCGTCCACTCCGCAGGCCTACGCCACCTGAGAATAATGTTACTGTTGATGTTACCAATGATGATGTGGGCCACTTGCGAGGGTCCCCGGCTGATGTTTATGTTTCAATGCAGGCTCTGCCTCTCCATGTTTCACGAGCTCACCTTTATGTCTCACAAGCCCACAGTGAGTCAAACGCCACTGACCCAGTTCGGGATTTGGACCCAGCTGTGAACCCAAGCCCGGATGGAGAGGAACTCGATCGTGAAAATACTCTGAGTTCCGAGTCTGATTGTTTTGGAGATTCGCCCTTGAATAACAGCGAAGCAAGCAGCATCGCCTCGGACGATCTCGACTTTGACCCAAAGGAAGTTTCTCTCCCACCTTTGGATCGTTATGCTTTATTTCATGGCCATAGGTTTGAGCCACCTGATACTGACGATGTTGTGTCTTCCCCAGATCACCAGCACGTAAGAGACCTCATGAACATGAATATCGATTGAGCGCTGGAGATCGACAAGGATTTCACTTGGGGAAGCCTGGGCGAGCTCCAGTTGGGGAGGAGTCCGGCTGCACCTCTGTGGTCCAAGGGTGGGTCGGAGATCTTCCTGGGTGTGGACCCCGGTGGAACCAGAGGTCTTCGTTGTGGATTTGGCGCGCTATTCGATCTTCATGTCTCTACGGTCTCACCTCATACACCCATCTACACCCGACTTACATCATACATCCACTTACACCCACTTGCACCCACACACCCGCGGATCAGCCTGCTGGGTTCGTTGTGCGGTACTGGGTACGGGACATGCTCACTGGGCTGCATTCGTGCGGTACGTTACGTTTAGTTACACTCTCTCTCTCTCCCACCTCTTTTGGTGGATTTTGTGTGCCATTTGATCACTCTGCTTTTACGGCCTTACATTGCATACTCACATACAGACGCGAATCATCCTACTGAGTTTGTGTGGTGCTTTGGTACGGGACATTCTTACGGGGCTGCCTTCGCGTGATATGTTGAATGATTTTTCTGTTTTTGTTTGAAATAAAGGCCTTTGATTGGCTCGTAGATAACTTTGTATCTTAGATCCAAAAGGGCGGTATGTAGGGAGCTGTAATGCCCCTCCCCCTTTGTATATCCTTGCTGCTTTACCAATTACCAAGTATAACCCATTATATGTTTTGTTTTGACTTGCTACTGTACTCCTTTATGATACTGAGTTCTTTCTACTGCATTGAGGATGTGTAATATCCTAATAAGGAGTTCTCTGCCTTTGTGCTCAGGCCTGCGTGGGCGCAATCTCTAGTTCCCCTTTCCAGGCCTTGGAGGAAACTCTTATCTCTCTATGCCTTTTTCCTGTTTTGCCATTATCTTGCAAGTTGACAGTTTTACGAGTGACCACTCCCCTTTGTACTTTCCCAAGCCAGCTGCTATACAGAAAGTTGTAAACATGTTGTCACATAATGCTGACCATCTCCTTATCAGAAGCTAACCCATGACTGGCCTTGGATGAACTTCCTTTAATTAACTGAACAACAGGATGGGACTATGGTGGGGGACCCAATGAGCCCATTCTGTCTCTGTGTCTTGTGAGCTAACTCCACCCCTGACTTTCCTTTATATAAAGCAATGTTAATTGAATTATTTCAGAGCATCTTGTTGTACTGTTGGTCATTCCTTGTGAGTTTCAATGCAACTTTGCTGTCCTCAAGCTTGAGTACTCGAGTTCCAATAAATATATCCGTTGCTCCTTTCTTCTGAGTTCTTCTGAGTCCCAAGTCCTAAGTCTCAATCCGACATATATATATATATATATATATATATATATATATGTATATAATTATATATACTGTATATGTATATATATATATGTATATATATATATATATGTATATATATATATATGTATATATATATATATGTATATGTATATGTATATATGTATATGTATATATATATGTATATATATATATATATATATATACATATATATATATATATATATATATATATATATATATATATATATATACATATATATATATATATCAGTCACTATGCGACCTTCATATCATCAGTGGAGAACCGCCAGCAAGGTGTCCCATACAGCTGCTGCTGCACCTTGCTGGGAGCGATACGCACCACCTGCCACGCGGTGACGTTATCTCTGGTATCCACTCATCATATGGAGTCGACCTGGTTGCGGTTGGGAGTTACTAATAATGGTATCTGTAATCTGGTTCTCCAACCTCCATCCATATGATGAGTGGATACCAGAGATAACGTCACCGCGTGGCAGGCGGTGCGTATCGCTCCCAGCAAGGTGCAGCAGCAGCTGTATGGGACACCTTGCTGGCGGTTCTCCACTGATGATATGAAGGTCGCATAGTGACTGATATAAAAACCGAAAGGGTCAAGAGTTACAAGTGTATGGAAAGCCTCACTGCGTTGCCCTGATGAAGCCCCAACAAGGGCGAAACCAGGTCGGTAACTGTGAGTTTTGCATGCACTTGTGACAGTATCTGTATTTATAATCCGTAATGACGCACTGCTAGATGGTTCCTCTGGAACTTTGCAGGCAAGGCGGACGTGCATGGCGATGACGTCATGTTGTCCGCTCATTAGGTTGGAGAACCAGATTACAGATACCATTATATATATATATATATATATATATATATATATATATATATATATATATATATATATATATATATATATATTGTACACTTACACGTTATTTTACAAAATATCACGCAAAGTACAGAAACAAAAATATAACATAGGAATGGGATGTTATCTATCTATAATTCCAGTAATCTCTGTACGTTTGTACGTCTGTACGTTTGTCTGTGACCGCTGTTTCTCGACAACCACGGGTCCGATATACTTTTAACTTGCCAGGTATATTGCTGGGGACCCGAGGATGTGCCTTTTCAAGGTTTCATATTAATCGGACAATTACTTACCGAGCTATGTCCAAAAAACGATTCAACCAATCAGAGAGCAGCGAACTATCGCGTGTGCCGAACGTGGCGGACACACTCTGCCTCGGATGGCACATTTGAGAGCGTATTCATTTATTTCACGTTTGCAAACTATGTTGGCGTTAAACTATGTTTTAAAACTAATAAAAACGAATTTGCGATTCATTCGCTTTCCTGCGCGTTTGTGCACGCGATGGCGATTTCTTTACCAAACTCCGGAAGCCGTTCGCTTTGGACCAAACCATTTCATGTAAATAGAGGGGGGGGATTGTCACCGTACTCGCAAGCCGTTCGCTTTGGACCAAACCATTGCATGTAAATAGAGGGGGGGGATATAATTTTAGATATAGATATAGTACGGGCAATGCCCTAGTCTCTATATAATTCCAGCAATCTGTGTGTGTGTGTGTGTGTGTGTGTGTGTGTGTGTGTGTGTGTGTGTGTGTGTGTGTGTGTGTGTCTGTCTGTATGCGACCGCTGTTTCTCGACAACTACCGGTCCGATATACTTGAAACTCGCCAGGTATATTGCTGGGGACCCGAGGATGTGCCTTTTCAAGGTTTGAAATTAATCGGACAAGTGGTTCCCAAGGTATGGTCACCGTACTCGCAAGCCGTTCGCTTTGGCTTTGCGAATGGACCAAACCATTTCATGTAAATAGAGGGGGGGGGGGGATTGGCCTATACACAGCCTCTCTGGATGTTAACTTTGCCAAAAACAAGAAAATAAAAACAACCGTTAGTTTAATTGGTCTATTATAGTTCTATTAAAGATGATAGGTTAATAATTTAATATTGAGAATTTGTGCTTCCCAAGTTATGGTCTCTCACATTCGCCTATATTTTCTTGCTCCGTATTCTGTGGTCGTTTCTGACACGTGGTGTCAAAAATTTTTTTTTTTTTTTTGTTGTTGTTGTTGTTCTCTTCTCTTTTCTTTGTTTTCCCTTGCGAAAAGATAAAATACGTTTGCGATAATTGAATAATTGGCCATTAAAACTAAATTGCGAATAATCGTAATTCTGGCACGTGGTTTCAAAACTTTTTTCCTTTTGCACGCACGTACGGGCACGCCCTAGTGGATATAAAGACAATAACACAGGACAGGCATTGGGAAAGTGGAAATGCATTGACAGAAAACCCTGCAGACCTTGACACTTTCATACTCCGTTTGAATACCTCATCTTGGCAACCATCCTGGCAAACTGTGTGGTCCTTGCACTGGAGCAGCACCTTCCTGGGGGTGATAAAACACCTTTTTCCAAGCGTCTGGTGAGTGAGTCCATCCATGTTTTCCACACCTCTTTAGGAAATTACATCCACAATCGTTGAAATGTTTTAAAGAAAGATGTATGTATTATATTTCATTCAGTTTTATAATCTTTGGCAAAGAAACAGTTCTTTTGACCTTCTATAAGATGAGAATACTTGACATGAGTGGAGCCTGCACTGCACACCCATGTTCACCCCCAAATTTGCTGTGCAAAATGATCGTCTCTCGAGGAAGGGCAACGTCACGATAAAAACTTTATACTCTTAATCAAATTGATGAAAAATGATGTCGATGAAACGGCTACTTTCAGCGAGCTGAGCCGAATACCGTGATGTATGACGCACCTATGACGTATAACCGCAAATTCCTCACATGAATCCATTACTGATGTAAAATAATCCATTACATAAATGCTGCACAACTATTCTTCATCCATGTACATGTATTTATGACTTTGCTTTTTTATGATTTCGAGTGATTGCGAAGGGGGGTGTTGGAGGGAAGCGTTAGGGTTGCCTCCCCCATCTTATCTAACCCCGATCACAGTTCGTTTGCTCTTCAATTGTCACTTGATCCCCACAATTAATTATTATTATGTATATATTTTTCATCCTTACTAACTTACTAACTCAAATTCTACGTTTATCCCATCTCTCTCTCTCTCTCTCTCTCTCCCTCTCCCTCTCCCTCTCCCTCTCCCTCTCCCTCTCCCTCTCTCTCTCTCTCACCCTCTCCCTCTCTCTCCCTCTCTCTCCCTCTCTCTCCCTCTCTCTCCCTCTCTCTCTCTCCCTCTCCCTCTCTCTCCCTCTCTCTCCCTCTCTCTCTCCCTCTCTCTCCCTCTCTCTCTCTCTCTCTCTCTCCCTCTCCCTCTCTCTCCCTCTCTCTCCTTCTCTCTCCCTCTCTCTCCCTCTCTCTCCCTCTCTCTCCCTATCTCTCCCTCTCTCTCCCTCTCTCTCCCTCTCTCTCCCTCTCTCTCCCTCTCTCTCCCTCTCTCTCCCTCTCTCTCTCTCTCTCTGTTTTTTTTGTATACAGAGTCCAGGCTCGTTGAAGAGCTGGAACAATGAACAAATCAGGATGCAACATAACAAAAGTAACAGTAGAGAGATGAGGGAAACACCAACAGCAGAGTTGAAGGACAAAATACATGGCTGTCCCTCAGCTTCACAATTGTTGGGCCAATCAGTGTAGAGCTTCCCATCCAGTTAGTGTAGAGATCAGTGGTTTATGCATGCAAACAATTTATTTACTATAACTGCCTGAGATCTGACCTTCGACAAATATTCTGATGACGAAACCAACAAAATTAATCACCTCCCATCCTGAGTGTGAAGCACAACAGGATCAGTCATTGATGTCAACATCAAAACCTGGTGTGTATCATCAAATAATCACTCGTTCCTCATTGCCATTTCACTGGGCCCCTCGCTCGTCTCCTTTGATTTTTTTATTTCCCATCTCACCTGCTACATCATGGACAACATCTGTTTCATTGATCCGGTGTATTCTTTCTGGACTGTATGACTGAAATATGTTTGTTGTTGGGGGAGCTGGTTGTACATATCATTGCCCCTCTCGATCCCCCCAACCCATGTCCATCCAATCCCCTTCCCTCCCTTCCTTCTCCTAATCCCATATTTCTTTTCCTTCATATACACCCTCTCATTCCCTTTCTTAATTTCCCTTTTCCCTCCCCTTCTCTTCGTTCGTTTTTGGTGCATGGTCGAGGCCTGTGGAAGAGTTAGGCCTTTTGTCTTCCTTTCTTTTTTGTTCATACCTTCCCCTGTTTGTTGCAGGAACTGACAGAACCATACTTTATTGGAATATTTTGCCTTGAAACTGCGATCAAAATTCTTGCTTTGGGGTTTGTATTCCACAATGGCTCATATCTGCGGAGTGGCTGGAATCTCATGGATTTTATTGTAGTCATAACAGGGTGGGTATTCCATGCAACTGATGTTTTTCTGTTGGTTTTTAATCATGCTCATTTAACTTGAAGTACTGAGGTTTACTAACACATTTTAAACAATAAATGAGTACCAAATGAGAGAATTGAGGTAGATGGCTATTTGGTAACCTCATGTGTAATTGTACCTTGGGCCAATGCTAGGAGGTTATCTACACACATTTGTGAAGCTTCTTATTTGGGAATCACTTTTTTGGAACTAACATGTCTCTACTCGGAGCATAAAAATGGTTTTTAATGATATACCTAAACTAAAAGAGTAAACCATCCAGGTATTTACAAATTCTGCTGCGGGAACAGGAAGTCATAATCAATATATTACGTCACACTTTGTAACTCTTACGCTGCATATTCTCAACATATGGCATATTTAGTCTAACATTTAGGATAGGTCATTCTTCTTTGGGGTATATAGATTACAGTATATCTATGGGCAGATCTCAAGAACATTGGGTGTGTGTTCATTTACCAAGTTTCTTGTGAAGAGATCGCCAAGTTGTTTAAGCATTCGAGCAAACACTCCATTCAAAACCTTTAAGGAACGGCTGGCTTGGCAAGAGCGCTAGCTAGCTGCTTGGTAAATTAGCACACCCCGGTCTTCCTCCCTTTCAGTTTTGTATCAAACAGCAAGAGCGAGTTTCAAAAGTTTGCTACGAAAAATGCCACGGTAGCGGCAGAAAGGGCCATGTTATTAACCCAACATTTGTGGGTTATATAGAGTACAGTAGATCTTCGCTCAGTTCTGTAAGTAAACCTTACTTCATGAATGTTGGGATTCCTCCAAATTTCTTCATTTAGTGTTATAAAGAGCATTAGCGACTGTTTAAAAAGCTAAGAATACGTGTTTGTGGTGTATAATATTTTTACTTCCCGTAGAAGCCGTTGCTCCCACAGAAACACCATTATAACTATAAGCTATTTATACACGTTGTCACTGCAGGAAAAACGCCTTGGGGAAGTGGGACATTATTAGTATTAATATTGTTTTGTAATAACATTAACAATATGCAATTATCATTAATTGTGTTATTAAAAGCGTCTTTGTAAAAACGCCACGATAAATCTTCTTTGGAAAAACGCCACGATAAAGCTAATTTAACATTTATATACACCTCAACGTGCAACCCCATTGACGGCAATGGCGGGCAAACTCGCTTGTGGGGAGAAAACCCCCTTGGGGAGGGGGGCAAATGAATGCACTACAACCTTCATTTGGTAATCCTTCGTCATCCTGTCAAGTTTGGTTGAGATTGGATAAGTAACGACAGAATGTATTGGCGTAAAAAAATTCATCAGACAGACAAACAGGCAGACAGACAGACAGAAATGGCATATTTTAGTATGATAGGGCAGGTGCAGTTATGTGGTATAATTTCCCTTGTAGAATTGCAGTTTTAGAAAATGCACATTAATGTAAAGTGCAGTTTGATAAGCTCTTTCGGGACAAATGAAGTGCAAAGATATTTGGAAAATGTGTAATCTGATGTTATCTCCCTCAATTGCTGACTCTGCCCCAATCTTCCCCATCCTTGCTAACTCTAGAAATGTTTCCACCTTAAACAACATAGTAGTAAAGAAATTACTTTTGATTGATTACAGGATTCTCTCTATGCTTGGGACAGACGTTGACCTGCGAACCTTGCGTGCAGTTCGCGTTCTTCGCCCTCTCAAGCTCGTCTCCGGCATTCCAAGTATGACTTCTGACATTAAACATGCACTTTATTATTCCTTACCTCTATTTCATGGCATGCACCCATGTTTTCACCTCTGTCTGTCTGTCTGTCTGTCTGTCTGTAAATAGCATATCTCAAAAAGTTGTGCATGGATTCGGACGAAATTTGGTGGAGTGGTTGGGTATGTGACAAGGACGAAATGATTCGACTTTGGTGAAGATCCGGATCTGGATCCGAGAATTTTTAAAGTGATTTTTCACCATTGAGTGATAGGGTCAAAAATGACATATAACATGATATTTCAAAAGGTTATGGATGTATCATGACAAAACTTGGTGGATGAGTTGGTGAGGTGACAAGAACATTCCGATTCCGATTTCGATTTTGGCCTTTCAGTGGATACAAAACGTAAACTGTTTCGCCTGGCGGAGGTTTGCTCTCTACCAACGGAATGTCATTCTAGTTTTTTCCATTGATCTGATGCTGGCCGTGCAGCTTCTGCAGAAATCACGTGCAGGACAAAGACATTAGTAGACATATGTGTTCTTTAACATTTAGTACGTGGGATTTGAATTATGAGATGTGAATGCTAAACAAGCTTATCCATCGATACATCATCGCAGTGTTGCACTTTCATCCAGAATTTTTTTTTTAAACTGTCAAAACCTGATTAAAGTATTTAACTTCTCACAGGGTTGGCAGGATAGCCTAGAGGTATGCACATTCGACTTTGAGGTATCTAGCCCGTCTTGGAATCTCAACAGAGGTACAAACTGTCATCCTGTAGTTTTGCATGCAGGTCAAGGCAACAATGTGTGTGCCATCCACCGGAATGATGATAAGCCGGAGGATCCATCTGCCAGCACAGGATGGTGGTGGATATTAAAGATCCTACGATATATTTAGCTGAGTGGAGGCGAATTATCGCCTGCATCATGACCACATTACGAATTATTGCCTTAGGTCATTGGTTTTATCTCCGTGGATACCCTTTCACACCAGATCACTCTGCTTAGGCTAACTCGGGAGTGGGGTTGTTGTTTGGTTAACAGCTCCTACACCGTCAACAAATGAACAAACCCAGGCTGTTTGTATATCAAATGTGAACAGCTACAGTCACGTGAAAAAGTAAGTACATCCCATGTAAAGTTTTGACTTTTTCAACATATTTCAACTTACAGCTATTTGATCTTCATTTCAACAATATTGATAGATAAAGGTGATATGATAAAACAAATATCATGAAACATTTACATTTTGTCGTCCATTGTATAATTTAAATAAACATAAATGCAAATTTCGCAAGTGGAAAAAGTAAGTACACCCCTACATTTATCACTACTTCAAATACCTAAAATTAGAATCAGGTGCACCAGCTCAGGTGCAAATGATTAGAAGATCGTTAGAGAGGATCTTGGAGGAACCTGTCTTATTTAAACCTCAGACATTTAGTTTGGTTTGCTCTTTGTTGTTGAAGTGTGCGGCGTCACCATGCCTAGATCAAAAGAGCTCTCTGAGGCCTTCAGAAAGAAGGTTATAGATGCCTACGAGTCTGTGAAGGGATTTTAAAAGATCTCCGAACAATTTGAAATCAATCATTCGACTGTCTGGAAGATCATCTACAAGTGGAGAAGATTCCAAACAACTGCCAACTTGTTCAGGCCAGGCCGCCCCAGCAAGTTCAGCCTGAGAGCAGACCGCAAGATGCTGAAAGAAGTCTCTAAGAACCCCAGAATGTCATCACGGGACCTACAGGTAGCTCTTGCCACTGGTGATGTCAAAGTGCACGAGTCTACCATTAGAAAGAGGCTGCACAAATTTGATCTACATGGGAGGTGTGTCAGGAGGAAACCTTTGCTGTCCAGAAAGAACATCAGGGCAAGACTCAAGTTTGCCAATGAACACCTAGGCAAAGACCAGCACTTCTGGAACAATGTGCTCTGGACAGATGAGTCGAAGGTAGAGCTATTTGGCCACAGTACCAGAAGACATGTTTGGCAAAAAAACAAAGACAGCATTTCACCACAAGAACCTGATACCAACTGTAAAGCATGGTGGTGGAAATATTATGGTTTGGGGCAGCTTTGCTGCATCAGGGCCTGGGCAGCTCACCATCATAGAATCCACTATGAATTCTTCATTGTACCAGAGGGTGCTTGAGGATAATGTGAGGCCACCTGTCGGAAAGTTGAAGCTCAACCGAAGGTGGACCTTGCAACATGACAATGACCCTAAACATACCAGTAAATCCACCAAGGAATGGCTGAAAAGAAAGAAATGGAGGGTTCTGGAATGGCCAAGTCAAAGCCCGGATCTAAATCCCATCGAGATGTTGTGGGGGGATTTGAAACGAGCTGGGCATGCAAGAAACACCTCAAACATCGCACAGCTGAAAGAATTCTGCATGGCGGAGTGGGCAAAAATTTCCCCTAGTTGATGTCAGAGACTGGTAGACAGTTATAAGAAACGCCTACTTGAGGTTGTTTCTGCCAAATGGAGCAATACCACCTCTTAGAGCCAAGGGTGTACTTACTTTTTCCACATGCATAATTTGCATTTATGTTTATTTAAATTATACAATGGACTACAAAATGTAAATGTTTCATGATATTTGTTATATTATATCACCTTTATCTATCAATATTGTTGAAATGAAGATCAAATAGCTGTATGTTCAAATATGTTAAAAAAGTCAAAACTTTACATGGGGTGTACTTACTTTTTCACGTGACTGTATCTTCGGCTATAAGTAGGCCGAGCATTAATGAATGAATTTTAAATTGCAGTTTCATTCATTTATCGTGTTCTGCCTCTTGTGACTCAAATTTAGCTGTCAGGAGAGTGGTTTGTATTATACTCGTGTATGTATGTATGTATGTGTGTGTGTGTGTGTGTGTGTGTGTGTGTGTGTGTGTGTGTGTGTGTGTGTGTGTGTGTGTGTGTGTGTGTGTGTGTGTGTGTGTGTATAGTGTGTGTGTCACCTCCAAAACCATGAAAACTCCTGGCCCCAAGCTTTGCATGTATATTAAGGGAACTCCAAGGGAGTTTGTGAATGAAAACTTCATGTTTGTGTCAATTTAGACACCTCTTTGGAAGTTAATTTTCTGGCTCTCAGAACCTCCCTTCCACTTGGGTCTGCCAAATCTCAAGCCCCCCTCCCTGCACGTGCGTGTGTGTCGTCGGCAAAACCCATGAAGCTACTGCCCCCCCCCCCACCCCCTTCCTCCCCCCTCACCAAAGCTGTCCATGAAGCTGTTGTATTCAGCACGTTACTGGATCTCACAGAGCTCGATTCCCTGCAGGCATAACATGGCATAAAGGAAGTCGCCAAACCTCGGGTTGTCGCTCTCAGCATGATGATGTCAGAGAAACCCAATAAGCTGCCAGGCCAAGCCGCATCCCAGACGATCCACACAACTTGGGGCGCCACGGTCCTCTGTCACATTCATGCGCGACCTTCTCATGAACAGCCCGTTGTTGCTCCTATGGTTGGCAGCGAGAAAATGATGCAACGAGCAGCCACAGACTGCATACCAAACAACAACAATAACAGAGGAAGGAATTAATTGACTTCCACTGAGGAATGACTCTTAAAGTCAAGACCTCCATCAGGACAGTTTCAACCTTCCTGGAATTGCTGAATTAACCATGAGGAAGGTCACCCCAAAGTGGAAGGGTTGTACAAGCATCACTATTTCTGGCCAGAATGAGCTTTGCAGAAACAATCAAAATAATCGAAAGAACTTTGGGATGCACAATCTAAAAAATGATAGCAAATTCTACTTCCAGCCTTGCAAAACCTGATAGTATATCTTATCTTAGAGTAAGATTCAGGGCTGTGATTTGGACATGGGGTAGCCGTAGCTGCACAACAAAATCTTAAATTTACATGTATGGAGTTGCTGAGCACCAAGGCCTGTTATGCATTGTAATTGCAATTCTGTGTTCCCATTGACATTTGGTAGGATAACAAATATGGCAGCACTGTATTTCAGTTTATTTATCCCATGGCTCTCACTATCAAAAATTGATTTTGGCTGAAAGAGATGAACATTGAATTTGCTCGAGACATGATTTTACAATGATAACGGTATGTGTGCGTGCCTTATCAGGTCTTCAAGTGGTGCTCAAGTCCATTATGAAAGCCATGGTGCCTTTGTTACAGATTGGACTTTTACTTTTTTTTGCCATTCTCACTTTTGGTATTATTGGCCTTGAATTTTACATGGGGAAGTTTCACCAAGCCTGCTTCCATAATTATACAGGTACATGAGAGTCCTAGGTTTGAGTTGAAGCTCTCAGATCAGTGAGGAATAAATTTGCAATTGTTACTGTATTACATTGTCACTGTTGCTTTGTGAGTAGGTTGTTTAATATTTGTTTGTGCGCACGTGTGCCATAGGACAAAACCTAGATTACCCATGTGGCTCTGGGCCGCATATCTGCCCGGAAGATTATGTATGCCGAAGCTACTGGAAAGGTCCAAACAATGGTATCATCCAGTTTGACAACATGCTGTACTCCGTCCTTACTGTGTTCCAGTGCATTACCATGGAGGGGTGGACAGATGTGCTGTACTACGTAGGGTCACCCCACTCATCCACTGCTCCTCAATCTGCTTCACTACTCTTTCTCATTTGCTTGCTTTCTTGCTCACCATGTTCTCTGCTCACACCTGCTTGGCTCAGCTGATTGTTTTTCGTAATCGCCCATTTGATACAAACTCACCTTGAAAGAGGTAGTTGACAAAACAGATTGGTAGGAGCTTTCTTGATTTGTTTTTAACTTACCTGCTTCGTTCTCTCGTCGTTTTTCATCTTCCGTTCTCGGCCCTCACTTGATTCTTTGTGAATACACCAATTTCGACTTTGTTCCACAGAGGAATGATAATTGGCTTGCTTCGCCATTCCCACAGTGCACTCTGTTATGCTCATGCGATTCCTCGTAACCATCATGTCTATCAAAGGGCAAACTCCTCTCATCAGTAAAATTAACCAATTACCTGTGCTACCAATATACAGGATCATTTGACACCCCTAATCCTCCCACCTTAATGTCATAACATGAACAATTTACTATAAGTCTAAATTTAGGGCTCGCAGGATAGCCTCAGAGGTATGCACACTCACCTATGAGCTGTCTAGCCTACCTTCCAATGAAGACCCAGCTGTAAACTGTCACCCCAGTGTTTCACAGGCAGGGCATGTGTGCACGATCCCCCAGATGGACATTAAGCTGGGTGTCGCATCTGCTAGCATTAGTTAGTGGACGTCAAATATCTTACTCTTTCCTTTGCAAAGACTAAGCGGGTTAACGTCAGCACCCTGGCTAAATCCCACATTTCTGCTACCTTCAGTTGAACATCAGGCCTGGCCAACAGGTTCATCAAAGACTTGGGCCATAAACGTTCCCCGGCCAAGCCCTCAATAAGGTGGGAATAGTTGAGGGCATTAAATAAGTAGTAGTTTGATTGTAAATTTAATTGCAATAAATGCTTAAATAAATGTAGACATAAATTTGAGACATAAATTTGAGACATAAATTTGAGACATAAATTTGAGACATAAATTTGAGACATAAATTTGAGACATACGTTTCAGACATACGTTTCAGACATACGTTTCAGACATACGTTTCAGACATACATTTCAGATACATTTCAGACACTTTTTTGTGAGGAGCAGTCTAAACATAACGCTCTTGTCTTCACCATTTCGATGAAAGAATTAGCAAATTTACATTTGTGTAATTTATGTGTTCATGATCCCAACAATGATTTTACATCGATATGTCTTGAATGTATAGTGGTCTCCTTCATGACCATTTACAATGACTTAGAATGAGGTACAGAAATGTTCGTGGGTGATGATGGTGTGAGTCATCGTTTTCGACGAATCTCTTCCGTTGTTCTCTATGTCAATACTGACAGATATCACACACTAACACCATATGTTAGGTATTAGTAACACTCAACACCAACCCTCTCTTCGCTACTTAATTAAGTTTTTCTGAAATATTAGTTAGTATACATAATGTTGAGACACCCTGTATATTTAATAAAAGACCCCGAGTCTTGCCGGGAGTTTTGCCTCTGAAGATGAACGAAGTGGTGAAAAGTCATGTAAATTTGGAAACCTCCTGTGTAGTCCGTGGGCTGATCCCTTAAAAAAACAAAATTCGTCTGCACCTCTTAGATATTAGGTTTCTGTGTTTTATTTTGTACATATGTGTATAAGAAAACATTTTAACTTGGGAAACCCTCTGAGAAAGTGTCCATTCTGCCTCAAAATTACGTTTACGAACAAAAACCATGGCAAATGATCATCGTTCAACACCCCCTACAGCTTGAGTCTGCTTTGATATTTTGATAGAAGGGATCCTGCGGATCCAATTTTGATAGTAGGGATCCTCTGGATTCCATTTTGATAGAAGGGATCCTGTGGATCCAATTTTGATGGAAGGGATCCTCCGGATCCCAGTTTGATAGAAGGGATCCTGAGGATCCAATTTTGATAGTAGGGATCCTCTGGATCCCGTTTTGATAGAAGGGATCCCGTGGATCCAATTTTGATAGAAGGGATCCTGTGGATCCAATTTTGATAGAAGGGATCCTGCGGATCCAATTTTGATAGAAGGGATCCTGCGGATCCAATTTTGATGGAAGGGATCCTGCGGATCCAATTTTGATAGAAGGGATCCTGCGGATCCAATTTTGATAGAAGGGATCCTGTGGATCCAATTTTGATAGAAGGGATCCTGTGGATCCAATTTTGATAGAAGGGATCCTGCGGATCCAATTTTGATAGAAGGGATCCTGCAGATTCAATTTTGATAGAAGGGATCCTGTGGATCCAATTTTGATAGAAGGGATCCTGCGGATCCAATTTTGATAGAAGGGATCCTGCGGATCCAATTTTGATAGAAGGGATCCTGTGGATCCAATTTTGATAGAAGGGATCCTGCGGATCCAATTTTGATAGTAGGGATCCTGTGGATCCAATTTTGATAGAAGGGATCCTGCGGATCCAATTTTGATAGAAGGGATCCTGTGGATCCAAATTTGATAGTGGGGATCCTCTGGATCCAATTTTGATAGTAGGGATCCTGTGGATCCAATTTTGATAGAAGGGATCCTGCGGATCCAATTTTGATAGAAGGGATCCTGTGGATCCAAATTTGATAGTGGGGATCCTCTGGATCCAATTTTGATAGTAGGGATCCTGAGGATCCAAATTTGATAGTGGGGATCCTGAGGATCCAAATTTGATAGTGGGGATCCTCTTGATCCAATTTTGATAGAAGGGATCCTGAGGATCCAATTTTGATAGAAGGGATCCTGAGGATCCAATTTTGATAGAAGGGATCCTGCAGATCCAATTTTGATAGAAGGGATCCTGCGGATCCAATGTTGATAGAAGGGATCCTGTGGATCCCATATTGATAGGTCACCAAAAAACAGGGGTTAGGGGTAACATAAGTGTGGATGTCTTTGTACAATCTCAACCATTTTTCAATATTGAGACATCAATGTATTCACATTGCTAAGTGCCATCAGAATTTGTACAGTGTTGGGTTACTTATTGCAATATGATGTCACTGTAGGTCAAAATGTCACGCAATGCTTCGTGGTTGAAGTATTAAGCTAGGCTGTCTCCCAAATGAATATTCCCAGGTATCGGTATACCTTAACACAGATTTTGCCCAAAGCGGTAAACCCCCTTGTGGAGAGCGCAAATTAAGTTGCTGTAGGAGCTGTGCTACCACGTAATCGGAAGAATGGACGCGACAAAAAGCTGGAATTCGTCCGAGTTTCTTTATTGAAACAAAACAACTCGGGTACTCTGAAAAGCCCGTTTATCGGGCAGCAATATATATACACATTATCCCGGAGCGTTTCCCCGGGAAAGGCGAGAGGGGGCGTGGCCGGGCGTCCTGGATGCGGCCTGGCAAGTCGAGAGCGGGCATGCCCGGGCGTCCCGGACGAGGCCTGGCAAGTTGAGAGCGGGCCTGCCCGGGCGTCCTGGACGAGCCCGGCATGGTGATCGCTCCGCGTCCTTGGTAGGTGCAAGGCGATTGTGTAAACCCAGCGGTAGCCGCTACACACGTCCCCCCAGAATCGACTTGCATCGGCAGGGTCAATTTAAGGGGGGTCCTGATGACCCGGCCGAAGTGACCCCTGGCGGGTCGTGGGGGGGGGGGTGCGGTGTGGTGGTGGGCGGTCGAGTGGGGGGCACCATGGACGGGGGGCGGCCTCGCCGCGGCGGAAGGGCCAACCGTGGCGGTTGGTCGATGTCCACGTGTGCCGGCTTGAGGCGGTCCACCGCAATCCGGTCCGACCTGCCGCCGATGTCGATGACGAACGACCTGTCGTCCCGTCGCAGGACCCGGAAGGGCCCGTCGTACGGCGGCCGGAGTGGCCCCCGATGTGCGTCATGACGCACAAAAACGTACTCCGCTGTGCGAAGCGCTGGGGGGACGTAGGACTGGGGGTCACCGTGGTGGGACATTGGCACGGGGGCAAACCATCGGGCGGCCTCCTGGAGGTCCGAGCGCTGGTGAACTGCGGACCAGGGACTGGTAGCGTCGGGCACGAATTCGCCCGGGACGCGTAGCGCCTGGCCGTAGACAAGCTCGGCGGTGGATGCCCGGAGGTCCTCCTTGGGGGCCGTGCGGAGGCCCACGGCAGCCGGTCGGCCCTTGGGGGCCGTGCGGAGGCCCACGGCAGCCGGTCGGCCCAACCGCCGTCCTGAAGGCCGGCCATGAGCGCGGCCTTCATGGAGCGGTGGAATCGCTCGCACAACCCGTTGGCTTGGGGGTGGTAGGCCATAGTACGGTGGAGCTTGACCCCCAGGTTGCGGGCGACCGCGCCCCACAGCTCGGAGGTGAACTGCGGTCCGCGGTCCGACGAGATGTCCGCCGGTGCGCCGAAGCGGGCGACCCAGGTGGCGATGAAAGCCTGCGCCATGTCGGCGGTGGTGGTGGAGACGAGGGGAACGGCCTCCGGCCACCTGGTGGTCCTGTCCACCATGGTGAGCAGGTGTGTGAACCACCGTGATGGGGGGAGGGGGCCCACCAGGTCCATGTTGACGTGGTCGAAACGTCATTCGGGCACGGTGAAAGGTGCCAGCGGGGCCTGGGTGTGTCGGTGGACCTTGGCCTGTTGGCAGGCCGTGCAGGTGCTGGTCCAATCGCGGACGTCCCGTCGAAGGCCATGCCAGACGAATCGCGCTGACACCAGCTTCTGGGAATCTTTCCGGCCCGGGTGGGAAAGGCCGTGGAGGGAGGCGAAGATGCGGCGTTGCCAGGTAACGGGCACGATGGGGCGAGGCTGGCCTTGGGAGACGTCGCAGAGCAGGACAGTGTCCGCGAAGGGGATGTCGGCCAGGCGGAGGCCCGTGTCCGCCGCCCGGAGGGCTTGCACTGTGGTGTCGGTGGTTTGGTCCGCCGCCATAAGCGCGAAGTCCACGCCGAGGTGGACCGCGTTCACGCTGGCCCGAGAAAGACAGTCGGCCACGGCGTTGTCTTTGCCGACGACGTGCCGGATGTCCGTGGTAAACTCCGACACGGCGGAGAGGTGGCGCTGTTGGCGGGCCGACCACGGCTCCGTGACCTTGGCCATTGCGTAAACCAATGGCTTGTGGTCGACGAACGCCGTGAAGGGTCGGCCCTCCAGGAGGTGGCGGAAATGGCGAATGGCCAGGTGTAGACCGAGGAGCTCACGGTCAAACGTGCTATATTTGAGCTCGTTCGGCCGGAGCTGCCGGCTGAAAAAAGCGAGTGGCTGCCAAACCCCGTTCACCCATTGCTCATGTACGGCGCCCACCGCGTAGTCGGAGGCATCCGTGGTGAGGGCGATGGGAGCGTTGAGCACCGGGTGAGCGAGCAGTGTTGCGTCGGCGAGGGCCCGCTTTGAGCTTTTGAAGGCCGCGTCCATTGCTGCGGACCAGACGATGTCATGCTTGGCCGGCTTGCCCCGGAGGGCTTCGTAGAGGGGCCGCATGAGTTGAGCAGCGCGGGGCACGAAGCGGTGATAGAAATTCACCATTCCCAGGAATTCCTGCAGGGCCTTTATGGAGCGGGGACGCGGAAACGTGGTGATGGCCTCGACCTTGGTTGGCAGCGGCACGGCCCCGTTCTTGGTGATGTGGTGGCCCAAAAAATCAACGGCCGTCGTGCCGAAGTGGCATTTGGCCGGGTTGACGATGAGGCCGTGCTCGCTGAGGCGCCCGAACAGTGTTCGGAGGTGGAGGAGGTGCTCGGCCCGGGACGTGCTGGCGACGCGGATGTCGTCCAGGTAAACGAAGAGGAACGGCAGGTCATGCAGCACGCCGTCCATCAAGCGCTGGAACGCCTGAGCCGCGTTCTTGAGGCCAAACGGCACCCGCAGGAATTTGAACAAGCCGAACGGCGTGATGACGGCCGTTTTAGGGACGTCGGCCGCCCTGACAGGTACCTGGTGATATCCCCGTATGAGATCGATTTTTGAAAAAATGACCCGTCCTGCCAGACGGGCGGAGAAGTCTTGGATGTGCGGGATCGGATACCTGTCGGGGGTGGTAGCGTCGTTAAGGCGGCGGTAGTCGCCACATGGGCGCCAGCCGCCCCCTGGTTTTGGGATGATGTGTAGTGGCGAAGCCCACGCGCTATCAGAGCGCCGCACGATGCCGAGGTGTTCCAAAGCGTCGAACTCGGCTTTGGCCACGGCGAGCTTGGCTGGGTCGAGGCGGCGGGCTCTGGCATAGACCGGCGGGCCCGTGGTTGGTATGTGGTGCTCGATCCCATGTCATACTGCGACGGCCGAAAACGTCGGCCGCGTGAGGGCCGGGAACTCCGTGAGCAGGCGAGCAAACTCGTTCGCCGCCGGGAGGGTGCATGCCAGCTCGGTCGGAGCGGAGCTGCTCAATGTGCATACCAGGGAGCTGAAGGTCTCGGCGTTGATGAGGCGACGCCGTTGGACGTCCACCAGCAGTCCGTGTGCGCAGAGGAAGTCGGCACCCAGCAGAGCCATGGGCACGCTTGCGGTTACAAAAGTCCAATTAAAGCGTTGGCCGCCGAAGCAGAGGGTGACGTTGCGCAGGCCGAAGGTGCGGATGGCCGATCCGTTGGCCGCAACCAAGGAGGGGCCGCAAACCGCGGACTGCCTGTCCTGATCGGAGGCGGGTATGATGCTCAGTTGGGCGCCGGTGTCGCACAGGAAGCGCCGTCCGGACGCTTTGTCCGTGATGAAAAGTAAGTTGCCCGTGTGGCCGGCGCTCATGGCTGGTAATGAACGCCGGCCCGGCCGTTTCCCGGCCTGCCGAAGGTGCACGGGGGTCGGCATGTCCGGCCCTTCTGTCCAAACCTGGCATGATAGTAACACCACGCTTGCTCAGGTGGAGGCCCCGGTCGTCGTGCTGGAGGTGGTCGGCTCGGCGTAGCGGCCGCCAATTGCGTCGGCAGGTCGGTCGTCGACCGTACCGGGTGCTCGGGCGCCATGGGCGTTGCGTCGGACGGCGGTGGGCCCCAGGTCGCTGCTGCAATTAGTTGGCCTGCCGCGGAGATCTTGTCGGCTTCCCTGGCGAGGGCGCGGGGATCCGTGATCGTCGTGCTCGCCAGGGCGAGGCGTACCGGGCTAGGCAGCTGACGGAGGAACAGCTCCCGGAACAGGAATGCCGGAGAGTGCTCGCCGAGCAGCGAAAGCATGTAGTCCATTCGCTCGGACGGGCGCGTGTCACCGAGCTCGGGCAGGTCGAGCAGGCGCCGTGCGCGTTCCACCGATGAGAGGGCGAAAGCGTCGAGGAGGAGCTTTTTTATCGCGCCGTATTTGTCAGCGGCTGGCGGGCTCTCGAGGAGGCTCACGGCGCGGGCCGCGGTGGCTGAGCCGAGCGCTGCTACCACATGGTGGAAGCGGGTGTCGTCGGCCGTGATGCCTCGCAGGGCGAACAGGGAGTCCGCCTGGGCGAACCAAACCGCCGCGTGAGCCTCCCAGAAGGTAGGCAGTTTGAGGGCAACTGCCGTGTCCATGTCGGTAGGTCACCAATGTAGGAGCTGTGCTCCCACGTAATCGGAAGAATGGACGCGACAAAAAGCTGGAATTCGTCCGAGTTTCTTTGTTGAAACAAAACAACTCGGGTACTCTGAAAAGCCCGTTTATCGGGCAGCAATATATATACACATTATCACGGAGCGTTTGCCCGGGAAAGGCGAGAGGGGGCGTGGCCGGGCGTCCCGGACGAGGCCTGGCAAGTTGAGAGCGGGCCTGCCCGGGCGTCCTGGACGAGCCCGGCATGGTGATCGCTCCGCGTCCTTGGTAGGTGCAAGGCGATTGTGTAAACCCAGCGGTAGCCGCTACATTGCTATAATTATATAATCTCCATCGTGTGACCCCCTAATCCTCCTGTCAAGTTTGCTTAAGATTGGAAAAGTAACAAGGGAATGTATCGCCATCAGACAGGCAGACAACAAATTGCATATTTACCTCCGCCACCGAAGGTGGATGGAGGTTATGTTTTCACCCCTGTCTGTCTGTTTGTTTTTCTGTTTGTGAACAGGATATCTCAAAAAGTTGTGACAAGGACGAATCGATTCGATTTTGGTGAAGATCCGGATCTGGATTTGGATCTGTGAATTTTTAAGTGATTCTTCACCATTGAGTGATAGGGCTAAAACGATATATTTAAAAAAAAAAAAAACAACCTTTAGAGGCCATTTTCCCCCGCAAAGCGGGGGTTGGCCTTTTTCGGGCACCGTGGTTGTTGGTGTTTTTGTTGGTCCCCTTTTTAAAGGGCTAAAAGGATATAAAGCACGATATTTCAAAAAGTTATGGACGGATTCAGATGAAACTTGGTGGAGAGGTTGGGTACGTGACAAGGACGAATCGATTCAATTTTGGTGAAAATATGGATCCAGACATGAGAATTTTAAAGTGACTTCACCATTGAGTAATAGAGCTAAAACAATGTGATATTTCATGATATTTCAAAAAGTTGTGCATGACTTATGACGTTAGTAGAATACAAAACGTAAACTGTTACAGCTTGGCGGAGTACGCTCTCTACCGACCGAGTGCCGCTCTAGTTTAGTATATGCTTGTGTAAACATAAGACATTATCCACATTTCATATTTATATTAATTGATGATCCTTTCGGAATGGAAGTTACTTAAAATTAATTATTTTAAGTATCTCATGCAAATACTTAAGTGCAGTAACGTGAAATAACCTGGTGGTGGCTTAACGGTTAAGGTGGCTGACTTGGGATTTTAAGGTCCTGAGTCCAAGGGGCCTTGGACCTGGACCCCTGCTGTGCCATAAATGACACTACGTGGGTTGACCCAGCCAGTCATTCTTCTGAGGTCGGCAAAATGAGTACCAGCTCTGGGAAAAATGAGCCATTTGAGTATTATCCTGCTTCGGAATGGTGACCCGTCCAGGATTGTACTCTCTTCCAAATTGAAAATGCCTCGACAGTCCTATCCGCCTGATGGCACAAGAGGAATGGTTTGGTTAATGTGAAATCAGTGGTAGTTTTTAAAATCAGCGTTTTCATCATCAGTGGAATCATCAATCAATGTTCTTGGGTTCTGACTATTTTTGTCAGCCATGGAATCACAAGCCTCAGTGCATGGCATACTGTTTCTTCTACACGTGCAGCCTGCTCGGCTACACGAGAACTGCTGACAGTGACCGCCACTCAGTTCCAAAAGTCCTGTGATTCTTGCTCTTTAGTCATGAGCACAGGCTCGAAGATACTATACACGATTTACCAGCCACGTCCAACAGCTAGTGGCACAGGCCTGATAGTTTTCTCATTTCACGTGTTGCTGTAGGCTCTCTGAAGTAGGAGGGAGACCTATATTTGTTGTCCTTTTTGACAGAACTTCACGTCGTCTATTTTACTTCCAGCCTCCGAGCAATTGTGTAGAGTGAACATATGAAATTCTCACCTGCTTCTGCAGTACTACCTCTCAGTTCTTGTTCTTCTCCAAGCTGTGCCAGATTGGCCTGCTACTTTTGATTTCCAAACAATACATTGATGACTTTCTTTTTGCAAATTATTGACAGTGAGATGTTGGAGTCTCAAACTGTCGATGTATGGAATAATGGCATGGCTTTGCACAGCTTTGTTTTTAGTGTGGACCTGTTGGCGAGCCATCTATCATTGGGCAGTGGCCGATATTGGTGCAGGTGTGATCTGCAGAATGAAATATGGCATTGAAGCCACTCCAGCCTGCATGGTACCTTCTGCTTCTCTGTAGGGAAGAGTTCCACCTCAAATAGGTTTACTGGTCTCATCCTGAGCAATGCCCAAGCAAAGTCCATCTGACAGGAATCAGAATACAGATTCCCAGTGCAGATCAACCAGTTTGTATTTGTTGTGCAGCTCAACAAAGTTGTATTTGTACCCCGAGTTTGAAGTTTGTAACTTAAAAGATGTGGCCGTGCATACAACACAAACAAACAAAGAGAGTGGGAGTATTTTTGCCTTTTATAGGTCCAGATTATATTCCCCAAAGCAGCTTGTTATATGCCTTGACAATCAGTGATCTTGTTCAGTTTGGAATTGCGGTACAGCAGCCTTACCCTCAGTCATCTATAGCAGTTGGGAGTTGTTTGATAGTTCCAGGAACTTCTCTGGCAGCAGTACTTTTATATTGGTAGGCAGAGTTAGTAATAAAGAGGTAATGAGCTTGAGAACAAGAGCTCTGACATTGTACGGTCACACGGCTGATGGAAAACAGTCATCTCCAAAGTGCTTCTTCAGTCGCAGTTTTAGGCTTTGGGCCGTGCAGATTTCTGCTGCTGCCAGCCCCGTTGCTTGTGATAACGTTTTGTATCTGCTCAGTAACATTGACATTTCAAATGCTTTTCCATCATTCAGGTCAATTGTGATCTCTTCAGCTAATTCTGTGAAGGCTGTATCATGTATAATGGAGAGTTATCATGGAGACATGGAGACATGCTGAATGGAGAAGGTGGATCAGACTCGCAACGGTTGCTCGAGTGAGATGTGCATGGAAGAAGTTTCGGGAACTGAGTGGCGTGTTGATGAGGAGGGGAGTGTCGTTGAAGCTGAAGGGAAAGGTGTATGCTGCATGTGTGAGGTGTTATGATTTTTGGGAGCGAGACATGGGTAATGAACGTAGAGCAGCAACGAAGGCTGGAAAGGGTGGAAATGTGAATGGTTCGGTGGATGTGCGGAGTGTCGTTGAGAGAGAGGAAGAAATGATGAATTGCGAAAGATGATGGGAATAGAGCCTGCGATTGATGCTGTGAAGAGGAACAGTTTGAGATGGTTTGGTCATATGTTGAGGAAGGATGAAAGTGACTGGTTGAGAAGAATGATGGAAATGAATGTAGAAGGAAGTAGAGGACGGGGAAGGCCGGGAAAGACTTGGCTAAAGATGGTGGAAGAAGAAATGCGGGCAAGGGGGTTAACAAGGAGAGATGCAGAAAATAGGGCAAAATGGAGAAGATTGTCATGGGGACCGCAAGGCTAACCCCTGCTCTAGCAGGGAAAATGGCCTTAAAATGCCTGTTGTTGTTGTATCATGTATAATAGTCAGGTTCACTATGTTTTTTCGTTCAAAATTTCTGGAGATTAGCAAAACTATACATTTTTGGAATATTCAGAGCATGAGGAATCCAAAAATTAATGTTGGCATTTGCGTAGACACCTTTGCGAAAATGACATTCAGGACAGTGATGAAGATCTGTAAAAGCATATTCCTGAACGGTAAAGACCTAGAAGATTCTGTGTATAGGACTTATAGTTCAATCTGATACTAACAAGGCTGCTTTCTTTCTTTATAAACCCATACCTATAACTTCAAAGGACTTGCAATATCATGTATTATGTAATACAGTTATATCACAAATATAAAGACAATGGTTTTCATCGTCATACCAGCTCCAATTGTACCTTGTCTGTTCAAGGACTAATTCAAACGGCTCACTCCAAACTCTCCCTGCCTCGTTCAAGGTTAATCACCAACTGTCTCATTGTGTCTCAAAGATGAGGACACATTCCAACTACCTCCATCTCATTCAGAGAGCTGTGTTAAGCTCTTAAAACTCCATAACAACTGGCACAGAAAACCCCATAGGTCATGACGTCAGCCCTCACAATTGGCTCCTGGCAAAACCTTCTCTGTCCTGAGTGGATGAGGGGATGAGGCTACAGACATTAACGCCATTGGCTAATTTTAGACATAGGTTTGAATTTGCGACCTCTTACTCATTACCAGACCACGTCATCCCCCTTTATAGGCCATACCACAGCATTTTTTGTATACTAGGTCGAGGATCGTATAAGAGCCAACACATGGAATATACAATAATGGGAGCGGGAAACAAGAGGGGGAGAGCGAGGGAAGTACAACAACAGTAGGGAAAAGAGACATCAGGGGATCTGTGGAAGGGGGAGGGCTGGGGTGGGGTACGTGGGATAAACAAGATGGACACTACTAGGACTTTCAGGAAAGAAAACGGAATTTGAAGAGGTGGATCTGGGGTGAATTAATGGGGGTAGAAAATATCAAAGTTTTGGATGGGGGAAGATAAGAGATGGTGGTGAACAGCTGTTTTAAAGACCTGGAGGGAGGAGTGGGATTGAAGGGAGTGGGGGAGTTTGTTCCAGAGGCGGGAGAAAAGAGGAATGAAAGAGTGAAGGTGAGCAGAGAGTCTTGATTTTGGCAGTTTCACCAGAACAGGTTTGCTGGCAGATCTTGTGCGACCTGTAGGAATATTTGGGGGACAGAGCACAGATAGAGCTGGGGGGAGCTAAGGCGGAGAGGAGTCGGTAGAAGACAGAAAGATCACCAACCTGCCTGCGGGGAGTGAGTGAAAGGCCCTCTGAGTTAGCTTCATCTCAAGAGATTCCAATGATTCTGAAAGCTTTGGTTTCGCCAGCGTGAAGCTGAGCTAGGTGTGAGGCAGGAGCACCAGCCCAGAGGGGAGAGCAGTATTCCATCAAACTGTAGATGAAACCTTTGTATGTGGTGAGGAGCTCAGGTGTGCCCAGAAAGGACTTCGCTCGATGGAGGATGCCCAGTCGGCGACTGGCTTTGGAGGCCAGCTTGGAAATGTGGTTTTCCCAAGAAAGATCATGGCAGATAGTGAGACCCAAAAGCTTGAGCGACAGAACTTCTTGGAGAGGATTGTTGAGAAAGTAGATGGGAGGGTTTTCCAGACGTTCTTTACGGAGAGACAAAGTGAGAGTGTGAGATGTGTGACATTTTTGTTACAATATATCTTCTGTAGCCATGGTTCATCCCAAATATTTCTCCTTTAATCTTAAAGTATGTTTTTCACAGAATTCGCCTTGCTTTGTCCCACCCTGCTTGTGGAATTGAATCGGAAATTTCAGTTAAGTTCTGCAAACTAGTTTTCCTGTAAATATGGAACATGTTATCATAGTACTGTACTGTCTTGTATGAAAACACACATCATATTAAATTGTTCAAAACGTAAGCCATGAATCATGCATTTAACATGTAAATTAATATCTGCTGAGTAAATAAATATACATTGTGGATTTCACGATTATTTTTTGTCACAAACTGCTTCTCACAAACATAATCTGACATCGACATTAAAATGAATTGATTCACTAGACTTGTATAATCCAGGTAATAGTTTTACCCAAACATATAAAATGTTTTCAATTATTACTGGAGATTATTGTGCAAGTCTTATTTATACTTGTCAAAAGGAGATTGAAAATTAGAAAGAGACAAGATCAGAAACAGATCGGAACTAGAACGGCACTCAGTAGAGAGCAAACCTCTGCCTGGTTGGCCATATATCACTCAATGGTGAAGAATGGTGAACAATCTCCGAACGGAGAAGAATCACTAAAAAGATTAAACAATTCTCATATCCGAATCCATTTTCAGATCTTCACCAAAATCGAATCGAATCGTCCTTGTCAGACACCCAACCGGTCCAGCAAGTTTCGTCCAAATCCGTCCACAACTTTTTGTGATATCCTGCTATGTATCGTTTTTGGCCCCATCTCCCAACGGAGAAGAATCACTTAAAAATTAAATATTTCACATATCCGAATACATATTCAGATCTTCACCAAAATCGAATCGAATCGTCCTTGTCAGACACCCAACCTGTCCACCAGGTTTCGTCCAAATCCGTCCACAACGTTTTGAGATATGCTGCTATGTATAGTTTTTGGCCCAATCTCCCAATGGTGAAGAATCACTTTAAAAATTATAGTAGCCGGATCCGAATCCGGATCTTCACCAAAATGTAATCATTTTGTGCTTGTCACATACAATACATCTCTGCCAAAATTCGTCCGAATCCGTCCACAACTTTTGGAGATATTTTGTTCACAAACAGATAAACAAAGAAACAGCCGGACAAACAGGGGTGAAAACATAACCTCCATGCACCTTTGGTGGCGGAAGTAATGAAAGAATCACAAAGTTTGAACCAAGATTTTTAAAAAAATAAAATATATATGCTATTATTGATCACAATCAATTTCACTTACCCTGTATAAACTTCCTCCTCACTTTAAGCGGCAATGACGGGAGTTTGGCAAAGATGGCAGAATTTAATGGCCGAGCCTTGCACAAAAATCATTGAAGGATCACGATGTTGTCAAACACGCATGATGGGGCACCTGGTTTAATGTATCGTGACATAGACAAGGAGTCTAACCGCACAGCTCGCTCTGTCGTAGACGATATTCAGGGACGAACAGCAAACGATGGAGCTTCATACTGGGACCATTGATTAATTAATTTCTGTATTGGTCTGAAATTAGTTGCAAAAGGAGATCACAAGATCATTCATTATGTATTGTAATTACAACTTCTTGCTTTTTAAAATATATTCCATATCGCCAAGGATGCTTTGCTTTGTTTGTCAGCATCACGTTTGCCATTACATATCATAGCCTTTGAACCTCGAGCTTTCTTTGTAAAATATTGAATGTCCGATAAATCTCTCAATAAGACCGAAGAGCTAAGATGTTGTTGCATAACGAATTGTTGTGTTTTAATGTACGTGATGCCTTCATTTAATGTTGAGTTCACATTTTCCCTCACCAGGCAGACGATGCATTGGGAAGTACGTGGAACTGGCTTTTCTTTGTTCCGCTCATCATCCTCGGATCCTTCTTCATGCTAAACCTCGTCCTGGGAGTCCTGTCTGGGTAATTGACACTCGTCTATTGCTCCAATCCATATCTCATTCCTATCTCTCACCTTCTTTTTCTCCTTTTTATAATTATTTTTGTATAATTTCATTTATACACTAATAATTGGCATCAAGAAAGCGGAAGTTGGCCTCTCATATTTGCGTTATATCCCACCTCAACATGCTTGTTATAGCACAAAGCAAATCCCATAAAGAGGTGCAGCTGCTTTTGCTGTTGTCAATTGTATTATTTGGTGTTTCTAAAGTGCTTGTGGCTGCTAGAGTTGTTAGGGTTAGTTCCATGCTGTTCTACTGTTCCAGTCTCTCCTTGCCTAACACCAGAGCCATGCGTTGCCAGTGAACAAGTGGAAGCCAGACATTGTAATTCATTTAAAAAGATCCACGTTCCCCACTCTACCTACAACTATCAGCACTCAACCACCATCAACATATGACCATAAATACCAGCAAGCATTTCTCCGAACATACTTAAAGTTGTGGTGCCGTTTTTCAAGTCTCTCTCTGATGAATACTCCCCCACCATGCCCTCACTCATCTCAAATGGCCGTACCTCATACTCTGCTCGAGACAAGGCAGGATGTGCCAACTCTATGTTAACCTAAAAAAAACCTCACCCCCTCATAATAACTGCCATCTTGACTGTGTGCCTCTCACACCTGAGAAGGTACAGAAATCTCTGTCCATCGTCAACTCTTCATCGGTGACAGACATAGTCACGTGAAAAAGTAAGTACATCCCATGTAAAGTTTGGACTTTTTCAACATATTTCAACATACAGCTATTTGATCTTCATTTCAACAATATTGATAGATAAAGGTGATTTAATATAACAAATATCATGAAACATTTACATTTTGTAGTCCATTGTATAATTTAAATCAACATAAATGCAAATTTCGCATGTGGAAAAAGTAAGTACACCCTTGGCTCTAATAGGTGGTATTGCCCCCTTTGGCAGAAACAACCTCAAGTAGGCGTTTCTTATAACTGTCTACCAGTCTCTGACATCGACTGGGAGAAATTTTTGCCCACTCCTCCGTGCAGAATTATTTCAGCTGTGTGATGTCTGAGGGGTTTCTTGCATGCACAGCTCGTTTCAAACCCCCCCACAACATCTCGATGGGATTTAGATCCGGGCTTTGACTTGGCCATTCCAGAACCCTCTATTTCTTTCTTTTCAGCCATTCCTTGGTGGATTTACTGGTATGTTTAGGGTCATTGTCATGTTGCAAGTTCCACCTTCAGTTGAGCTTCAACTTTCCGACAGATGGCCTCACATTATCCTCAAGCACCCCTCTGGTACAATGAAGAATTCATTGTGGATTCTATGATGGTCAGCTGCCCAGGCCCTGATGCAGAAAAGCTGCCCCAAACCATAATATTTCCACCACCATGCTTTACAGTTGGTATCAGGTTCTTGTGGTCAAATGCTGTCTTTGGTTTTCGCCAAACATGTCTTCTGGTACTGTGGCCAAATAGCTCTACCTTTGACTCATCTGTCCAGAGCACATTGTTCCAGAAGTGCTGGTCTTTGCCTAGGTATTCATTGGCAAACTTTAGTGTTGCCCTGATGTTCTTTGTGGACAGCAAAGGTTTCCTCCTGGCACACCTCCCACGTAGATCAAATTTGTGCAGACTCTTTCTCATGGTAGACTCGTGCACTTTGACATCAACAGTGGCAAGAGCTACCTGTAGGTCCCGTGATGACATTTTGGGGTTCTTAGAGACTTCTTTCAGCATCTTGCGGTCTGCTCTCAGGCTGAACTTGCTGGGGCGGCCTGGCCTGAACAAGTTGGCAGTTGTTTGGAATCTTCTCCACTTGGAGATGATCTTCTGGACAGTTGAATGACTGATTTCAAATTGTTTGGAGATCTTTTTACATCCCTTCCCAGACTCGTAGGCATCTATAACCTTCTTTCTGAAGGCCTCAGAGAGCTCTTTTGATCGAGACATGGTGACTCCGCACACTTCAATAACAAAGAGCAAACCAAACAATATCTGAGGTTTAAATAAGACAGGTTCCTCCAAGATCCTCTCTGACGATGTTCTAATCATTTGCACCTCAGCTGGTGCACCTGATTCTAATTTTAGGTATTTGAAGTAGTGATAAATGTAGGGGTGTACTTACTTTTTCCACATGCGAAATTTGCATTGATGTTTATTTAAATTATACAATGGACTACAAAATGTAAATGTTTCATGATATTTGTTATATTATATCACCTTTATCTATCAATATTGTTGAAATACAGATCAAATAGCTGTATGTTGAAATATGTTGAAAAAGTCAAAACTTTACATGGGGTGTACTTACTTTTTCACGTAACTGTAGAATGCATCATTGTCCATGTGATCAGGTCGTGGTCTGCTGCTCTTAATTCTCAGGGTCCGCTCTCTTCAATCTGTCCTCTTTTTGCTGCCTCATGTCTGCTTGGAGGGTCAGCTAACCTGACTCCCATTCACAATGAGGGTGCAAAACAAGATCCTCTCCACTACAGGCCAATGAGCTTACATCCAATTATAAGGAGTAACGGAACCCATCATCCCTGCTGATATCAAGTCTATCCACTTTTCATACAGCTATCCACTATCCACTTTTCATACTGCTATCCACTATCCACTTTTCATACTGCCATCCACTATCCACTTTTCATACTGCTATCCACTATACAACAACAACAACATGCATTTTCAGGCCATTTTCCCTGCTAGAGCGGGGGTTAGCCTTGCGGTCCCCATGACAATCTTCTCCATCTTGCCATATTTTCTGCATCTCTCCTTGTTAACCCCCTTGCCCACATTTCTTCTTCCACCATCTTTAGCCAAGTCTTTCTCGGTCTTCCCTGTCCTCTACTTCCTTCTACATTCATTTCCATCACTCTTCTCAACCAGTCACTTTCATCCTTCCTCAACATATGACCAAACCATCTCAACCTGTTCCTCTTCACAGCATCAATCACAGGCTCTATTCCCATCATCTTTCGCAATTCATCATTTGTCTTCCTCTCTCTCAACGATACTCCGCATATCCACCGAACCATTCGCATTTCCACCCTTTCCAGCCTTCGTTGCTGCTCTACGTTCATTACCCATGTCTCGCTCCCATAAATCATAACACTTCTCACACATGCAGCATACACCTTTCCCTTCAGTTTCAATGACACCCCCCCTCCTCATCAGCACGCCACTCAGTTCCCGAAACTTCTTCCATGCACATCTCACTCTAGCAACCGTTGCCGAGTCTGATCCACCTTCTCCATTCAGCATGTCTCCGAGGTAGCAAAATGTTTTCACACCTTCCAGCTTCACGCCGTCTCCAAGATCCAACTCAACATTTCCTCCATGTGCAGCTCCCTCTGTGCACACTCGGGTGGTCCAAAAAACATTGATCTCTCCGATTTTGATGCTCTACTGGATTATTGCTAGAAATGGTCTAAAACATTCACCCACCAAATATTTTCGCTCAATTCCATCTAGAAACTCATACACACTTCGATTGAAATATGGCGTTTTTCACCAAATTTGGCTAAATGAGAACAATCCAATAGCAACCTAGGTGGAAAAAGTACATACACTATTGTACTAAGCCATTTTGTGGTTCATGACTTTTTGCATGCGCTTGTGCCTGTGAGTGTGAAATCATCATGGTCGAAACATGTTTGACAATGCTTGAAACATGTTTGAAACATGTTCATACATGTCTGACTCATGTTTCGACCATGAGGACTTCACAGGGGTATGTACCATCAATGACATTATTTAGGAAAAAAATATTTCTAAAGTCTTTGTAAGTCATTAAAATTGACCAAAATGACAAATTTATATGTTGAGTGTGTATGAGTTTCTAGATGACTCAGATGCAAAATATTTTTTGGGTGAATGATTTAGACCATTTCTAACAATAATCCAATAGAGCATCAAAATCCAGATAAAAAAGTGCATTTTTTGCATTTTTAGACCACCCTAGTGCACACCTTACATTTGAATGTAGCTGCCACACTGGCTAATGACCCTCTCAGACCACTACATTTTTGATGAACTCACTCAGCGCACATTGTACATTGAATGGAGTTCACTCCGACACCCTTCCTGCACACAGCACATGGCCACTTCCCAGTTCTTTCCACCTCACCACATGCTTTACCACTTGCCACCACCTTCGTCTTTCCTATATTCACCTTCAGACCTTTTGTCTCCATGCATTCCTTCCACTTGTTCATCTTTTCCTTCAGTCCATCCATACTTTCTGCAATCAACACCAGATCATCTGCATACAACAACTCCCACGGTAAACACTCCTTTACGTTCTGAGCCTGCACCTCCATCACAGCTACAAATAGTAGTGGACTTAGTACCGACCCCTGATGCACTCCCACCTTCACCTCAAACTCACCACTGTTCCCGTCCTTCGTCCTTACAGCTGTGCGCGCTCTTTTGTACATTGCCATCACAACTCTGATCAACCATTCTTCCACTTCCAACTTCCTCAATGCCCATGTCAATACTTCGCGTGGAACCCTATCAAATGCTTTCTCCAGATCAACAAACCCAAGAAACAACTTCTTCCTCTTCTCCATGTACTTCTCCTGCAACTGCCTCACAGTAAAGAGCGCGTCTGTCGTTCCTCTTCCTGGCATAAATTCCAACTGCATTTCATCGATCTTCACCTTCTTCCTTATCATCCTCTCCAACACCCTTTCCAATACCTTCATTCCATGCTCCAATAACTTTATCGCTCGGTACGAGCCACACTCCAGAGGGTCACCTTTCCCCTTGTATAGAGGGGCGAGGGTACTCAGTTCCCAATCCACTGGAATGCGACCTTCTTTCACCACCAGATTACAGATCTCTGCCATTCTCTTCACACCCCAACTTCCTGCTGCCTTCAACATATCTCCCACAACTCCCGTCGGCCCTCCCGCTTTTCTACTCTTCATTGCTTTTATCGCTTCCTCAACTTCCCTCTCAGTTATCTTCTCTGCCGGTCCTAAAACTGGGTTACTCTCTATGTTGCCATCCCATTCATTCTCTGTATTCAACAGCATTTCCATATATCTTTTCCATCTTCCTTTAATTCCATCTGGGTCGACAACGATTTGTCCCACTTCATCCTTCAAGCAACTCACCTCCATCACATCACACCTCTTTTTCGCTATCTGCTTTGCAATCCTGAATACCGCTCTCTGACCCTCTTCCGAATCCAAGCGTTCTCCAAACATTTTCCGACGTGCCTCCTACGCCTTTGCTACCTCTTCCTTTGCAGCCTTCTTGGCTGCCTTATAACTTTCATGCTCTGCTTTTTCTGCTCCCATTCCCTTCGCTTTCTGCCACTCCTTGAACTTCTTCCTCTTCTCGTCAATCCTCTTTCCAACTTCATCATCCCACCACCATGTTTCCGAGTGCCTCGGTTGTCCTTTTGTCCATCCACATACCTCACCAACGGCTCCCAACAGACTATCTTTCATTGACATCCAACCACGTTGAAGCTCAACCACATCATCCTCTACCCTACTCAGCCTCTCTTTTAATGCCTCCCTTACTGTCACCTCTTTCAACCTCCACACCTTCATTCACGGTTGGTACTTCACCCGCCTAGCTCTCCTCGCACCTTTCACCCTTATGTCGCAGACAACCAAGTGGTGTTGTGAAACAGCCTCCTCCCCCGGGATCACCTTTGTGTCCCGGAGGTGCCCCCTGTCTCGCCTATGCACCATCAGGTAGTCAACGGTTGTCGTCGACCCACCTGACGTGTATGTAACAAGCTTATTATTCTCTTTCTGGAACTGAGTGTTACAAATCAACAAATCAGCTCCATCAGCAAACTCCAAAATCCTTTCACCTTCTCCATTTCTCACACCATATCCATAACCCCCATGAACTCCCTCAAAACCGTCCATAATCCTTTCCACATGTCCATTTAGGTCTCCTCCTACCACAACAACTTCCTCATCTTTCACGTTTTCCATCAGCTTCTCTATCACACACCAGAACTTGTCCTCCTCTTCATCGCTCCAACCAACCTGCAGAGCATATCCCGAGATGACGTTCACCAAGAGCTTTCCAATCATCATTTTCACCATCATCAACCTCTCACTCACTCTAGTCACACTCACCACACTGTCTACAAACTCCTCAGAAAACAGGACACCAACACCATTCACGCCCTCCAGGCACCCTTGCCACACAAACTTGTATTTCTGTCCCTGCCTACCCTTCACCATTCTCACACCACTTCCCTTCCATCTCGTCTCTTGCACACAACATATGTCCACTCTTCTTCTGACCAATACTTCCACCACTTCTCCTGATCTCCCTGTCATCTGTCCCTACATTCCATGTCCCAAACCTCAGAAACCGATCTCCACTTCGGGCTGTACCCTGCCCATATTTAGTTGTAATTGTCATGGTTCTCTTTTTGAGGCAATGTTTTTTATGGCCGGATGCCCTTCCTGACGCCAACCCTCTTAGTCGCATCTTACGACACGCAGGGATACGGTGTACCTATTCTAACCAGGGTACACACCATACACACTGCTATCCACTATCCACTTTTCATACTGCTATCCACGATCCACTTTACATACTGATATCCACTATCCACTTTTCATATCGCTATCCACTATCTACTTTTCATACTGCTATCCACTTTCCACTTTTCATACTGCTATCCACTATCCACTTTTCATACTGCTTTCCACTATCCACTTTTCATACTGATATCTACTATCCACTTTTCATACTGCTATCCACTATCCACTTTTCATACTGCTATCCATGATCCACTTTTCATACTGCTATCCACTATCCACTTTTCATACTGCTATCCACTATCCACTTTTCATACTGCTATCCACTATCCACTTTTCATACTGCTATCCACTATGCACTTTTCATACTGCTATCCACTATCCACTTTTCATACTGCTATCCTCTATCCACTTTTCATACTGCTTTCCACTATCCACTTTTCATACTGATATCTACTATCCACTTTTCATACTGCTATCCACTATCCACTTTTCATACTGCTATCCATGATCCACTTTTCATACTGCTATCCACTATCCACTTTTCATACTGCTATCCACTATCCACTTTTCATACTGCTATCCACTATCCACTTTTCATACTGCTATCCACTATGCACTTTTCATACTGCTATCCACTATCCACTTTTCATAGTGCTATCCACTATCCACTTTTCATACTGCGACCCACTATCCACTTTTCATACTGCTATCCACTATCCACTTTTCATACTGCGATCCACTATCCACTTTTCATACTGCTATCCACTATCCACTTTTCATACTGCGATCCACTATCCACTTTTCATACTGCTATCCACTATCCACTTTTCATACTGGTATCCACTATCCACTTTTCATACTGATGTCCACGATCCACTTTTCATACTGCTATCCACTATCCACTTTTCATACTGCTATCCACTATCCACTTTTCATACTGCTATCCACTATCCACTTTTCATACTGCTATCCACGATCCACTTTTCATACTGCTATCCACTATCCACTTTTCATACTGCGATCCACTATCTACTTTTCATACTGCTATCCACTATCCACTTTTCATACTGCTATCCACTATCCACTTTTTATGCTGCGATCCACTATCCACTTTTCATACTGCTATCCACTATCCACTTTTTATACTGCGATCCACTATCCACTTTTCATACTGCTATCCACTATGCACTTTTCATACTGCTATCCACTATCCACTTTTTATACTGCTATCCACTATCCACTTTTTATACTGCGATCCACTATCCACTTTTTATACTGCGATCCACTATCCACTTTTCATACTGCTATCCACTATCCACTTTTCATACTGCTATCCACTATCCACTTTTTATACTGCTATCCACTATCCACTTTTCATACTGCTATCCACTATCCACTTTTCATACTGCTATCCACTATCCACTTTTCATACTGCTATCCACTATCCACTTTTTATACTGCTATCCACTATCCACTTTTCATGCTGCTATCCACTATCCACTTTTCATACTGCTATCCACTATCCACTTTTCATACTGCTATCCACTATCTACTTTTCATACTGCTATCCACTATCCACTTTTCATACTGCTATCCACTATCCACTTTTTATGCTGCGATCCACTATCCACTTTTCATACTGCTATCCACTATCCACTTTTTATACTGCGATCCACTATCCACTTTTCATACTGCTATCCACTATGCACTTTTCATACTGCTATCCACTATCCACTTTTTATACTGCTATCCACTATCCACTTTTTATACTGCGATCCACTATCCACTTTTTATACTGCGATCCACTATCCACTTTTCATACTGCTATCCACTATCCACTTTTCATACTGCTATCCACTATCCACTTTTTATACTGCTATCCACTATCCACTTTTCATACTGCTATCCACTATCCACTTTTCATACTGCTATCCACTATCCACTTTTCATACTGCTATCCACTATCCACTTTTTATACTGCTATCCACTATCCACTTTTCATGCTGCTATCCACTATCCACTTTTCATACTGCTATCCACTATCCACTTTTTATGCTGCGATCCACTATCCACTTTTCATACTGCTATCCACTATCCACTTTTTATACTGCGATCCACTATCCACTTTTCATACTGCTATCCACTATCCACTTTTCATACTGCTATCCACTATCCAGTATCCACTTTTCCTTAATTTACATTTGGTGGCGTAATGGTTAGAGCGTCTGTCCAGTTGAGTATGGGAGATCGGCGGTTTGAACCTGACACCAGCTAATCAACAATTTAATGAAAATGAGTGCCTGATTATGACTGATGTAATATAATTTGAGATTGAGTCATTTAATAAAGGTCTTTATTCTTTTATTTATGCAGCGAGTTTGCCAAGGAGAGAGAGCGAGTGGAGAAGCGCACAGAGTTTCTCAAGTTACGCAGACAGCAGCAGGTGGAGAGAGAGGTCAGCGCCTACCTGGAGTGGCTTTGCCGGGCAGGTACACATGTACACTGGGCACAGCATAAAGGAATATGCAATTGCCTCAACTTAAAGGTTTTGCCACCTCCTCTCATTGCCCCCCCCCCTCCACCCCCCCTTGGGCAACATTGATCGACATCTGCGCAACATGTTTTATGTATACATCTCAAAAAGGGATATTTTCAGCACATGACTTGCTCTGCAATACAGCACCTGCATTGCTTAACTCTCACTGCTCGAGATTAAGCTACATTAATAAATCGACAATATTGCTTTTTGTGTTGCAATTTGACCACTTCCTTCACACCATTGTTGTCACCATAGCTTTGTAAGGCCATATACCATGTGCTGAGTTTCCATTATATATACAGTGCGTATCAAAAAAAAGGTAATCCGAATTCAAGTGGTTAATATGCGGTTATTTATTTTGACAATTTACATGTGGTTCACTAATTAAGAGGGGATCCTCAGCTTTGCATTGATACCTTCCATGCATCATTGCTGTCACACATGACCGAGTACATGTTCATTGAAAATGACAAGTTCAAATCGCATTTTTACAAGTTTGGCTAATCGATGCAAGTCAGGATAATTGGCCTTTATGCACCCACACCTTCAACATGTCCACCTCCCCTTTTAACACAAACTCACAGCGGCGGAGCATGCCCTGAACTGCTCGTCTCACCATAGCCGGGTCATTGCGCAAAGCATCCACTTCATGTCGAATACGGCCCTGCAATTCGTCAAGATCACGGGGAGGAGTTACGAACACATTGTTCTTTAAATGTCTCCAAAGGAAATAATCACATGGTTTGAGGTCAGGTAATCTTGGCGGCCATTCCACTGCATGGTTGAGGGTGATGACTCGGTCTCCAAAGAGTTCCCTGAGTCGATCTCGGACAGCGATAAGACGATGTGCTGGGGCGCCGTCTTTGGCCCACCAGAGATATCTGAAGACACCATGAACCTGTCACTCAAAGTTCTCCTCCAGCTGCGGTAAAACTTCATCATTGATCATCTGCAGATACCTGTTACCATTGACATTCCTTTGAAAGAAAAATGGTCTGATCACCTGACCACTTTCACAAAGTCTCAACCAAACAGTCCACTTTTGTCGATTCATGTTGGTGTCAAAATTAAATTCTGGGGGTTGTCCTGTCGGTGCATATTCAAGAACATTATGGGTATTGATCTTGCCGTCCATGGCGAAAGCAGCTTCGTCGCCGATAACGAGATACCGCAGGAAATTGACATATACTTCGCAACGTGCTATCAACCATCCGGCAAGCACCAGCCTCCTGGCAAAATCCCCTAGCGTAAGTTGATGCCGGATGTGAATCCGATATGGATGTTGGTGGAGGTCCAGTCTTGTGATTCGGTTGAATGTTGCCGAAGGCAATCCCGACCCATTTCGTCTTGCGCTGGTATCCCTAGGATGCTCCAATACTTGCTGCTTTACTGCTGCAATGTTCATTTCCGATCGCCCAGTGTGCCTCCTACCAGAATTCCCCTTGTTGCGGTTGAGGCTAGTGCCATGCTCTTGGTATTTTCTAACATTCGCCCAGATGGTTTTGGCTGCTGGAGGCTCCCGTTCTGGGAAACGTTCCCTGAACGCATCACGAGTTCGCTGCAAACTAACAGTTTAGTGAAAGGTTGTAACCACGAAGGTCCGCTGTTCAGTCGTAAGTTGAACCATCTTTTCAATGACTCAGACTGTCTCTAAACCCATACACTGTATGCGCATCTTAAATACCCATCTTAAACAAGGGATGACGCATCCGACGATTACCAGACCAGGTTAACAATTTTACATAATCAACTTGGCAGTCGACAAGTAATGCGTCCATTTCAAACTGTCTTGCACCGATTAGCCAAACTTGTAAAAATGCGATTTGAACTTGTCATTTTCAATGAACATGTACTCGGTCATGTGTGACAGCAATGATGCATGAAAGGCATCAATGGAAAGCAGAGGATCTCCTCATAATTGGTAAACCACATGTAAATTGTCAAACTAAATAACCTTTGCATATTAACCCCTTGAATTCGGATTACCTTTTTTTTGATACGCACTGTATAGTTATTATTTCAGACATTTTCTTGTACATTTTTTCCCTACAGAAATGACCGACAGGGGGAGAGAGGCGGGGGGGGGGGGGGGGTGTCGTTTTTATCCTCATTATTATTTTTCAATTATTATTACTATATATTTTCAATTATTATTACTATTATTATTGTTAATATTAATATTATGCGATTGTCATTATTATTGTTGTTACTACTTTTTTTTATTGGAAGCGTCCGTGCAAAAACGCCACTGCCAGTTAGCTGGGATAGACCTTATGGTGTTCTCAATCCATCGGATCACCCTCAGCACGCTGCTTCTGTAAACATCTCGAGTTTATTGGGAGTTCACACAAAGCACACCGAGTCCATGAAAATCAGAGAGCAAAGAGGAAGAACATGCAAGCGACCAACGCACAACCGAGCATGCACGGGAAGGCGTCAGATGACGTCACGTCCTAAACAGTAAAACAAGAACAACCAATATTGGCTCACGATAACGATGAACGAGCATCTGCTATCTATATACATCTTGACATGGCATTTTTCCAAGATGCAAGAAGGCAATAAGAGATGTGAATTCCTCTGGAATTTTTGCAGTCTAGTTTTTCAAATGAGGTGAAAGTCGCCTCTCAAGCGCCACTCGTAATACCGGATCCCTCCACTACCAGGAGTGGCGTTACACCATACATATTTACTTAGAAAATTTGCATCGGCCCCACCTTTGGAACCTCTGGGTGAAAGGTGGAGGGAGGGCGCAAACGAAGTAGCTGCAACCTTTGTCCTATGCCCCTTAGACCCCTGGCTGATTTGGTTGAGAGTGGATAAGTATCAACCGAATGTATCAGCCACAAACGTACAGATAAAAAGTATGACACGGAGTGATGCACTGTGATGTATGTAAATAAATATATTTTGAAGGAATTTGGCTTCACAATGAATGAAATGAATGAATGATCGTTTTAAGGCCATTTTCCCCGCTAGAGCGGGGGTTAGCCTTGCGGGCCCCATGACAATCATGTAGTCCATGGGCTGGATAGACCCACCATGCACCCCCCCCCAGATTCCTCACCCACTGGTATATTTTTGTCCATTAGGGTCTCCTTGATGAAAAAAAAGATGTTAACAAGGAAAATGTAGGGATGGACTTTATGTTATCACCCTATTTTCATAGGTACCCCCTAGACGACATTTTGCGATTTTTGAATATTTAATTTAAGGGGGTATGGTTACTTTTTTGGCTAGTATGTCAGTATCAACAATCTGATCATTACAATTTATATATCATTTAAAAGGTAATTGAATTACCTCTCCAATGGTGTATTAATATTTCAGCTACCACCACTACTCATACATCGACAACCGTTCGAAGTGAATATATATCGACAAGTCTCATAAAACATCGAAAATATCCCCTCGTATACCAAAACATATTTTTAAATATTTTTCAAAAACAGTTACATGCTATTAATGAGTATTTATAAGATGGAAACACATACAAGAAGATAATCAAAACATATTTTGACTTTCAGATTATTATAAGCCTCAGGAAAATGTGAAAAACCAAGATGGCCGCCAAATCGTCATACAAAAATCTGTAAATTCTCATATTTTCCCTCTCAGATGAGATACATACATGAATGAAAGTTCCTTTTGTATGTTTTCAGACCCAAGGAATCCATTTCCACCAATGTGTTTAGTAAATAAGTACAACTTATCAAGATGGCAGCCATGTCCAATTGAAAATTGCTAAACATCAATTATGTTTTAACATTTTTGTACCATAGTGAAATTATCGTTACAACAATGAAAGGTTGTTTTGTACAGTTTATGACCGAATCCTATTTTTGTATCATTTCAGGTATATGTTCCATAACGATGTGTAGCCCGTGATCAAGATGAAACAGACTAAAAGACGCAAATGTGAACAAGACCGTGGAGATGACCCTGTAGATCAGCCTGATATCTGTCATCCATTTCACAGACTCTTCGCCGGAAAATTTCACTTACCTTACACAAGAAAGACTCGACAAGCTTCAAGAGATTTGCAAAAAACGACTCTCACAAGCAGCGACGTCTCCGTATCGCATGCCCGATGTCTGTTCCCAGGTTCCAGACACACTCACAAGTCGGCATGGTTACCACCGTCGATGCTATCAAAGGTTCACCATGAACCTCAATCGCTTATGCGGAGCTTCCTCTGTAGATGAGCCCAGTACATCTCGATCTGGTACATCTCGGCCAACAAGACGTTCATCCGACGACACAGACAAAGTTATCTTCCAGCCTGACTGCATCTTCTGCAACAAGCAAGGACGAAAAAAGGTCAAGCAACATGGAAGCTGGACCACCGAGGCGACATGGAAGTTTGAGTTTGGCGGTGGCGAAAATGTCTTGAAAGTGGCAACGAAAAAGTCGGACGATGACATGTTGCGTCGCATCAAGGGATACGATCTATTTGCAAGTGAAGCCCGCTACCATCAGTCATCCGAACCAAATACATCCAGGATCCGTCGTATTGGCGCAGCGACAATGTGGAAGCGAAAGAAGAACAACAAGACATGAGTATGGCTCATCACAATGCATTTTCAACAGTGTGCGCCATTGTCGATGAGCAGATCATAACTAAGAATGAGGTTCTACGCTTAGACTACCTGAAGGATGCCTATGTCGATGCTCTTAACAAAACCCAGTTCCCCAACACCAACTATAGAGCCGAGAATCTCAAATCTAAACTAGGACGCCAATATGTCGATGATATTTCCTTTGTATTGCTTAGAAGCAAGGCCAGTCGTCAGTTTGGGACATACCTAGTATATTACACTAGAATTTGTACGAGTGATGCCGTACGTCGCGCGTATATACTAGGTACGGCCGACAACACTAAAGATGTGGCCATAAGCATGAGATCATCAATACTGTGCGCCTATAGAGAAGCAGAACAACTGAAATGGCCACCCACTGCAAGATATCTAGAAGAAAGTCTCGATAATGTCATCCCATCAGAATTGAACAGGTTTCTGTATATCTTGCTGACAGGAACACACAAAGGAGAATGTTCTGTCCGAGTTTCTGGATTGGTTACGTCAATCGGACAAGATCTTTGCAGAGCTGTAACAAATGGTCAATGGAAGATGCCCAAGCACATCTTACTTTGTATGGCACTGCGCCACATGTTTAGAAGCGCTGAACTGACGACTCTGTTGAATCGATTTGGACACTCCGAAAGCTACAGCTTTTCACTGGAACTGGAAACCGCATTAGCGACTATGCTTCAGCGCTCATCAGCACTGCTTCCCATGCAAATCAACAGGAATCCACCCGCACGTTCAACCTTCCATTCTGATTTTGGCAATTTCGATCAAAATACTGCATCCGGATCTATACATACCAGCCATGGAATCATGCTGCAGGAAGTCGGGCCATCTTCTGTATCCACATCGCAACCAGAACGTGCACCACAACCAAAGGAAGTGAACCCTCCAGAGCAGGACATCTCACAGAGAAGCAGAGAAAGATCGTTGACAATAGAGTCTGCTCCTCTTCTAGACTGCTATGTAACCCAGAGAAAAAGCCCACCATACAATATCCGCAGATGGGAATGTGTAGACTGAGAAGCAGCTCAGAAGAAAACTGTTCATCAAAACATGCTCTGGGTACTTGCAAGGCTGCATAGTGACAGGTCAAATCAAGCAGTATCAGGTTGGGCTGGATATGTATCGACAACTGGAGAGAAGCCAACCAAGACCACAACCATGACTACTATCCAGTGATCAAATGTCCAATAACAGAGTACAGGGCAGTCCAAGAGTGCCTCAGGTACTCCGAAGAAGCTTCGAAAGAAGTTGGACAACAGTACGTCATAACGACTTTTGATTTAGGAGACTGCATGAAAGCGTACCCACTCTGCATGAAAGCGTACCCAAATTACCAATTTTTAGTTGTTATTGTGCATAGTCGACATGTTTTTAACCATAATATGATCCATTAAGGTGTCGACAGGGTTGTAAAACTTCCATATCACTCACTCACTCACTTTGTATTTTGTTTTGATTTCCGTGGGTGATTAAATATTGTATCCCCCGGACGAAAGTCGGGAACACCATGGTTTAGGGTTACGCGGCGTCTGAGAGATTTCCTTGCGACCGCTCTGCAGTCTGCAAATGTGAACATGGTGAATGGATTTTGATCATATTTGGTATTAATCATGGTTACGAAAGGTTACGAAACATAGTTTTGTATTTGTTATTTTAGTACTGCATATTATTATGATCAATTATCACCAATGTTTAACAATTTTCAATTGGACATGGCTGCCATCTTGATAAGTTGTACTTATTTTCTAAACACATTGGTGGAAATGGATTCCTTGGGTCTGAAAACATACAAAAGGAACTTTCATTCATGTATGTATCTCATCTGAGAGGGAAAATATGAGAATTTACAGATTTTCGTATGACGATTTGGCGGCCATCTTGGTTTTTCACATTTTCCTGAGGCTTATAATAATCTGAAAGTCAAAATATGTTTTGATTATCTTCTTGTATGTGTTTCCATCTTATAAATACTCATTAATAGCGTGTACCTGTTTAAAAAAAATATTTAAAAATATGTTTTGATATACGAGGGGATATTTTCGATGTTTTATGAGACTTGTCGATATATATTCACTTCGAACGGTTGTCGATGTATGAGTAGTGGTGGTAGCTGAAATATTAATAGACCATTGGAGAGGTAATTCAATTACCTTTTAAATGATATATAAATTGTAATGATCAGATTGTTGATACTGACATACTAGCCAAAAAAGTAACCATACCCCCTTAAATTAAATATTCAAAAATCGCAAAATGTCGTCTAGGGGGTACCTATGAAAATAGGGTGATAACATAAAGTCCATCCCTACATTTTCCTTGTTAACATCTTTTTTTTCATCAAGGAGACCCTAATGGACGAAAATATACCAGTGGGTGAGGAATCTGAGGGGGGGGGGGGGGGGGGTGCACGGTGGGTCTATCCAGCCCATGGACTAATGATTCCCTGTTTGAGGCAATGTTTTTATGGCTGGCTGCCCTTCCTGACGCCAACCCTTGGTCACGCTCTTACAATGCGCAGGGATACGGTGTACCTAGTCTAAACCGGAGTACACACCGTGATCATTCATCCCAGAAAGCTGGTACTCAATTTGCCGACCTCGGAAGGATGACAGGCTGAGTCAACCCCCCTGGCGTTAATTCAGCGATCGACCGGGATTCGAACCCAGGATCCTAGGATCCCAAGCCGGCACCCTAACCGCTAAGCCAACACCAGGCTTCACAATGTTGGTAACTATTTCCCATGATCACGTTTTATTTCCCTTAATGCCTACGTGCTGAAAAATAAGATGGCGGCAAATCATATGACAAAAAGCTGGCTGGGTGGTGTCTTGAATCATTATGGAATTGCTGATTAATGAAAGGATGAAGACTATTGAAATTCCTATAGGAGGCTGGACATTAGGGTGATGATTGCCTGCTAATGTTAGTTATGTTCTTGGTTATAATCAATACTCCAGGACAAATATGAACTATTCATGTATTACAAATGATTGCAGAGAGTTGCCTTCTGATTGTGAAACATTTGTCTTTTCAAACTCTCTTGGCTATATTCAATGGGCTCGTTCCAATTTTTTTTTTTTTTAACAGATGTGCATTTTTTCCATGGGTTATTGTACATGTTTCATAAAGGAGGTCATTGTTTCTATGAGGCGGGACACTACAAAATGACGAAGCAGCTGAATCAACAATACTTGAAAATAATCTCGAGTCATACCGAGCTAAATACCTCACCTGTGACAAAATAATTGGTGGAATAGAATAATAAATAAAACAAAAGCAGGTTAGGTGACAACATAATTAGAGGGGAGTGAAATGAAAAGACGACAGGTATGGAAGGCAAACGTGCGTGCAACCAGAATCGCTTCATTCGGTTTTCAAAATGAAAACAAAATATTATGTTAGACAAATATGTTTACAATTATGTTGGACAAATATGTTGAAAATATGGACTTTAAAGTTATATTTCAATTTTCAAAATCATTAAGTATACAATTTAACAGGATAGATAGCAAGTTATATTTCAATTTTCAAAATCATTAAGTATACAATTTAACAGGATAGATAGAAAAATTGCATAAAGCTTTAGTTTTAAAAAATAATAATGATAACAACAAACAACAACAGGCATTTTAAGGCCATTTTCCCTGCAAGAGCGGGGTTTAGCCTTGCGGTCCCCATGACATCTTGAAAATTGAAAATAATAATGATGACAAACATTTTTCAAATCTGAAATTTTGGGGAATCTTTTTTGCTCCAAAGCTCATTTAGTGAGGGAGTATTGACAGGTTGTACAAAAAAAATGCACTTTAAGGATTGTCAGGTCAAAGATAACGTATGCATAAATAAAACAAACAAACAAGGACAGATACATTCAAAGTCTTCCTTGTTAACAAAGATCCTCGATCTCGCGAGATCTCGAAGACGGTGGGAGGGATTTTCGAAGCTCCACACGGTCTCCACGTTTTTCGAAGTTAAGTCTGTTCACAATTGTATTTTGTCGAAACTGTATTTATCTTTCGGTGTGTGAAGTTATTGTGTGCAACTTTGGTTGTTTCTCGGTGTTTATCTTTCATAAATTGATCGTCTGTTTGCCGTGTCGTGTCTTGAGGCCTTGTACAGTGTGCACTGTACAACCTTGAGGCTTTGTTTTTCTCTCAGCGGTCCGTCGTTTGTGATCCAATAACTTTCGTTCTCTGTATTCCCAGGCTTTTCACCCATAGCCTACTTCCTTGTGTAAATCTCAACTCAAAAAAAACAAAAAAAACAAAAAAAAAACATTTCCTTCTCTGTTCTCATTCGTTTATTCATTCTTATTCGTTCGTTCGTTCTTCGACCACGTGTTTCTCCCCCATTTCCCCAGATAGTTTTCACTCATTAACCTTCAATGTTTACACTTTCCCCTCAAGTTATGTATTCCGTCATATTTTATAACACCTTTTTCTTCTTCTTCTTTAAAAGGCTGCTTTCGACTTGCTCACCAAATCAATTCATCCCAAAAAAAATATCCATCTCCTATAGTGCCTTTTTTCTACATTCCCTAAACTCTCCTGCACTCCATCCTCCATCCAGCGTCCTTAAACGTATTTTTAACTCGAAGGTCACAAGAAACTCATTTTGCAATAAATGTTCGTTTCCCATAAATCGTACACTTTCAAAAATCCAATCTCACCCCTCCCCTCCAAATCTTCCCCATAACCCCTCCCCTCCAAATCTTCCCCATCACCCCTCCCCTCCAAATCTTCCCCATCACCCATCCCTTTCAAATCTCCCCCCTTGCCCCCTCCCTCCTAAACTACCCCCTCACCCCTCCCCGCCAAGACGCCCCCTCGCCCCTCCCCTCCTAGACTCCTGCCTCACCCCTCCCCTCCAAATCTCCCCCATATCCCATCCCTTTCAAATCCCTCCCCTTGTCCCTTCCCTCCCAAACTCCCCCCTCACCCCTCCCCTTCAAATCTCCCCACCCTCATTGCTTCTCAATTTCCCCCCTCTCACTCCCCCTCCTCAAAGCGTCCTCCCCGCTTCTTCCCCCTTCAAACTCTCACCTCCATCTCCCCCAACCTTCTGCCTCGCTCTTCCCCCTCCTCAAATAACACCTCATTGTGGCTCACCCAATCACCATCAAACCTTTTGTCCGCCCCATCCTTCCCTTTCTCCGAGCTATTCTGAAATCTCTGACACACCTTCAACAGCTCTCCCTATCTCTTCCACCTCTTCCACATCTTACCCTACCCCTCCTCCCCCCTGTTCTGTATCTGATGCTCCCCCTTCCTCTTCATTAACGGTATGGACCTCAAACATCCGGGGCCTTCGTTCAAACTTAACTGATCTCTCTATACAGGTTGCTTCTGTCAAACCAGACGTGATCTGCTTAACAGAAACTTTCCTCCTTTATGATGTCTCTGATTCCATAGTATCTCTCCCGGGCTACTCCCTCCTCCGGTATGATAGACCTGAGCCTCGTCCTGGAGGCGGGGTTGCTATCTTTATCAAAAACTCTCTTCCTCACTCGCCCTGCACTGCACTCTCTCCACCTCACCCCCAGGAATACCTCTGGCTACGGCTTCCCCTTCGCTCCCACCTCTTGTTCATATGTGTGTTGTACCGTCCACCAAACAGTGATGACTCCATCTACATCTCGCTGTCTGATGATATGGACCAACTTCTATCTACTCATCCCAACTCTCTCTTCCTCATATGTGGTGATTTCAATTGTCACCATGCCAGTTGGCTGGGTGTGGGTACCTCTCTCACCAGCCATGGCTCTTCAGCAAAGGATTTCTGCGACTCACTGGGACTGACACAATCTGTCAATTTCCCGACCCGGATCTCAGTCAACGGAACATCTTTTCTTCTGGACTTGGTTATGACTAACTTCCCTGAAAATGTCTGCTGCTCTTCTTCTGCTCCGATCGGATCATCTGATCATGTCCTTGTTAAAGTGGACATCTCTCTGACCATCCTCAGGGAGCCTGCTCAGCGTCGACGAGTCTGGCATTTCACTCAGGCCAACTGGCACGGTCTTCAAGCAGCCATCAATCATCTGGACTGGTCTCCCATCTCTACCACCTCTGACATCAACTCATCCTGGGAATTCTTCCAAAGTAAATTGCTCTCTCTCATGCACAGATTTATCCCATCTCGTCTTCAGTTGTCATACCCTTCCTCCCGTCCATGGTACACGGAATCTTGTGGTGAGGCTGTTGCCCAGAAACAACTTGCCTTCGTCTCCTGGAAAGCAAATCCAACGGAAGGAAATCTCATTTCCTTTCACAAAGCCCGAAACAAGTGTGTGTCCACCCTCAGGAGAGCCAGGAAACAATATCTCTCCATTCTCAAGACCGAACTCTCTTATCTGTCTCCCTCTTCCAAATCCTGGTGGCGTCTGGTCAAATCCGTTTCTGGTGTTTGTTCCCCCTCCATCCCCTCCCTTACCTCAAACGGCTACACAGCTGACTCCGCACGTGAAAAAGCTGAATGCCTCAACTCTGTGTTTGCCTCTAAATCTTGTGTCCCAAACCCATCCCTCTCTGTACCCACCATACCCAGTCGTACCCTGCTGCTCCTGGACTCCGTGTCCTTTCCTCCTGACAAGGTGGAAAAGTTTCTGTCAACCCTCGACTCTGATTCTGCAACTGGACCCGACGGCATCAGCCCACGGGTCCTAAAATCCTGCTCTGCTGCTCTATCTCACCCTCTCTCTGTTCTCTTCACCCTCTCTTTTGCTCAAGGTCAACTGCCATCTGCTTGGAAATCAGCCAACATCACCGCTTTGCACAAAAAAGGTGCAAAAACAGATCCTAGCAACTACAGACCAATCAGCCTTCTCCCAATTATCAGCAAAGTCATGGAATCCATCATTGCTTCGGATATGAAATCTTTCCTCTTCTCCAATGGCTTGATCTCTGATCATCAATTTGGTTTCAGACCAGGTCACTCTACTCTGGACATGCTGCTTCTGCTGTCTCAACAATGGATGGAGGTCCTCAATGCCAAACAGGAAATTAGAGCTGTCTCCCTCGACATATCACGTGCCTTCGACACGGTCTGGCACCCCGCTCTGCTCACCAAACTCTCCTCCTTTGGTATCCATGGAAATCTCCACGCATGGCTGGCGGACTTCCTCTCTAGTCGTCGTCAACGTGTGGCCCTGAATGGGTTTCTCTCATCTCCTCTTCCTGTTCAGGCTGGAGTTCCCCAAGGCAGTGTTCTGGGCCCCGTGCTTTTTCTGGTCTTCATCAATGATCTCTCTGACTCTCTGGAAAATCCTCTGTATCTCTTTGCTGATGACTCCACTCTCTGCCGCTCCATTCCTCTTCCCTCAGATCGGCAGTCTGCTGCCTCCTCACTCTCTGAAGACCTGGACAAAATCACAGACTGGTCAAACAAGTGGAACATGTCTTTCAATCCTGACAAATCTCACACTCTTACTATGTCTCTCCGAAAAGATCGACTGGACAACCCTCCCATCTACTTTCTCAACAATCCTCTCCAAGAAGTTCTGTCGCTCAAGATTTTGGGTCTCACTATCTGCCATGATCTTTCTTGGGAAAACCACATTTCCAAGCTGGCCTCCAAAGCCAGTCGCCGACTGGGCATCCTCCGTCGTGCGAAGTCCTTCCTCGGCACACCTGAGCTCCTCACCACATACAAGGCTTTCATCCGCAGCTCAATGGAATACTGTTCTCCCCTATGGGCCGGTGCTCCTGCCTCACACCTAGCTCGGCTTCACGCTGTTGAAACCAAAGCTTTCAGAATTATTGGAATCTCCCGCGATGAAGCTATCTCTGAGGGCCTTTCACTCACTCACCGCAGGCAGGTAGGTGGTCTTTCTGTCTTCTACCGACTCCTCTCCGGCCTTGCACCCCCAGCTCTCTCTGTGCTCTGTCCCCCAAATATTCCTACAGGTCGCACAAGATCTGCCAGCAACCCTCTGATGGTTAAACTGCCGAAATCTCGGCTCTCTGCTCACCTTCACTCTTTCATTCCTCTTTTCTCCCGCCTCTGGAACAAACTCCCTCACTCCCTTCAATCCCACTCCTCCCTCCAGGTCTTTAAAACAGCTGTTCACCACCATCTCTTATCTTCCCCCATCCAAAACCTTGATCTTTTCTACCCCCGCTAATTCACCCCAGATCCACCTTGTTTGAATTGAAATTCCAACTTCTTTCCTGGAAGTCCTGGCAGTGTCCATATGTTTTATACCTCTCCCACCGCCCCCTTCCCATGCCCCCCCCCCCCCCAAAGCCCTCGCCCTCTCTCAGATCTCTCGATGTCTCCATGTCTCTCGGTCCCTGCTCTCAAATGTTGTGTTTGTGTCCTTCCCCCTCTCTCCCCATCTTGTCTACCGCTCCCGATGTTATATGTTTTATGTGTCGGCTCCCCAATGCCAAGTAAATAAATAACATCCTCTGGTGCGCGGAAATTGTCGGGGCGCTTTCGGCACCCAGTGATACCGCCGTGCAGCACATAGAGACGGTATTGGGAGGGAGAGGTGTGCAAGAATTGATTGATTCATTGTGCAATTAAAATAAAGAAATAATAATCATATCATAATTTATATATTAATCAATTGGCAAATAGCATACCTAAACTACCACTGTTTCATTATCTCAAAGGACCTGTAACTTTTTGAAAATGAATTAATTATGGCATTAATCGAATAATTAAATAATTAATCGATTAATCAATACATCAAAAATACCCTTTACAGTTAAATCACTTGGTCATTGTCGTGTCCAAATATCAGCTTCCTAGCTCAAAAGGTGCCTGAGATATTGCCCAGAAAAGAAAGGACATAAATAAGTGCCTTTAATTAATTGTTAATAATTAAGTCATTAATCAATTGATTGATTAATCAAAAAAACCAAAAATATCATTTTACCAAAGCACATGCTCACAATTGTGCCCAAATTTCAGCTTCTTAGTTTGAAGGATGGCTGAGATATCGCCTGGACAAACAAACGAGAAAGCAAGAAAGAAACCGGAGTGAAAACTGAGTACTCACTTTCAGCACGTGTCATTGCCAGGCCCCCTTCGGTGCCTGGCGATGACGTCATGCAGCGCCTAGGGATGGAATAGGACAGGTGTATAATTGTATATATCAGTCGGGGTGTATAATTTGGGGATATTATCATAGTAATTTATCATCCTTTTCAAAGACAAAACTGAACTGCTTTGTGTGTTTCAGAGGAAGTCATGTTGACAGAGCAAGAAACAACGGATGGAAGATCAGCACTTGATGGTAAGTTCACCTTCTCTTTATCCAAGAAGCAGACTTTTGCGATGACACTATCGGTATATAAAATAAAACGTAGTTATAGTATAATTATGGATTGACATTTATCGCAATGTATCATTCTTTAGTAACTGATACCAAACCACATTCATTATTCCTGTGGATATTGGAAACTTTGGCTGATGTAAGCTGCAAATTTTTATTTATCTTAGGATATTATATAAGCAACATGAAAGAAACGATGAACTTGACTTCACATGCTTTGTACATCTTTTCCTATGGTTTCACAAGTTTACCATTCATTCATTCAGATATGTATATATATATATATATATATATATATATATATATATATACATACATATATATATATATATATATATATATATATATATATATATATATATATATATATATATATATATATATATATATATATACATACATATATATATATATATATATATATATATATATATATATATATATATATATATATATACTGAAACGCAAAAGAAACTTACCACCTTTGAAACCTTTAAATATCAACAATAACACTGCGTGTAGTAAATGTGTGAACTTATTTGTGGACAATAGTGTCCTCGCTGTCAGACAAAACGGTCACGGATGGTCACTTGAACCTTCAATGGTCACTTCATAGCACAGCTGTTGAACAGCCGTTTTGACTGTCACTGATTAGCCAAGGGGTACGGGATGATTTCAATGAGCTGCACGTGATGTCTTGATATTGGCTTTAAAAAGGCCAGTGCAAAATGGGCATTTTGACCGAAAAATTTGACCATTTTGACCATTTTGACCAACTTCAAAAAGACCGAAAATGCAAAAGAAACTTACCACTTGTTTGAAATGTAATAAAATTGTAACAGTTCAAAATAAAACAAACCAACAATTGCTAATTGAAACATTGGCATTTTATTGATGACATGTCAAGTTTTTGACCAAGATACACCATCTCATCAGTTTGTTCTACAGTACAGAACAGCACAGGGTGCAATGTCAGTCCCCTTTCAATAGCGTGTATGGCCACCATTGTTTTGAATACAGGCAGTGCATCGTCGGCGTATACTGCCTACCAGTCTTTGGATGGATTGCTGCTGGATTCTGTCCCACTCAGTCCTCAATGTCTGAAGCAGCTCTGCCCGTGTCCTGGCCCTGCCAACTACGCGTCTCCCAAGCTCATCCCACAGGTGCTCTATGGGATTCAGGTCAGGGGAGAGCGCAGGCCACTGCATGGTGTTGATGTTCTCGCCTTGGAGAAATGCAGTGGTAAAGCGAGCAGCATGGGGACAAGCGTTGTCATGCTGAAAGGTTATCAGTTCTGGGTGGTCTAGCAGGAATGGCAGCAGATGAGGTCGCAGGATGTTATCCACATACCGCTGGGCGTTAAGATTCCCATCCACAACCACCAGTGGCGTCCTGTACCGGCCTGATGTGGCTGCCCACACCATCACACTTGGGCCACCCCACCTGTTGGCTTGACACACGCAACAATCGGCATATCGCTCGCCAGTTCTTCTCCAGACACACTCACGCCCATCAGGACTGTCCACACAGAACCTTGACTCATCGCTGAAAGCGACCTCGTTCCACTGCACCAAGGTCCACCGCTGATGCTGCTGGCACCATCTCTGACGGTTGCGGCGATGGGCAACCGTCATCACGGGGCCTCTGTATGGTCTTCTGGCAGTCAGACCATAGTCATGCAGTCGTCTTCGTGCAGTATCATTGGAGATCCGTGGGTTTGCACGCCCTGGAGTTTCTGCCGCAGTGCGGGATGCTGGACGGAATCGATCCCGCAGGTGACTTCGGACCATCTGCCTGTTCTGCCTTGCAGTGGTGACTCTTGGCCTCCCTGATCGAGGTCTGTCATCTGCAGAGTTGTGGAGGGTGTCTCTGTCCACCAGGGCCGATATCGTCTGGTGTGAACAGCCAAGGCGACGTGCCACCTCACGGTAGCTCAGTCCGCCTTGCAGCATGCCCAGGGCACGCTGCCGTTGATCCCTTGACAATCGTGGCATGTTGATTGAAATGCCCATTTTGCACTGGCCTTTTTAAAGCCAATATCAAGACATCACGTGCAGCTCATTAAAATCATCCCGTACCCCTCGGCTAATCACTGACAGTCAAAACGGCTGTTCAACAGCTGTGCTATGAAGTGACCATTGAAGGTTCAAGTGACCATCCGTGACCGTTTTGTCTGACAGTGAGGACACTATTGTCCACAAATAAGTTCACACATTTACTATATGCAGTGTTATTGTTGATATTTAAAGGTTTCAAAGGTGGTAAGTTTCTTTTGCGTTTCAGTATATATATATATATATATATATATATATATATATATATATATATTGTTACGGTCCGTGGATAAGGATGTTGTTTGCCGAGCGGAGGCACCGCGGCCGAACAGTTACCCCGATTAACCCTTCCCGAACGTTGGCTGGATCGTGCCACAGATATTCAATATGGAAAAGACAAAAGCGACACGGATGTGAAGAAGAAGAAGAAGACGAAAAAAAGGTTGAAAATACTACTAAATTTATTTACTATTTACAGGCTCAAAAAAACCAAGGAGAAGGAAAGATAAGAAAATAATATACAGAAGCTTTTAGAGACACAGTGAAAATTACTAGCTTATCTAAACAGGCTTAACTAAATCCCCAGGGACAAAACAAACAGAACAAACTCACGTACACGAATGGGGAACTTGCAGGCAGGACTGACAGGAGGTGGGTGGCTGGAGGGGAAGGAAGGCACAGAGCTGGCTGGAGCTTGATCCCGCACGGGACGTCGGGCTGGACCTCGACGGCCGCCGATGCCACCGATCCTGTCGTGTGCGCGGGGTAACGGGTCGGAGCTGCTTGGTGGATCCAAGCCAACGCTGCTGGTGGGGGGTCTGGCGTGACGGGTTCTCTCTCCCTCTCTCACTAACTCCAGGACTCTTTCTCTCTCTCTTTGGTCCAATCACTCCTCACCACCGACAACTCAACGCAACTACTGACCACTCAACGCAACCACTGACCACCACTGACGACCAACCCAGCTCTGACCAAAACCACACAACTCAGCTCTTCACAACTTCTTGCGCGCGCGCCTTTATAGCGCCTCCGGCGATTAAGCCGCCGGCTTTCAGGACACGCCCATCGGTGTGCTCACCTCGGCCCTGGTTGGTCGCGCGACCCTCTGGCTCCGCCCTTGATGACGACGGGCGGGCACGCCTTTCTTCCCCGACCCGAGCACATGTTCAATGGTGGTTTTGGGGCGAAAACAACTCACAGCTGTAACAAACTGGCAAACTGCCCAGTGCAGTTGGCAATGGAGACTTGGAGGGGAGGTAGGTGGAAATTGAGGCTTGGCAATGGAAGTTTTGGGAGTGGGAATGGGGAATGAAGGGAATCTATCTATTTTCTCTTGGTGCAATGGAGTGTCATTTTAATGGAAGACAAAGCCTTAACCTATACACAGAATAAGGATATAAGCTACTGAACAAGGGTATTATAGTGTCCTTCAATGTATGCTTTATGGAATTAACTACCGGAACACCCTTTGACCTTTACACAACACTGGAGGCAGGAGGGGCCAGAATCAAGCAATGTTACACAACAATTTACCACAATACAACACAATAAAAAAAATTACAATCCTCATATCCGCAACACTGCACCCTCCTCCTCTTAGGCACTTCCCGGGCCTATAACTTTAACTTAGTGTGACACGTAGGTGTAGTTCCCTCTACTTTTAACCTGACCCTGAGTGTGACAGTTTTAAAACATAAATAAATATGTCCCGCTGCTCCATTGCACCCTGCCTAACAGACTCACGCCCACAGCTAACCGAATTGCGGAATGGTCTTCAAACTATACATTGACGGTGGGGAGCATTATTTACAATTGACGCTACTTTTATTTACAAAACGCAACCCAGGACCTGTGATTGTTCTTTCTGGGGGGGAGACAGTCTGCTCTGCATCGACGCACCATGAAAGCACCCAAAACGCACCAATACACCCTCAAGCACCAATCGGTGCACAGTCATCAGTGTTCAATGCATAAAAATAAACCCCTAACCCCTAACAACCCCTAACCCTGCAGGTGGTCTCTTGCTTTTCGGCTCCCTCTGCTGGCTATTTGCTTTCTTCCAGATGTTGTCATTTTCTTTTGCGGGCGGCCTATTTGTATTAAAATAAAATGCACCCAACGTGTCCATTTCTTTTTATTTATGGCCCACAGGGGCCAACTATGTATGGTTCACCTGTGGGGCATCGGTGCCCTGTGGCCAAGGTCCGCCAGCAAGATTTTGGGCCCTCATGGCCAGTTCCAGCAGAGGGGCCATGCCCCAACCCATGGGGTCCATCAGTGGTGCTCGGCCACAGACATGTGGTCCATAATGTGGTGCATCGATGCAGACAGCTGGTTCTGGGAGTTCCGGGCGCACAATGGCGGACTCACGCACGCTCCCCTCGGCGCCCAGTGGCGCTCAGGTCCTCATGTGGGAGACAAAGGGGGGAAGACAGATGAGCGAGGGGTAAGGTCACAAGGGTACACATCAATAAGGCAATGCAAGGCGAAGTGCGTACGGAGAGCGAAGTGAGAAAGCTCGTCCCTACCGTACGTCACCCCCCTGTCACCTACTCTACCCTTGCCCTTACCCCATATTTACAACAACCTACACCTTTACAAATTCGTCACTACTGTCACGTCTCCCCATATTTCCCCTATACCAAATTCGTTCCCACAATCCCTCTACTTCAAAATTTGCCATCACCCAATTCATCATCAATCCTCATAAGGAGGAAGAGATGGAACATCAAAGCACAATGTCACACCCACGTCATGATGCGTCTCGCATTCCAAACATCTGCACAATAAAAATAATAAAAACAACTTGGCATGGTGTGGAGTACCTGTCACCTCAGGTGAGTGGATGTAGATGGTGCAAGGAGATTTTCATCCTAACTATCCTCTAAATGACATTAACACACTTTACACTACCCGGGGTCTTTCCCTGCCAATTCATTGGCCATCTTGCACTAGGGGTTCTAAAATCCAATTCCCATTGACCAAACTGTGGTGCTTCATCAATTTGGGGTCTCACTCCCCCGATTCATCTCCCGGTGCCCTTGCACAATTTCTGGGCTGAGACGTGTAGCTCTCCCAGCAGGTCTACCCACCTGCACACCTCCACCACTGTAGTTGCCACCCGAGCTTACCTGCTCCTTACCTAACCTATCTAACTGGGGAAGGCCCCTCCTGGCTCTGTCACCCCTCGGTGCCCTCTGGCACTGGGCTACCCGGGTCCGTCCTCCGGATCCTCGGGCCCCATCCACAACAACTCTACCGGCTCCCAGAGCCCACCTGCGGCCTCACCTGGCCGACATCCTCACAGTGGTGGAGTGCCCAAACCAACTACACACACTAACAGGCTACACGCCCAGCCATTTCCACAACACTAATGCACCCATCCAAATACCATTCTTTCACTCGCACCACAGATGCCAATATCCAACCACAATTTACCTGTACCCTCTACCTAACACTTACACTACCCGCCCCGGGTATTCGTGATGGGGGTCCATCCTTCCCCCATTCACACCTTCGCACCATCCACTCCACTCCATAGTTTCCACCATACTCACTCCACGACCATCCATTCCAATACTCCATATATTCCATACCATTTATTCCACACAACCATTCTCCATACACCTGTCGTTGCACACCTGTGCAATCACACCTGGTGCCACCTGCACCCTCCTTCCTTCCTGGACCATTTGGTCAACACAACACACATCACCATCACTCACTCAAACACTGCTCCATACACCTGTTCAGTTGCACACCTGTGCAATCACACCTGTTCCTCACACACTTGTCACAATACACTTCTAAATACACCTCCAACACTCACACGGCATCATCTAAACTACCTGTTGCCCTGCTAACTTAGTGCTCCCCGTCTTCCCTTTAAACTAAGCACATACCACGTCATTATCATCCACTCTAATCTACCTGCGTCCCCACTACAGGTATCAGTCACTACCTAACCTTAACGTTACCTAAGGTCATCTTCTCTAGATCCCTATCATTATATCCTAACCCTCCCGGGCTAGTTTTCACTGCCATAAACCCCATAACCTAGTGCTCCTTTGCCCCCGTTTGTGAGGGATGACAGAGTTGCCATCCCACCACATCGGGGACGTCCCACTACCAATTTTACTCGTCCAAATTCCAACCAATCAAAAATTTTCCAATCCTCTGCCAATTCTATTCACTTTTCTAAATTTCGGATCAAAAACACTACCACTATTATCATCATCACAGTCCGCTATATCCTAGCCTCGGTGCGTCATGACATCATCAAACTCGGCTTCGTAAAGCCGAGCAATGAATTCAGGTGGTTTGGTCGCCTGCAGGTTGAATCCGTCCGGCTTTCGGTTCAAGGGAGGTGGTTTGGTCGGGCCGAGATTCCACGCACCATCTCGGCGCGGTACCTTGCGGTCCCGGGCCCGATGACCGAGGCTCGCCCGGTCGGAACCCCGTCCCCGCGAGGGGGCACCGGTCCGCTTCCTCGCACTCGCCCTTGAACCGGACCGGACGCCTCGCCCGACAAGGCCCGGACTCGACCGTGCAGGGCGGGGCCAAGCCCGAATCGGCAACGACGCTTCGAAGAGAAGCGACGCCGCATCGATCCGCGCCGGGCCTCGCATCCAACAAAGCACACCGCGCCCCGAGTGCTCGCATCGGCTATCCGTCGCCCTAAACGCTAACCCGTCCAACGTCGATGCTTTACTCGCATGCCCACATGCACACGCGACCCTTTTGACACTCACAAAACCCGGCGTTCCAACGCCGTCCGTCCATTCCACCAACACACTCCCTGTTACACACCACACCTCTTGCGCACACCTCGGTCCACACCTCTCCTCCGTTACGTCCTCCGTAACACTCACCATGGGCGTGCACTCTTGCATCCACCCACTACCGCGCTCCGATGTGCTCCCTCGCACTCGCGCTACTACCAACTCAGGTGTGCTTTCTCGCACACCCTCGCCGTTCATCCCATACGTGCATCCTCACACCCGCTCCACCACCAACTCACTCCTCGTGTCACACTCCGTACACCCCGACGTGCATTCTCGCTCGCACTCGGTATCACACTCGCGCTTCGTAACACGCTCACCCCTTGACGCACACTTTTTTTTCACATGCGTGCCATTTCCACTTACACGGGACCCTTTACCAACGCCCGGGTGCCATATCGATCCCAATCGCGCGACAATTCTCTTGTCGTCAAACATCCTCCTGCAAAATCTCCCCGCACAATACACAGCACGACTCACCTGGGGGATCCTTTTCTCCACGCGCACCTGCAAACTCTTTATTTGGTTAGTGAGCACATAATCATGATTTGAGCAGGGACTTTGTACATATTCCATCTTTTCCTCCCGCCGCGAGTGGTTTTCTAAGTCCCCGGTCTCTTCAATTTCAATGCCCACTTCCACTTTTTCTTTACTCACCTCGACGACCGTTGGCTTTAATAAAATTCCCTCTACCTCATCGGTCGCCGGCTTTTCCAAACCCTGTGTCGCGATTTCTACCCCCGTCATTGTACCCGCGCTTTTCTCCGCTTCGTTCAACCAGTGCTTCTCGACCCGCGTTACCTCGTCGTGCACCCTTGGGACTCTCTCGCCCACCATGCGATCCATGTTCTCCCCACATTTTTGCATGCGGTCACCCATTCTGTCCCTAATCTTGCCGATTCGCTCCATTTTGCTTCCTAGCCTCTCAAATTTATTGTCTAAACGTTCACTGGTACCCCTCGCTTCGTCCCTCATTACCCCCATTTGCTCACTCTGAGCCTTCATCTGGTTCCCCATTTGTCCCATTTGGCCCTCCAATCGCTCACCCTGAGCATCCATCCGGTTCCCCATTTGTCCCATTTTGGCTTCTAGCCTGTCCATAAGGGCCCCCATTTGTAGGAAAAAACGTTCGAATCCACCGGCGGCGCTGCTACGGTCGCGGGCGCGGTCGCCGTGGCCATGTGCGAGGCGCCATTTTGCGCGCCCGTAACCTCGTGCGCGAGAGCGCCATTTTGCGCGCCTGAAACCTCCTCAACCACATTGTCAATGTTCCCCTCCATTTGATCCTGGGTTACTCCTAACCCCTCTCCTAGTTCACCCACCGGCATCCGATTGCCTTGACCAGCCATGGCGCGATTTCAAAATTCGTTTTTTTTTTCTTTCTTTAAAACAATTTCAGCAGCTTGTAATTTTGAGCGCGTTACGCGCGCTTCGGGTCCGACCCCGCTCCCGACACCAATTGTTACGGTCCGCGGATAAGGATGTTGTTTGCCGAGCGGAGGCACCGCGGCCGAACAGTTACCCCGATTAACCCTTCCCGAACGTTGGCTGGATCGCGCCACAGATATTCAATATGGAAAAGACAAAAGCGACACGGATGTGAAGAAGAAGAAGAAGACGAAAAAAAGGTTGAAAATACTACTAAATTTATTTACTATTTACAGGCTCAAAAAAACCAAGGAGAAGGAAAGATAAGAAAATAATATACAGAAGCTTTTAGAGACACAGTGAAAATTACTAGCTTATCTAAACAGGCTTATCTAAATCCCCAGGGACAAAACAAACAGAACAAACTCACGTACACGAATGGGGAACTTGCAGGCAGGACTGACAGGAGGTGGGTGGCTGGAGGGGAAGGAAGGCACGGAGCTGGCTGGAGCTTGATCCCGCACGGGACGTCGGGCTGGACCTCGACGGCCGCCGATGCCACCGATCCTGTCGTGTGCGCGGGGTAACGGGTCGGAGCTGCTTGGTGGAGCCAAGCCAACGCTGCTGGTTGGGGGGTCTGGCGTGACGGTTCTCTCTCCCTCTCACACTAACTCCAGGACTCTTTCTCTCTCTCTTTGGTCCAATCACTCCTCACCACCGACAACTCAACGCAACTACTGACCACTCAACGCAACCACTGACCACCACTGACGACCAACCCAGCTCTGACCAAAACCACACAACTCAGCTCTTCGCAACTTCTTGCGCACGCGCCTTTATAGCGCCTCCGGCGATTAAGCCGCCGGCTTTCAGGACACGCCCATCGGTGTGCTCACCTCGGCCCTGGTTGGTCGCGCGACCCTCTGGCTCCGCCCTTGATGACGACGGGCGAGCACGCTTTTCTTCCCCGACCCGAGCACATGTTCAATGGTGGTTTTGGGGCGAAAACAACCCACAGCTGTAACAAACTGGCAAACTGCCCAGTGCAGTTGGCAATCGAGACTTGGAGGGGAGGTAGCTGGAAATTGAGGCTTGGCAATGGAAGTTTTGGGAGTGGGAATGGGGAATGAAGGGAATCTATCTATTTTCTCTTGGTGCAATGGAGTGTCATTTTAATGGAAGACAAAGCCTTAACCTATACACAGAATAAGGATATAAGCGACTGAACAAGGGTATTATAGTGTCCTTCAATGTATGCTTTATGGAATTAACTACCGGAACGCCCTTTGACCTTTACACAACACTGGAGGCAGGAGGGGCCAGAATCGAGCAATGTTACACAAGAATTTACCACAATACAACACAATAAAAAAAATACAATCCTCATATCTGCAACTATATATATATATATATATATATATATATATATATATATATGTGTGTGTACCCTGGTTTAGAATAGGTACACCGTATCCCTGCGTGTCGTAAGAGGGTTGGCGTCAGGAAGGGCATCCGGCCATAACAACATTGCCTCAAAAAGAGAACCATGACAATTACAACTACATATGAGCAGGGTACAGCCTGAAGTGGAGATCGGTTTCTGAGGTTTGGGACATGGAATGTAGGAACAATGACAGGGAGATCAGGAGAAGTGGTGGAAGTATTGATCAGAAGAAGAGTGGACATATGTTGTGTGCAGGAGACGAGATGGAAGGGAAGTGGTGTGAGAATGTTGAAGGGTAGGCAGGGACAGAAATACAAGTATGTGTGGCAAGGGTGCCCGGAGGGCGTGAATGGTGTTGGTGTCCTGTTTTCTGAGGAGTTTGTTGACAGTGTGGTGAGTGTGACTAGAGTGAGTGATTGGTTGATGATGGTGAAAATGATGATTGGAAAGCTCTTGGTGAACGTCCTCTCAGGATATGCTCTGCAGGTTGGTCAGAGCGATGAAGAGAAGGACAAGTTCTGGTGTGCGATAGAGAAGCTGATGGAAAATGTGAAAGATGAGGAAGTTGTTGTGGTAGGAGGAGACCTAAATGGACATGTGGGAAGGAGTATGGACGGTTTTGAGGGAGTTCATGGGGGTTACGGATATGGTGTGAGCAATGGAGAAGGTGAAAGGATTTTGGAGTTTGCTGATGGAGCTGATTTGTTGATTTGTAATACTCAGTTCCAGAAAGAGGATAATAAGCTTGTTACATACACGTCAGGTGGGATGACGACAACCGTTGACTACCTGATGGTGCGTAGGCGAGATAGGGGGCACCTCCGGGACACAAAGGTGATCCCGGGGGAGGAGGCTGCTTCACAGCACCACAGGAGGAGGTTGTCTGCGACATAAGGGTGAAAGGTGCGAGGAGAGCTCGGCGGGTGAAATACCAACCGAGAATGAAGGTGTGGAGGTTGAAAGAGGTGACTAAGGGAGGCATTCAAAGAGAGGCTGAGTAGGGTAGAGGATGATGTGGTTGAGCTTGAACGTGGTTGGATGTCAATGAAAGATAGTCTGTTGGGAGCGGTTGGTGAGGTATGTGGATGGACAAAAGGACCACCGAGGCACTCGGAAACATGGTGGTGGGATGATGAAGTTGGAAAGAGGATTGACGAGAAGAGGAAGAAGTTCAAGGAGTGGCAGAAGGCGAAGGGTACGGGAGCAGAAGAAGCAGAGCATGAAAGTTATAAGGCAGCCAAGAAGGCTGCAAAGAAAGAGGTAGCAAAGGCACAGGAGGCATGTAGGAAAATGGTCGGAGAACGCTTGGATTCGGCATAGGGTCAGAGCGTTATTCAGGATTGCAAAGCACATAGCGAAAGGGAGATGTGATATGATGGGGGTGAATTGCTTGAAGGATGAAGTGGGACAAATCGTTGTGGACCCAGATGGAATTAAAGGAAGATGGAAAAGATATATGGAAATGCTGTTGAATACAGAGAATGAATGGGATGGCAACATAGAGAGTAACCCAGTTTTAGGACCGGCAGGGAGGATAACTGAGAAGGAAGTTGAGGAAGCGATAAAAGCAATGAAGAGTAGAAAAGCGGGAGGGCCGACGGGAGTTGTGGGAGATATGTTGAAGGCAGCAGGAAGTTGGGGTCTGAAGAGAATGACAGATATCTGTAATCTGGTGGTGAAAGAAGGCCGCATTCAAGTGGATTGGGAACTGAGTACTCTCATCCCTCTTTTCAAGGGGAAAGGTGACCCTCTGGAGTGTGGCTCGTACCGAGCGATAAAGTTATTGGAGCAGAGAATGAAGGTATTGGAAAGGGTGTTGGAGAGGAGGATAAGGAAGAAGGTGAAGATCGACGAAATGCAGTTTGGATTTATGCCAGGAAGAGGAACGACAGACGCGCTCTTTATTGTGAGGCAGTTGCAGAAGTACATGGAGAAGAGGAAGAGGTTGTTTCTTGGGTTTGTTGATCTGGAGAAAGCATTCGATAGGGTTCCACACGAAGTATTGACATGGGCATTGAAGAAGTTAGGAGTGGAGGAATGGTTGATCAGAGTAGTGATGGCAATGTACAAAAGAGCACGCACAGCTGTAAGGACGAAGGACGGGAACAGTGGTGAGTTTGAGGTGAAGGTGGGGGTGCATCAGGGTCGGTACTAAGTCCACTACTATTTGTAGCTGTGATGGAGGTGCTGGCTCAGAACGTAAAGGAGGGTTTACCATGGGAGTTGTTTTATGCAGATGATCTGGTGTTGATTGCGGAAAGTATGGATGGACTGAAGGAAAAGATGAACAAGTGGAAGGAATGTATGGAGACAAAACGTCTGAAGGTGAATTTCGGAAAGACTAAGGTGATGGCAAGTGGTAAAGCATGTGGTGAGGTGGAAAGAACTGGGAAGTGGCCATGTGCTGTGTGCAGGAAGGGTGGCGGAGTGAATTCCATTCAATGTACAATGTGTGCTGAGTGGGTTCATAAAAAAATGCAGTGGTCTGAGAGGGTCATTAACCAGTGTGGCAGCTACATTCAAATGTAAGGTGTGTACAGAGGGAGCTGCAGATGGAGGAAATGTTGAGTTGGATCTTGGAGATGGAGGGAAGGTGTGAAAACATTTTGCTACCTCGGAGACATGCTGAATGGAGAAGGTGGATCAGACTCGGCAACGGTTGCTCGAGTGAGATGTGCATGGAAGAAGTTTCGGGAACTGAGTTCTGAGAACTGAACTGAGTTCTGAAGAACTGAACTGAACTGAGAACTGAGTTCTGAGAACATCCCATTCATTTCGGGAACTGAGAACGGGTGCTGATGAGGAGGGGAGTGTCGTTGAAGCTGAAGGGAAAGGTGTATGCTGCATGTGTGAGAAGTGTTATGATTTATGGGAGCGAGACATGGGTAATGAACGTGGAGCAGTAACGGAGGCTGGAAAGGGTGGAAATGCGAATGGTTCGGTGGATGTGCGCAGTATCGTTGAGAGAGAGGAAGACAAATGATGAATTGCGAAAGATGATGGGAATAGAGCCTGTGATTGATGCTGTGAAGAGAAACAGGTTGAGATGGTTTGGTCGTCATGTGTTGAGGAAGGATGAAAGTGACTGGTTGAGAAGAATGATGGAAATGAATGGAGCAGGAAGCAGAGGACGGGGAAGACCGAGAAAGACTTGGCTAAAGATGGTGGAAGAAGAAATGCGGGCTTCATACGGTTCAAAAAGTCCTAAGATTTTGAATGGTGTCGATTGCCTTAAATTAATTCTAGATGCCGCCCCCCCCCCCCACGGCCCCCCGCTAAAAATGTAATACTATTTTTAAACTCTTGGCCTTGTAGCAGTGTGGCCAGAGAGGTTGAAACTATCATTATGGTTCGTGGTTTGATTCCTGAGGTCTGTTCAGCATCCAGTTAAACTGAATTCCATATGCTTGCATCCTTCGACAGGGAACTTGAACGGTGAGTTGTTCATCTTATTTTCAAGCAGAATGGAGGCCAACAATGGTTCGATGATGTTCATAAAGTTAAGGGAAACAGCAAATACTGTACACATTCAACATTGTTGTGGCCACTCATTCTCACATGGAATATTTCCACAATTACTGTACGCAAGTGTAATGGTGTAACTTGGTCACACACTCTTGAATGTGTTGTAATTACCCCGCGAGTGCGAAGTGAAAAGTGGGGTTCAGCACTTGGTTCACTTTGTCTGTCTGCCGGTCTGTCTAAGACGTCAGTCTATGATGGAGGAACTACTTAATTTGAATTTAACGTTAGATTTTGCACACTGTAGAACATGAATCGGAACCCCAAAGCTGCAGTTCAGCAGTACTTTGGCCCTGAGTTTGGCAAATTGTATGGAATGTCGTCCCGAACGCGCATGCTCACAGGAGTAGTAAGGTACCGGTAATTTTTTAGTCTGTTTGCCTGTTTGGCAGTTAAACAAAATTGAAAATCATTCCAAACAGGAAACTTACTGTTTTAGGGACATCATACAGGACACAAACAACAGGCAGGAATAACTAATTTAACGTGTTAAATAAGGTGGTGGAAAAGACGCTGCATCAACGGCAGTAAACTTCCGAAAAAAAACTTTATTTTATTTCAATTGATTTGAATACTTGAACAATTCAGAACTCAAATCATCATTTTCGAGAGGCATGATGACCAACAAGTGTTGCTATTGTAACGAATTTGAGAAGTGTAACGGTTTTGAAAAGTGTAACAATTTTGGAGGAAGTGTAACGAATGTGAAAAGTATGGTTTTGTTGTGTGTAACACCCTCGTAATGTAAATAATGGTCGCAGCCGTCCTCCTAGTTAATTCCATGAAACTTACACACAGGCCACGATATATCTTTTTAAATAGTTTATTTCCTTATTCTATGTAGGCTAAATATGTGTTTCCCACTAGATTGACTCTGCATTGCATCAAACGAAATAAAGCGTAGGCCCCTCCGATGATCCATGGCAGCTCAAGTGCCAGGGATTCCCCCACTTGAGCTTTCACAGCAACCGTTTATTGCAGTACTGAACTGATGAGCAAAGTGACGGCGCCTTACCTGCAGCTGCTGACCGGTTTTCGCCATTTGCGGCCATTACGAACAAGGGGAGTGGCTAGAGAAGACGGGTCGCCCCCCTCGTCATAGGGGGGAGGAGTAAGTCGGCCCCGCTCATCCAACCCAGAACAAGGGGTTTGGCTAAGAGAGGGCGGAGCGGGAACCCCCGAGAAAGTGCGCGAAGGTTCGGTGAGGAAACCAATATAAGCCGCCGCGGGACGCACTCCACCCTCTTGCCCCTCCAGCTCTTGCCCCTCCAGCTCTTGCTCCTCTTGCTCTTGCTCTGACCCGGTCCTCGTGCTTGCGGTCCCTCGTTGTTGCTGGGGAGAAGGAAGACGCCTGAACGAGCAGGTGTGTGCGAGCCATCGTGCGCCCAGCTGCGCTGCAGCTAAGGGGGCAGCTAAGGGGCCGCAGGCCACGAAAAGGACGCGCCAGGCAGCAATCCACGCTGGACCCTCCATTGCCTCCCAAAAACAACCATCCATCCTCAAGCCATACCTGCCTGCAATATCCCCCGTGTAAGTGTGAACGTCGTCTGTCCTAATCGTTGTCCTGGGGTTAAGTAAATTGACTAGTATAAGCTAACGATGCACTGTGTATCTGCTCCTTCCATTCGCTGAATATAACCGATTGCTCTCGTTGCTCTGGCTTGTGAAAATACATAATAAATCCTGTTATTCCTCTGTACTCTGTCTTCTTCTCTCTTCCTTCTCTTTCGGTCGCTTTAGAGGTTTCCCGATTGAATATCTGTGGTGCGATCTGGTCAACGTTGGGGGAGTCGGGCCAATTGGGGATCCTGTAACGGTCGCGGTGGACCATCCGCCCGGCCCAAAGTAACATCTAAACCGCGTCCGTAACAATATAAATACAGACGATGTGTTGGGGCATCGTTGGGGCAACACAATGCAGATTTACTGTATCCAGCCTTTCTTGACTTGATCACTTATTCAAGTAATTGATTGAATAATTGATTGATAATTGTCATTGGTTCCTTTGCCTCTCCCCACCCCTTCCACCTCCACTTCCATCCCTCACCCTTCCCCACTTTCCTCCTCATGCCTCCTGTACTCACTTACTCTGGCACACATTGTTGCTGTTTTCACCGATACATCCTCAGTACTCAGAAAGGCCACCATGAGGTCGAGCCAGCATGAGCTTCTCACCATGGAGGAAGGGGATTGTGCTGGTAATACAACAATCACTTACCTTGCCATATTTAGCTGTATTATAAACGAAGCCATGCCAATTACAGCTAATATTTTCGACACAGTTTCACATTGTACAACAAAAGGCTTGAAATTAAAGTTGTTTTCCATGGTGCATTAAATATTATTCTGCAAATCAATTTTTGGCATAACCATGGGAGCAAAATAAAAAGAGTAGTTGTGAACAAATTGTTTTGTTTGTTTTGTCTACAATGTGGAGGTTCGTGTTTTTGTATGCACTATTACACCCGCTCACTACGTGAGTGGTGGGGGGTCATGATATTATCTTTATTATTATTATTATTATTATTACTTATGTAAGATCAGGACATTGAAAGATCAAACCGTGCCTCACCATTTTAAATTCCCGCGAATAAAATTTACTTCCATAATGGTGTCATGGGTGGAGGGGGCAATATCGCAAGCCACAAAACCCCTTGGGGAGTGGGGATATTGTTTTGTAATACCATTAATATTATGCTATTATCATAAATGTTATTAGTTTGTAATGAGAAGCAACTTTGTAAAAATGCCACAAAAAACGCCTGGGAAGAACTCCACGTTATAGCAGCACTAAGGGTCGTGTTATTAGCCTTTGTGGGATATATAGTCGACAGTAGATCTATGATCAGGTGCATGTGTCGATTTGATAAACATAGACTGATGTCCAGATTCCTCCAAATTTCTTTCAGTTTAGTGTTAAACAGCATTAGCTACTGTTTAAAAAGGTAATCATACGTGTTTGTGGTTTATAATATTTTTACTTCTGGTAGAGGCCATTGCTCCCACAAAAACACCACGATAAGGTTTTTATAAATGTTAACACGGCGTTTGTTCAAGGAGGAAACACCCCTTGGGGAGACGGGATATTATTAGTATTAATGTTGTTTTGCAATAACATTAACATTATGCTATTGTCATTAATTTTGTTATTATGAGCGGCCTTGGGAAAACGCCACTATAAAGCTAACTTCACATGGATATATACCTCAATACACATCCCCATTGGTGGGGAAACCCCTTTTCCGGGAGGGGGGAAATGAATTCGCTACAACCTTCTCATTGTGTGACCCTTAGTCGTCCTGTCAAGTTTGGTTGAGATTGGATAAGTAACGACCGAATGTATAGCGGTCAAAAATCATCAGACAGACAGACAGACGGACAGACACCAAATTGCGTATTTTAGTGTGTGTGTGTGTGATGATTGGATGATTGGCTTATTCTATACTTTTTTCTGTTGAAGGCTCCAGTCACGGCCGACGGGAGTTGTGGGAGATATGTTGAAGGCAGCAGGAAGTTGAGGGTGTGAAGAGAATGACAGAGATCTGTAATCTGGTGGTGAAAGAAGGTCGCATTCCAGTGTATTGGGAATTGAGTACCCTCGTCCCTCTATACAAGGGGAAAGGTGACCCTCTGGAGTGTGGCTCGTGTCAAGCGATAAAGTTATTGGAGCATGGAATGAAGGTATTGGAAAGGGTGTTGGAGAGGAGGATAAAGAAGAAGGTGAAGATCGACGAAATGCAGTTTGGATTTATGCCAGTAAGAGGAACGACAGACGCACTTTTTATTGTGAGGCAGTTGCAGGAGAAGTACATGGAGAAGAGGAAGAAGTTGTTTCTTGGGTTTGTTGATCTGGAGAAAGCATTCGATAGGGTTCCACGTGAAGTAGTGACATGGGCATTGAGGAAGTTAGGAGTGGAGGAATGGTTGATCAGAGTAGTGATTGCAATGTACAAAAGAGTGCGCACAGCTGTAAGGACGAAGGACGGGAACAGTGGTGAGTTTGAGGTGAAGGTGGGAGTGCATCAGGGGTCAGTACTAAGTCCATTACTATTTGTAGCTGTGATGGAGGTGCTGGCTCGGAACGTAAAGGATGGTTTACCGTGGGAGTTGTTGTATGCAGATGATCTGGTGTTGATTGCAAAAAGTATGGATGGACTGAAGGAGAAGATGAACAAGTGGAAGACAGGTGAATTTGTATGGAGACAAAAGGTCTGAAGGTGAATATCGGAAAAACGAAGGTGATGGCAAGTGGTAAAGCATGTGGTGAGGTGGAAAGAACTGGGAAGTGGCTGTGTGCAGGAAGGGTGTCGGAGTGAATTCCATTCAATGTACAATGTGCGCTGAGTGGGTTCATCAAAAATGTAGTGGTTTGATAGGGTCATTAACCAGTGTGGCAGCTACATTCAAGTGTAAGGTGTGCACAGAGGGAGCTGCAGATGGAGGAAATGTTGAGATGGATCTTGTAGACGGCGTGAAGCTGGAAGGTGTGAAAACATTTTGTTACCTAGGAGACATGCTGAATGGAGAAGGTGGATCAGATTCGGCAACGGTTGCTAGAGTGAGATGTGCATGGAAGAAGTTTCGGGAACTGAGTGGCGTGCTGATGAGGAGGGGAGTGTCGTTGAAGCTGAAGGGAAAGGTGTATGCTGCATGTGTGAGAAGTGTTATGATTTATGGGAGCAAGACATGGGTAATGAACGTAGAGCAGCAACGAAGGCTGGAAAGGGTGGAAATGCGAATGGTTCAGTGGATGTGTGGAGTATCGTTGAGAGAGAGGAAGACAAATGATGAATTGCGAAAGATGATGGGAATATAGCCTGTGATGGATGCGGTGAAGAGAAACAGGTTGAGATGGTTTGGTCATGTGTTGAGGAAGGATGAAAGTGACTGGTTGAGAAGAGTGATGGAAATGAATGTAGAAGGAAGTAGAGGACGGGGAAGACCGAGAAAGACTTGGCTAAAGATGGTCGAAGAAGAAATGCGGGCAAGGGGGTTAACAACGGGAGATGCAGAAAATAGGGCAAAATGGAGAAGATTGTCATGGGGACCGCAAGGCTAACCCCTGTTCGAGCAGGGAAAATGGCCTTTAAAATGCCTGTTGTTGTTTTGCTCCAGTCACGGACTGTATAGTCTTCATTGAGGCCAGGCCTTAAATAAAACAGCTGCATTGATAGAGAAGTGAAGAAAGAGAGAATAGTCTGTGAGTTTTTGAGGAAGTAAAAAATCTGCTTTTTGAAAAGGGTACGGTTGTAAATGTTTGGAAAGACATGAAAAGGTAAAGAGTTCCAGAGTTTGGCAGTGGAGGGGAATAAACAAACATCAAAACGGCCCACCCTTGAGTTGCCATTGGCCACACAATAATCATGAGATGTCGTGGCTTGTCGAGCATTCCGTGGTCTTGCTAATGGTGGAGGTACACAAGCAGCAAGTTCTTGGGAGCAAAAACCGAAGTAATATCTGTAGAAAAGAGAAAGAGAGCCAACTTTGCGGCGTAATTTGAGTGAGTCGAGTTTTGAGGTCAGATTGGGAGAGCTGATAAATCAGATTCCTTTGAATTCAACTGGAATTTATTGGGATTGGACATAACAGGACAAACTGAGTAGTGGAAAGACAGGGGGTGGGGGAAAACACACCAACAACTTGGAGAAATTACGGGTGTGGGGAAGAATGAGGGCTAGCTAAATGAATACTAGCTCTTCCACGGGCCTTGACTCTTTATACTAAAAAAGTCACTAAGCCACGTGTGGAGTTTGCTTTTTATGCCATAGGCAGAGAGCTAGGAGAGTAAGGTGGGATGCCAGACTGTATCAAATGCACGAGATATGTCCAGAGAATGCTCTCATCTCATGGCTGACATTGAGGGCCTACATAAATTGTTGTGAGAGTAGAAGCAGCATGTCCATGGTGGAGTGACCTGGCCTGAAACCAAACTGGTTATCTGAGATGAGATTGTTGGAGAAAAGGAAGGATTTGATGTCAACTGTGATTATGGCTCCACGTCCTTGCTGATGACTGGAAGTGAGCTGATGAGTCTGTAGTTAAGATTATCAGTCTTTTCACCTTGATTATGTGATGAAGTAATGTTGGATGACTTACAAGGATATGGAAGATGTCCTAGGGGAAATGATAGGATGAATAGAGTAGAAAGAGGATGTGCAAGAGTTGCAGAGCAGGATTTTAAGACACATGCACTGATGTCTTCAGGTCTAATTGCAGAATCAGCAAGTTTTACATTTCATTTTTGAGGTATTTTAGATGTTGTCTTCTAGCTCTCCTGAGATTGGACACACTTGTTGCAGGCTTTGTGGAATGATCTGAGGTTACTTTCTGTTGCATTTGTCATTTATCGGAAGAGAAGGCAAGTTTTTTTTTTAAGCAACTGCATCACCACAAGATTCAGTGTTTCATGGGTGGGAGGAAATGTGCGATACCTAAAGATGAGATGGGATGGATCTGGGCACAAGAGAGAGCAGCTTTCTGCAGAAGAATTTCCAGGCTGAGTTAATATGAGGGTTGACAGATATAGGAGACAAGTCCTGAAGTGAGATAGCAGCTTGCAGTCACTGCCAGTCTGCCTGAGTGAAATGACAGACTGAGGAGGCTCTCTGAGAATAAACAGGGGGATGTTGATTCTCAACAGCACATCAGAAGAATCAATTGGAGCAGAGGAAGCGCAGAAGACATTAGCGGGGAAGTTGGTCATCACCAACTTCCCCGCTGGTCCACAAAAAAGTTGGTCTGAAGTTGAAAACGTACTATCCAGGAGGGAGGATTTGTCATTGTCAGAAATCCTGGTCAGAAAGTTCACAAATCGAGTCAGACCGATGGGGGTCACAGAAGTCCTTTACTGAAGTGACATGGCTGGTAGTACAAACACCCAGCCAAAAAACAATCATTATGTCCTCCATCTCCACCTCTACCTCCTCCACCATATTGGGATCATTCTAACAGTGCACCCATCCCTGCCCCCCGCCACCCTTCGTGGTCTTATCTACAAACTGGCTTAAAAAACAATCCTGGACTAGATCTAGGAAATCCTCATCAGCTCTGCCCTTTACCTATTCCTATTCCTGGGCCTGGTTGCTGGAAGCTATCCTGTGGATAAATAGAATGCGCCGGATATGTGATTTATCCACAGGATAGGCTTATCCGGGCTTCTAAAACCGGGCCCTGGACCCAATTTATCCCTGGCAAGTTAAAATCCTTCATCACAATCGATGCTCTTCCATTATCACATGCCCTCTGAATTATTCATGAACCTCCTCCACCATATTAAAGAAAACAAAACTATGATTCAGTTTGATGAACTCAGTGCCAACTAAAATTACTTTCAACAATGTCAGACAATAGAAAACATTTTATCTTAAAAAATAAAACAGGTTACTGTCAATTTAGTCAATTATACTATGTCCATTACTGTCAACATCTAGTAAACTGTGTGGTTTACTCACCCATTTTGGGATCAAGAGTTCTATGTGCCCTTTCCTCTGTCAAGGTTGTGCTTGTGTTTTATCTGTGAATGAACCTTGTTCTCAGATATACAATAACAAAGAGACTGCTTCGCCATCATGCCTCCATTGTGTCCATGTCCTTGTAAATCATTTTGTTATTTACTTAAGTTGTAGTTGTACTTAATACACCTACCATCTGCATGCTATTTACTTACATTTCCTTTCACAATATATTCACAAGGTAAATAAGACAGAGGACCCGTAAATGACGCTTCTAACCCATGATGCCAATGTGGTATCAGCATCATTTGTGCACGCTCACATATTGCAAGCAGAGCGAATTATTTGGCCAGGGTACCAGTACACCATGACCTAGTCTTTTCAAAATATACTTTAGTTCATTTAACAGCCAAATTTATAACCCCATCCAAAAGGTGGCTAACTCTAGTTCTAGTCAAATTAAAATGTTTTTGACCCTGTCAGGAACTCAACTCAGGACTAGACAGCTCATAGAAACTATAACATAACTAAAACACAAGTAATAAAAACATAACATAAGTTATAAAATAACATAGTAAAAGTAGAAAGAGTAAAAAAACAAGTAAAACAACATAAGTAAAACAAAACACAAGTAAAACAAAGATAGTAGAGTACGTAAAGTAAGTAAAACACAAGTTATAAAAATATAACACAAGTTATAAAACTAGAACGCCACTCAGTAGAGCGCATACTCCCGCCCGTGGGTCAAGTTGGAATAGTACGATTTCACAAAAGTTTGAGGGAGTAGTTCAGTGACAACACAAGACAGACACTGCACAGATATATATATATATAGACTTGTATTTAGACTTTGTACAGTTTCCATTCCTTCCTCCAACTGCTGGGCTACCTCCGTCGTCTTTTCAATTTCAATTCCAGCTACTTTTTCTTTATTCACCTCGACGACCGCTGGCTTTATTAAAATTCCCTCTTCTACCTCAGTGGTCGCCGGCTTCCCCAAACCCCGGGTCGCGATCTCTATACCCGTCATTTTACCTGTGCTTTTCTCCACCTCGCTCAACCCGCGCTTCTCAAGCCGCGCTACCCCGTTGCATACCAGTGGGACCTTTCCACCCGATCTGCTCCCAAGGTTCTCCCCTATTGCCAAATTCGTCCCCATCTTTTCCATATCACACCTAGATTCCTCCCTTTTTGACCCTGCATTCATTTCTTTTACCTCCTTAGTCATTTGAACACCCATGTTGTTAATTTCCCTGGTGGATATGAGCCCCTGGGCATACATTTTGTTTTCTTCATCCCACTGGGTAAAAAATGTCAACAACTGTCCCATTAAACGGTCCCATTCCATTGGCACCGTGGGCTCGACCCTCGTCGCCACCATGTGCGAGGTGCCATTTGGTGCTGCTGCAACCTCGTGCGAAGCGCCGCCATCTTGTGCGCCTGAAATCTCCGCTACCCAATGCGTATTGCGCTCCTCCTCCATTATTCCCACCTCTTCCCTGGGGTCCTGGGTCGATTC